>NC_037336.1:49407960-49713960 GCF_002263795.3 Bos taurus
TAGTGCTTATTTTACCCTGTATCAGAGTCACATTCAACAATAGAACACCCGAAGTGAAAGTGTGAGTCACTCAATGGTGTCTGACTGTTTGTGACCCCATGGACTATAGCCTGCCAGGCTCCTCTGTCCATGGAATTCTCCAGGCAAGAATAGTGGAGTGGGTTGCCATTTCCTCCTCCAGGGAATCTTTCTGACCCAGGGATCGAATCTGGATCTCTCCTGCATGGCAGGCAGATTCTTTACCATCTGAGCCACCAGGAAAGCCACACCACCTAAAACAAAGCACCATTCCCCACTGCAGATGCAACACAGAACTAATGCATTTAGCATTTCCAAAACTAACACAAATGTGTGGATTTTGAGGTGTAAAACACCTTCACTTACTCTTGTGGATTTACAATCTCCCTTCAAGGACTATAATGTAATTTGGAAGGCTATTTCCCCCTGGGTGACTCTACCTGTAAGCTTTTGTATGACAATTTGGTACTGGTTTATTGACGCTAGGATGCTATTATGAAGGATCCTTCTACCCCCAGCTCTTCTTCTCATACCCACATAACAACCCTTTTCCCGGTTGGGGCTGTAGGAAATGAGTAATGCTTAACCCATTTGTGTGATCAATTCACTTAAGCAGCTACTGTGAAATGTTAATCACAACTTTAATTTGTACTGCATTAGCATTTTGATTAACTTGTAGGCTTGCTAGCGCACTTGAAGCGCTTTTACTCATAGTTACAGCTCGGAAATGACTTTTTGATTAATTAAGTTTGTTAGACAGCAGCTGAGCTTCCTGAATGCTAACCTTCTGGGGGTAAAAGTTCAGGAGAAAGTTACTGTGAACAACTGTTGCTATTGAAAAAGATTCTTGTACATGTACTTATAGCATTTTAATTATTGACAAAATATTGTATCATTACTTGCAAGTGACCTGAACCTTTAAAGGAGTGTGCCTTTCTGTCTAGAAAGCTTTTTTTCAGGTTTTTCCCATCATTGTAAAACTTCTGGGAGCTCTTGAACTAAATAGTGCGTTTTCTAGCAGATGTCTAACAACTAATGTTTTAACAGGCTGCCTAGGCTGAATTACTATAGTGCTTTTTTTTTTTTTTAATAAACTTCGCATTTTAGAGTAGTTTTAGACTTGAAGAAAAGTTACAAAGACAGTACAGATGTTTCCTGGATACCCCACACTCAGTTTTCCTCTGTAGTTAACACCTTATGTCAACCTTATGTCACAATTAATATTTGTCACGATGTACCTTTATTGATATATTATTATTAACTAAAGTCCATGTTTATTCAGAATTCTTTAGTTTACTTAATGTCCTTGTCTTGTTCTAGGATTCCATTCAGGACACCTCATTATATTTAGTTGTCATGTCTCCTTAGTCTCCTCTTGGCTGTGAGTTTCTCAGACTTTCATTGCTTTTGATGATATTTCCATAGCAGTTTGCATTTTCTTGATATTCTATAGATAACAACTTGGTTCCTGAAAACAATGAAAATGTTATCTTCTCTTTCTGGACTGAATAAGTCTTTTTCTTCAACTCTGACCATGTATTATGTTTATGTCATTTAATTTAAACATAACAACATTTTCTAGCCATTTGAACCTTGTCATGACCTTGTTTTCATGTGGTTTTTCCCTGCACCGTCACTAAATATGGCAGAGAGATGTGAGGAAAAGGAGAAAATGTCCTTGAAGAGGAGAAAGGTGAAAGGAAGGAAGAATAGGGGTTGTAGGTCGTCAGAATGCTGAGAGGGAGTAGAGAGGCTGAAACCTCTCATTATACTCCATATGCACAGCCCACAGCCACAGCTGACACGCTGAGGACTGAATTTACAGACTCTGTAAACTGAAGTTTAGAAAGTTTTTAATGCTGGATCATAGAGCTACATCTTTTTATGCACCTGTTAACATACTTCTTGGTGTACAGTAAATGATAGTTTTTCCTTTTGGTGAGGTGAGTGATTCTATTTCCTTACAATGAAGTTGACTTAATTCAGTTACAATTCTCAGAGTTCCAGTTTTACCCTTGGATTATTTAAATCCAGAATTCAAGCATATTTCAAAAGATATTTAACGGCTGTGTATCCAGTAACAGAAAAAATCTACTTTTGCTTTATTGAATACGCCAAAGCCTTTGACTATGTGCATCACAACAAACTGAAAGATTCTTAAAGAGATGGGAATACCAGACCACCTGACCTGCTTCCTGAGAAATCTGTGTGCAGGTCAAGAAGCGGGGGTTAGAACTGGACATGGAACAACAGACTGGTTCCAAATAGGGAAAGAAGTATGTCAAGGCTGTATATTGTCACCCTGCTTATTTAACTTATATGCAGAGTACATCATGCAAAATGCTGGGCTGGATGAAGCACAAGCTGGAACCAAGATTGCCAGGAAAAATATCAATCACCTCAGATATGCAGATGACACCACCCTTATGGCAGAAAGCAAAAAAGAACTAAAGAGCCTCTTGATGAAAGTGAAAGAGGAGAGTGAAAAAGTTGGCTTAAAATTCAACATTCAGAAAACTAAGAACATGGCATATAGATGGGGAAACAATGGAAACAGTGAGAGACTTTATTTTGGGGGGCTCCAAAATCACTGTAGATGGTGACTGCAGGCATGAAATTAAAAGATGATTGCTCCTTGGAAGAAAAGCTATGACCAACCTAGACAGCATATTAAAAAGCAGAGATATTACTTTGCCAATGAAGGTCTGTCTGGTCAGAGCTATGGTTTTTCCAGTAGTCTTGGATGGATGTGAGAGTTGGACTACAATGATGCTTTTGAACTGTGGTGTTGGAGAAGACTCCTGAGAGTCCCTTGGACTGCAAGGAGACCCAACCAGTCCATCCTAAAGGAAATCAATTCTGAATATTCATTATGATGCTGAACCTGAAACTCCAATACTTTGGCCACCTAATGCAAAGAACCGACTCATTGGAAAAGACCCTCATGCTGGGAAAGATCAAAGGTGGGAAGAGAAGGGGACAACAGAGAATAAGATGGTTGGATGGCATCACTGACGAGATGGATATGAGTTTGAGTAGGCTCCAGGAGTTGGTAATGGACAGGGAAGCCTGACGTGCTGCAGTCCATGGGATCACACAGAGTCGGACACGACTGAACGACTGAATTGACTGAACGGATAACCAAATGGTGGATTAAAATTTATTTTTAGATTTTAGGTTTTCAAAACTCCCGTTGACAAATGTTCTGAGACAATCAGTTAACTGCATAATAATTCAGAATCTGCATAATAAAATCTGGAGTCTACATTTTTCTGTTAAGTACAAGAGAAAGGATAGATGTAAACCACTTTAAATCCTTCTTGAAATAAGACAGGGTATGTCTTCAGGCTATGTCATTCAGAGGTTGTGGAATATAGTGTGATGAACACAGATATAAAATTAGAAAACCAAGATCAAGTCTTTTCACTTTTCACCAGTGTGGTTACAGTCACTGGACTGATATGAGCTTCAGGAGACAGTACTAATGTCTGCCTCATAACTGGTGTTGTGAACTATTTTTAAAAGTGTTGTATAGCCAACACACTACTGTACAAATATTCTTGTCACACTTTATGTGTGTGCTGTCTATACAATTTGAGTTTTATATATAACTCATTGCTACTTTTCAGAATAATTGAATGCAATGTACTTTATTTGATACAAAACACAGATCTATTGTCAAACTTGCATTTTTAAGTATAATCTATAGTAGTGGAACGGAGAAGGCAATGGCACCCCACTCCAGTACTCTTGCCTGGAAAATCCCATGGACGGAGGAACCTGGTGGGCTGCAGTCCATGGGTTCACTAAGAGTCGGACACGACTGAGCGACTTCACTTTCACTTTTCACTTTCATGCATTGGAGAAGGAAATGGCAACCCACTCCGGTGTTCTTGCCTGGAGAATCCCAGGGACAGCGGAGCCTGGTGGGCTGCAGTCTATGGGGTCGCACAGAGTCAGACACGACTGAAGCGACTTAGCAGCAACAGCAGCAGCGGCATAGTAGTGGAAAAAGAAGAAAAATATCTGTAAATTTGGATAAATCCATCCTTTGTAGGAATAGTTTACATCTCTGTGAAATGTGGTTGTATTTATTATAAATGGCAAGACCAAGCTTGATATGCTTGAGGAATTCTTGAAATCAATTCAAAATAAGTGTCGAAGACATGAGGTATATTCAAGTCAGAAAGCATGCCCTTGGCTTCACAATGCTTACAGCCTAAAAAATTTTCTTCCAGAGAGTGTCCATCTTCTAAACTCCAGTTCTTTTGATTATGGGGATGAGAAGCAGGGTTGTTTTTGGAGGTGGTAGTGGTTTTACCTTTGCACAAAGCCAAGTTCTTAAATGTTCCCTGTGAGTTCTACATGAGGATCAGGTCTGGGATGTTTGTAGCATACGTACCCATCTTTGTTTTTACCTCTCCTTCTCTAGCTGTCAGTCAGACACAGGCAGACACATACACCACCTCATTTCTGTGATCTCTTTGAAACTCCTGGGCTGGCTCGTTCTTAGTGCTTCTCCAGTAATCGAAGTCTGCCTCCTCAGATCTCCCCAACCACATCTTTCTTCTCAGATTCCTGCTTCTCTTATCCATGTATATTTTACTTTCAGTGTCTATAAGATTTCTTTTTCAACTGTGTTCCAAAGTCTGGATCTCTTTTCCCACCTCCCTCAAACACCAGTTCATAGCGTGCAGCTCCATTCCAGCTCCTACAGTCACCAGAGTGGCTTCAGCAGATGACCTTTCCAACCCTGTAATCACATTCATCCCAAACTCCTCTGCTGTAATACTACATCCAAACCACTTCTGCCACCACCTCCATGGTATCACCCTCTCACTCTCCTGACCACAGCTTCTTTACCCATCAGGATGGCTGAACATTTCTGTTACTCATCAGCCAGGAGTCTCTCCTCGCCTTCCTGATTCCACGGTCCAGTCCTCAGTCGTCTATGACTTCACTTGCCACCCACACAGCGTTGGCCCTCCAGTTGTCCACTTCAACAGTGATGTCACCAGTAACCTAAAATCTCAACATCTGAATTCTCTGCTTTCACACCCAAATTAATCCTACTCATTACTGTCAGAATCAGTCATGAAACATTACTATTTCTATAATTTCTCAATGTTTCTAATAATTTCTGTAATTACTGTTTCAAAGTCATGCTGTTGAAACTCACCAATGCTTAGCTTTTATTCACATCAGTAATTCCCCCCAGGACTTATTCCAGATCTTTTCATGCTCCTTTACAGTACTTTCTCCCAGCAAGAGGTATCACCTCCACTTACAGAGGTGCTAGATACCCTGTGATATGAGTGCTATCAATGTCCATCCCCTTCTTTCAGAGCTTCCCTCTCTGCCATGACTGTGTGCGGTCTCAGTGACCTGCTGAAGCCGCTCTTCTCTGTGAGGCTCACATGACCCAGGCATGGAAACCTCATTTGCTGATCCTAAGAGGGTCTTTTCTCTCTGGACATCTTACTCTGTGCCTACTGTAGGCTGCCTCCTTTTTTGACTTATGTTTTTCTGCCCCATCTCCAAGGGTACTACAGTCCCTCTGAAAGATATAAAGGGAACTTTATAAAAACAAATAACAATATAGTGTATGTTGGCATTTTATTGGAAGGTCAAGGCTTGCATTTAACTCTTCTGGCTTCAGAATGGCACCTTGGTTCAAATGAGTTCAAATGAGTTCATTGCCTGCTTTCCTATAAAGAAATGAACCACCCCATAGTTTCTGTTGATTATGATAGTGTTAATTGTAGTATAATTTTATAAATTAATGCAATGCCAGGAGTCATATTTCTAGTTTGTCACAGTCGGAAATGATAGAGAATTCTGAGTCAGCAATCAATTGAAGTTGATTCCAACTTAATAGGAAAAAGTCTCCTGCATGGAGTCAGCCCCCACCCATTTTGCCCCTAGACTTAGAATCATCCTAGCTTTGTCTGATAAGGGGCATGCCCAGTAGAAGATGGACAGGAGGTAAAAGCAGGTGGGAGCGGGGCTTCAGTATTTGCCTAATGTTAATGCTAAGCCAGTGAAGAATGTCCAGATTTTTCTCCACAGTGTACTAAAGCAGCTTTTTGTTGTTTGAGTATTAGATCTCTATAAGGGATTTTGAGATTTCTTAGGGAACTGAACCATGATGTCCAGCTACTACAAAAACCAGCCCTATGCTAAGGAGGAGTATACACTTACTAGTACTTTGTGTTTTTTTGTTGGTTTTTTTTTTTTTTAATTTTATTTTATTTTTTAACTTTACAATATTGTATTGGTTTTGCCATATATCAAAATGAATCCACCACAGGTATACATGTGTTCCCCATCCTGAACCCTCCTCCCTCCTCCCTCCTCCCTCCCCATACCATCCCTCTGGGTCATCCCAGTGCACAAGCCCCAAGCAAGCATCCAGTATCGTGCTTTGTTTTTTAAACACAATTTTTCTTCTTTTTTCCTGGCCACACTGTGCGGCTTGCAGTATATCCTAGCTCCCCGACCAGCGACTGAACCTGGGTCTTGGCAGTGAAAGCACCAAGTCCCAACCACTGGAACACTTGAGAAATCTCTTTAATACATCTTTAAAGGTTACACTTCATTTATAGTTATTACAAAATACTGGCCACATATCTTCTCCATGTTGTACATAACATCGTTTAGCCTGTCTTACACCCAGTAGTTTGGACTTCTCATAGCCTGTATAGCCCCTGACTAGTAACAGGTTTATTCTCTATATCTGTGAGTCTGCTTCTTATCTGTTATATTCACTAGTGTTATATTTTTTTAGATTCCACATATATAAATGATATCATACAGTATTTATCTCTGTGTGACTTGTTTCACTTAGCATAATGCCCTCCAAACCCATCCACACTGCTATGAATGGCAAAATTCTGTTCTTTTTTATTGCTGAGTAGTACTCCATTGCGAATATACCACATCTTCTTTATCTGTTCATCTGTTGATGGACACTTAGGTTGCTGCTATATTTTGGTTGTTGTAAATAGTGCTTCTGTGAATATTGTGGTGCATATATCTTTTTGAATTAGCATTTTCATTTTCTTTAGATATATACCCAGGAGTAGAATTGCTGGATCATATGGTAGTTCTATTTTTAATGTTTCAAAGAACCTCTATGTTGCTTTCCACAGGACTATCAATTTACATTCCCACCAACAGTGTATGAGGGTTCCCTTTTGTCCATCTCCTTGTCAACGTTTGCTATTTGTGTTCTTTTTGATGATAGCTATTCTGACAGGTATGAGGTGATACCTCATTGTGGTTTTGATTTGCATTTCTCTCATTTTTAGAGTGCTACTCACTCAGTCATGTCCAACTCTTTGTGACCCCATGGACTGTAGCCCGCCAGGCTCCTCTCTCCATGGGATTCTCCAGGCAAGAATACTGGAGTAGGTTGCCGTGCCCTCCTACAGGGGATCTTCCCAACCCAGGGATCATGATTAGAGATGTTAATCATCTTTTCATGTACCTTTTGGCCATCTGCCTTTCTTCCTTGGCAGAATATTCAGTTTTTCTTGCCATTTTTTATTTGGGTTGTCTGTCAGATATTGAATTGTATGAGCTGTTGATATATGTTGGATATTAATCCCTTATCAACATCATTTGCAAATATCTTCTCCCATGGAGTAGGCTGTCTTTTTGTTTATTGATGGTATCCTTTGCTGTGCAAAAGCTTTTAAGTTTAATTAGCTTCCATATATTTTTGCTTTTATTGCCTTTAGGAGACAGATCCAAAAAAATATTACTGTGATCTATGTCAAAGAATGTTCTACCTTTGTATGTTTTCCTCTAGGAGTTTTTTAGTATCTGATCTTCCGTTTAGGTCTTTAATCCATTTTAAATGTATTTTTGTATATGGTGTTAGAGACTGTTCTAATGTATTTTAGAGGTAGCTGTCCAGTTTTCCCATCATGACTTGTTGTAGAGACTGTGTTTTCCCCATTGTAGTTCTTGTCTCATTTGTCGTAAATGAGTTAACCATAAATGCATGGGTCTATTTCCAGGTTCTCCATCCTATTCCCCTGATATGTGTTTTTGTGCCAGTACCATGCTGTCTCACTAGTTCTTGTCTACCAGGAAGACTGCTGTAGAAGATAGTGAGATGCAGGGAGTCCCTGCTAGGCACAGTCATGCAGGGGTATGTCAGGGTGACCTACCAGACCCTCAAACCCATCTACCTGGACCATCCCTTAGCCGTAGCCCCTTGAGGTATGTACCTACATGGTGGCTTAGACTTGTCCACTCAAACCGAGAACCAAGTCCACATGCTCCAGTTTGGCCTGCACTGCAGGGTCTGCCTTTGGTTTTCTGTGTCCCCTGACTGTCTTGCAGTTGCACACCTCTCCTGATGAAGTTTTGCCCATTCCATGCATTTGCTCCCAACCTTCCATACTTTGCTCCTCGAAATCCTATACTCCTCAGTGCAGAAATCAATCCCCAAAGGTCCAAAGGAAGTCTCTCTTAGAAAGTCTCTCTTAGGTTGTTTTATAGTGTTCTTTCCATTTCCTCATAGAGGAACGTTAAAAATAAGTACCTGTTTATCGAGATCTATTACTGAGATCTAAAAGATTTATTCTGTTCCAGGCAGTGTAATAGATATCTTACGTAGTACATCATCTTATTTTACCCTCATCAACCCCTGTACAGACATATAACACTTCTATCAATAAGAAATCTATCCTCTTAGGGTTAAGTAATTGCCCCAAATTTATACATAGAAAGTGGGACAAAATTAACATTCAAACCTATGTCTGACATCAAAGCTTGTAGTTTTTTTTTTTTTTTTTCCTGCACTGTGCTGCCTTTGGCAGATATGCCATAACAGATAGAATGTTTGTTATAATTATTGTAATTGGATTTTTATGAATGTTCTTTCCTAAAATGAATATTTCTTGAATGCTCTGTGCTAGGACTGTAATTACCAAGACTACTTCCAGAATCTTGCCATCAATGAGTCTATATATTTAATGGGCATGTGTGTAAACAAAGACCTACAATATGATAATAGTAGCATGGAGCAGTAGACACCTAAGAAGTACCTCCTGTCCATTAGGTAGCCTTCACAGGAAGGAGTAGCATTTGAGCTTGACTTGAAGGATGTGTAGGAATTTCCCAGGTAGACAAGGTAGAGGGAGCAGGATATGTAAGAAGAGGACCTGCAGAGAAGTGTTAGCTTTTTGTCTGCTATGAAGCTTGAAGCCATTGAAGAAACTTAAGCAGAGGAATGACATAACCCGTTTTACCTCTATAAAAATGCCCTGAGGTAACAATACAAAGTATGAAGAAAACTTAGAATGAGGATAAAGTGGTATTTATCATAATATTCCAGGTGGGCGTTGATGAGGGTCTACACAGAGGCAGTGGCCGGAGGGGGAAGAAAACAGGACCCGCTAGGGAGTGAGTAGGCAGTCATGTGGCAACATTTATTCAGCACTTTTGGGTTGTCACAACCATCTCATCCCCGATTCTTCCCTACCTGCCTTTTTTCTAAATTAAAACAAGATAAGTGATAGTTTTCAATTCATGATACAGCCTTTTCATTTACTTCACGTAAGCAATCACTTTGCATGATTTTTTACGTTTTCACATCTGGCTCATACAAGGAAAGATTGTGGGCAGCTCTCATAAATTTTACGAAATCTTTCAACTTCATCATGAAAACTTCAAAGTTAAAAACATATGGTCCGTCCATCTAGCTCTTCTAGTATATGAGCTTTGGGTCTGGAATTTATTTCCAGTCAAGTTGTAATATAAAAATCACAAGTAAAATCACCATAGTTACTCTACATTACAGCTTCCAACATCATCATGATACTGCATTAGGTATAATTATTCATTGTCTTCCCTTTCGGAATTCAAGAGTTGTGACTTGTGAACTAATACTTTTATTTTTGTCTGAGGAATGTTCCTCGTGACCAGCTTGTCTCATATACTTCAAAGGCTAAGCGTTTTAATCAGCTCTGCAGAGAAATAGGAAGAACAGAAGTGGATTTCCCCTGGATTTATAAACACATACATTCGTGCATGTATACACTTTCATATGCACACATACATATACATATATTATACCAACCATAAAGCTTTATAATGTGCAATTAGTAGGCTCACAGTTACATGAGTGCTAAGTCACTTCAGTCGTGTCCGACTCTTTGCAACCCCATGGACTGTAGCCCACCAGGCTCCCCAGTCCATGGGATTCTCCAGGCAAAAGTACTGGAGTGGGATCCCATTCTCTTCTCCAAGGGCTCTTTCCAACCCAGGGATTGAACCCACATCTCTTAAGTCTCCTGCATTGGAGGTGGGTTCTTTACCACTATCACCACCTGGCAAGCCCAGGCTCATGGGTACTAAAGGCCAATTTGACTATTCCATCATACCCAGTAACCAGCGATGTGGATCCATTTCCCTGTAATACGTATAAAGTTGACCATTGCATCATACCCCATACCCAGCGATGTGGATCCATTTCCTTGTAATATGTATAAAAAGACCACAGATTGGTTTAGCCAGACGTTTTTTAAACTATTTTACATTTTGTAAATTAGAAAACCCAGAATAGGAAATTCAAAACTTGGAAGGAAAATGTGTCTGACTCAATAAGTACTAAGTAATATGGCAGATTAATTTTACTAACATAATAAAGCTTTAAGAACCATTTCTAAAAATGTACTTGTAGGTTTTGTACATTTTATAAATATTTTACAATCAGTGAGATGGTGAAATATCATTTTAGGCATTTATGAGGTACATCTGATTTCTCTTACCTTCATTTCCCAAAACAAGAGAGTGCACTCCTAAAACTGTATAAACTAGCTGCCTCAGATCATGGTATTAACTTATGTGTCTTTAAGTCAGCATTCACTAGAATCTAATTTAATTGAAATAGCTTTGCCTGTGTAAACTTCTCCTTTGTTTAAATAAGATTTCACTGTTTGGTTTGGCCTTAAGCAAATGCAGCCGTTTGTTTGTCCATAAAACATTGGATTAAATGTATAGACTAATATGAATAGCTTCTCATCATTCCCCATGTACATGTACACTGGTCCTTGCCCCCTTTACTGTGTGGCACAGTATAGTCACTGAAAACCAGGGCTCTGCTTTTAGCCTGCTCTCTGGGAAAAAATAAATTTTGGGTAAGTAGACCTATCACCTTACCATTGTTGCCTTTAAATTTGGGAAAGACTACTTGAGATTTGAATCAACGGTAAAGAATCCACCTGCAATACAAGATGTGGTTCGGTCCCTAGGTCAGGAAGATCCTCTGGAGTAGGAAATGGCAACCCACTCCAGTATTCTTGCCTGGGGAGAGGAGCCTGGTGGGCTACAGTCCATAGAGTTGCACGAGTCAGACACAACTTAGTGATTAAACCAGCACCACTTGAGATTTACTTTTTAAATGGAGCTGCTGCTGCTGCTAAGTCACTTCAGTTGTGTCCAACTCTGTGCGACTCCATAGACGGCCGCCCACCAGGCTCCCCCGTCCCTGGGATTCTCCAGGCAAGAACACTGGAGTCTTGATACAGTGAATTATATATAATTTGCTCTCAAAGTACACTGAGTTTTTCTCATTGTTTTATTATAGTGCCAATATTATCTGCCTAATCTTTGCTGACCTAAAAAAGCTAAATAATTGGCATTTTGTACAAAGTAATGTGCAGTAAATGTTGTAAGAGATGTTTCACCAATGTTTCACTACAGACGTTTCACTATGTTCCTTCCAATCCAACTGTAGTTTATTTTCTGGTTTCTTCTTTTGATTAGTAGTAATTTAGAGGCATAACCCTGGGAGCTTTTTGTTAAGGCTAGATATCAGATCCCCATGGAGAGGGAAGGTGCCATGGTACTTCTATAACGTGTGTGTTCTCCCTGTTCAGGCAATGCTGGATGTGGCTGCACACCAGGGCTGGCTGGTGACTGTCCTCAACATCACCAGCCTGGTGCAGATGGTGATCCAGGGGCGGTGGCTGAAAGACTCCTCCCTGCTAACAATACCACACATAGAAAACCACCATCTGCACATTTTCAGGTCGGTATTTTAATTCTCGATGTAATTGGGTTTTTTTATTTCAAAAAATCATTTCCTTTACATGTATGGTCACTTGAATTTCACGTTGTGCCTAGAATATTAATTCCTTACAGTGAAAATGCCCCTGTTTCCCAGAGGGAAACATAGACTAGCGACAATGGAATTCTCCCTTGAAATTTGATCATTGGCCTCAAGCTGAACTGCAGTTCATTTTAACCTTCTATTAAGTTGTTTTCCATTTGCAACATCAAATGCATCTTCATTTTAACTCTTTCTTTGCTGTGCCAGCCTTCATTGTAAAAAATGTTATGCAAGTACTTTAAGTGACCTAAAGCAAAAGAAATTACCAATTTCTATCATTGCAGAATAGATTTGAGAGATCAGAAATCTTTTGTCAAAAGTAAACTGTGCATCTGTAAAATGTCCAAAAACCAAGTAGTTATATATACATATCTAGCACCTCAAGATGTAACTTGTGCCTATAAGAAGAGTTTATGTTATCATAAAATTATTCAACTCTTGGGTCCTATGTGAAAAGAAAGTGAAACTGTTAGTCACTTATTCGTGTCTGATTCTTTGCGACCCCATGGACTGTAGCCCGCCAGACTCCATGGAATTTCCCAGGCCAAGAATACTGGCGTGGGTTGCCATTTCCTCCTCCAGGGGATCTTGCCAACCCAGGGATTAAACCCGGGTCTCCTGCATTAAATATTTACCATCTGAGCCACCAGGGAAGCCTAGGTCCCATGTACATGGCTACAACTACTTTAGCAAAGGAAAGAATGGTACATATTACAAGCAAGACTGGCGGTGTTTAAACAAAAATGTTTCTTTTCACACCACTTGAGAGACACTGTGCAGCCAAAAGATTGTTTCACAGTCATGTAGACGGACAAAGAGTCTGCCTGTGCTTGCCATCGAGCACCCTTCTGCCTCTCATCAGCTGGACGAGGAGTGGCAGTCATGTGATGCATCTAGAGATATTCGTCAACCAGAACCTCAGGCACACATGGGGTCTCCTCGGGGAAGTCCCTCCATCTGACTGACATACACTGGCTTCCAGGGTGGTTGATCCCATGGTGCTCGAGTCCCTGCTATGAGATGTCCCTGAGAACTAAAAGCCATGTTCAGAGAATGGACCACACCAACAGCAGGTGACCTGGGGCCGGGGAAAGGAGATACCTCACGTGTCTACGGCTCAGTTTCAGGAACTCTTTCAACATGGTACTAGAAGTTACAAGAGTTGGATTTCAGCAATAAAGGAGACACACTAGGGTACCAACCCAACAGCACATGGGTCTGTTATGGAAACTGGTTGGGGCCTAGGAGATTTGATCCATTTTATTATTGCTACCCAGAAAAGTGGCTGTATTTGTCTAATTTCAAGGATATTTTTCATCTTACTATATAAACAGAGAACAGATTTAGGTAGAAACTCCTTTCCTGGTGATCCAGCACTATTTATACTGTAAATCTGAAATATTCCCCTAATATACTTTAACTGTGGGATGTCAACACAACTTACAATGAAAACTTTATTCAAGTAAATGTATTAGAGACATTTGCCTGCATCCATTGCAAACAGGTCAGGGCTCCAGTTCAGTATTTTATCCACACGGACGCGTCAGCACATATTAGTGCTTTCCTATAGAAAGACACCACCTGTCTATCAATCCTGGCTCACACGTGATTCACACATTTTATGCTGCTGCTGTTGCTGCTAAGTCGCTTCAGTCGTGTCAGACTGTGCGACCCCACAGACGGCAGCCCACCAGGCTTCCCTGTCCCTGGGATTCTCCAGGCAAGAACACTGGAGTGGGTTGCCATTTCCTTCTCCAATGTATGAAAGTGAAAAGTGAAAGTGAAATCGCTCAGTCGTGTCCGACTCTTAGCGACCCCATGGACTGCAGCCCACCAGGCTCCTCTGTCCACGGATTTTCCAGGCAAGAGTACTAGAGTAGGTTGCCATTGCCTTCTCCACACGTTTTATGTCGTGGTAGCAAAACTGCCTTGGATTGATACCTTCGAGAATCCTGACTGATTTTGAAGCTTCAAAATAGTGGTCTTTAAAAAGTTATACAGTAAATTTAATTTTTAAACTCTTTATAGAAACCATCGTTGTCAGAAAATCTCATTTGTGCTATGAAATAATTATTTGGTGTTGATATTATTTCTTAGGAAATGGAGCCCAGGTATGAAGGGCCCACATGCTGGTTACCATGGGTCCATTGAGTGCCTCCCAGAACTGATCCATGCTTGTGCAGGGAAAGACCATGTATTCAGTTCCATGATAGAAAAAGAGCTACCGGCCCCCAAAATGAAGCAGGTAAGGCCATCAGTTCCATGTTTAGACACTCCCTCACTCTATCTGGGAAGTTACACAAAAGTTTTCTAACTTAGAGTGTTGCTTTCAGAGTCAGACTCTCCTGGGTTTACATTCCACCTGCCATTTACTATGATTATAAACATGAAAACATTATATCAGTCTCATGAAATTCTTGGGAAGATTAAGCAAGATGTTATTATGTAAACTGCTGTATGCTCTATATCTGTCCTGATACAGGATAAGAGCTCAACAGATGGTATTAAAAGTAATGACTATAACAATAATTAAAAATAGCAGCTACATTATTAGAAGGTTGTTTCAGTATAATGCTGTTACACCGGCTGAGAAAGGCCTACTAAGACTTAGTCATCTAGGCTACATTGCCCAGGAGTCCTTCTATCAATAATCCCTTCTTCATGGTTTTTTGTTGTTTTTTTACACTTGGATATATTTTCATGCAACTCCCTCAATTACTCTTTTATGCCCCCCTCATTTTAATCACTTTTTGTTCCTAGATTCTAAAGTATTTCTTCAAACAAACTCCTTGTTTGTATACTTTGTAGCTCAGGAAAATCTAAATCTGTGTTGTGAAAGACAACATAAGTCATTGCTCCAAACTATCTTTGGAAAGACCAAAAATATGAATGAACAATGCCAGAAATATTTGGCATATATAGACTTTTAAATCTTAAGCAATTTTACCCTAAGCATGTAAATGTTCAGGGTTTACAACATAATTAATATACTGGCTTGCCAAACAGGTAGTAAAATAAAGAAACTTCTAAACCATGTCATTGGCCCCCCGCCCCCAGTAGAACTCATTTTAGGCAAGACTTTGAAAAAGTGTAACAGGCATTTAAGTCTGATTGTTCAATTTCTGTTGAACCCAGAATTGGCACAAAAAATCTATTTAAATATTCATAATAAGTGCCTCCCTTTCTAGCTAAATTATCATCAAAATTATGAATAAAAACAATATATTTAAAACAAGGCTTCTATTAGCAACAACAGATTTCTAACATAACATACAGTGGTTTCAAGCCAAGTTTTAGATGTGATAAAAAATTAGAACATTGTTATAATTAGTTCAGGGAAAACTCAGAAGTAAACTTACTTAATTTATTTGCATAAATTGCCATTCTGTTATCTTTAAAACCAAATGCAAATTGGCTCAGTCTGATATGATGATGGTTATTTGGCTCAAAAGTGCTTCAATTTGCAGAGCAATCTGGTGTCGGCTCTGCAGTGAGGCGATCCCAGGTAACATACAAATCCTGAATTATTCCAGAAATTAGTATGTTTAAAGCATCAATTTAAGTGCTAATTGCAGTAGTAATGAGAAAAAGCAGTACGACTGTGAGATTTGCATCTTCTACCCCATCAGTATGCCTGGAACGGCTGCTGACTGGCAGAGGATTTGGCTGCTAATTAAATAATTGTATGCATGGCAGTGCTCTTGCCTGATTCAATAGATGAAGATTAATCCACAGATAAATATGTTTGGCTGGTGTTGAAATGTCTTAGCAATTTCTTTAAAAACAGCTCATGTTTTATATACTTACATATGTGTGTATGTGTATATACGTTTGTATATATGTATGTACAAATGTATACACACACCCAAAAAATTGTATATGCATTATAGATTGCAAATAATAATATTAAGCACTGCAAAAAGATTACAGATATATAAAAGCAAGATCTGACTTTTGGGGGCTTTGTAAAATAAAGTTCCAGTGAGTTGCTAATAATTATTATATTGCTAACTCATTTAAAGGTACAAGAAAAATATGAAGTCTTACTTCATATAATAAATGCTACTTGTGTTGTCTCACGAAGTTAAATGCTATACAGAAATGGTATATTTGTGTCCTCGCTCTGGCTAGTCTAAGAACATCCAGTGGTACAGCTTCTAGACTCAGCTGGTTCTAGCAGGGGATAAGCCATTATTTGTACCTTAAAGCACCATGTAGACCATTCTGTGGCTTGAGTATTTCAGCATCTATTTCAAACATAATTTCAGATTCACCAGTTACAGGATTGGTGTTGAATTGAAAATTTGCATTGGATTTACATTTTTTGAATTCCTGAGGGATAGTTTGATTCATCAGGGCTTCTTCATTTCAATTAGGTGGTATACTCAACAGCAATAAAGTCTTAGCGAATAGGAAATCAAAGCCTATAAGGATACCTATGGAATATTATTAAAGAAATAAAAGGAAAAAATTAAAGTATTCATGAGCTTTTAAAAACTTAGAAGGTAACAACAGATAAAACAGCCAATATAGAGAGTTTTCTTGACCAGTGGTGATATTTGCCACATAATTATAAATGTTAGAAGATGACAATTATCTGAGGATATTAGATTATTTTTTTTACATCTTTTTCATAGACTTAGGAATTCATTCATTCATTCAACAATGATAAGCACTTGAAAAGTGAAAGTGAAAGTCACTCAGTCGTATCCAACTATTTGCAAGCCCATGGACTATAGTCCATGTAATATTCCAGGCCAGATTACTGGCGTGAATAGCCTTTCCCTTCTCCAGGGGATCTTCCCAACCCAGGGATCAAACCCAGGTCTTCTGCATTACAGGCAGATTCTTTACCAGCTGAGCCACAAGGGAAGCCCCATTATTGATAAGCATTTACTATTTGCATTTTGATTTTTCACAAATATTTTTAATTAAAAGAGCAGGAATAAAATTGGTAATATTTTCTACTCCTTTAATATGTGTCATTTAAGTTGGTATTCTCAATATGATAATACCAAAAAATATATATTTGTTTCTAGAAAGAACCCTAGACCTAGAGATTTCCTTACAATATACAAACATATAAAATGTTTTCCTTTCAGAATAATTTGGCATAAAAACAAAAGAATCGTCCATTTTGTACACTAAATGGTCAATGAAAGATGCTGACATCAAAAGTTGCATCACAGCATTTTTTCAAGTTGCTTTTATATCCCCAAGTAATGCTCTCCACCTTAGCAGTCACATAAATGCTTATACTTGATGCTTCTCTAAAACTAGCCAGTTCAACAATTATTTTAAAACTTACTTTTTTAATATAGTCAGTAGCCACTCAATGTCTCAAAGGGATTTATGATAAAAGGGTCACAAGTTTAAGTAATGATTAATACTTTCTTAGTTTTTGTTAAAGGGACTTTAATAATATAAAAAGCACACTATTTTTACAAACAAATGAGTACAAGAAAAACTAGGAAATCTGAACAAGAGCTGTGGATTGTGTCACTGTTAATATCCTGGTATAAATACTTGTACCGTAGTTGTGAAAAGTGCTCGCCTGGGGGAAACTGGGGAATGGTACACAGGATCTGTCTGCTTTATTTCTTACAACTGCATTGAATCCAGAATTAATCTCAGAACAAAGTGGTTGATTTTTTAAAAGTTCACTACTTCTTAGTTGATCACTACATTTCAGTTGCCCACTCTTTTCTCTTCTTATTCAGGCATGGAATTTCTTATCTCATTTGCCAGTGATTGATGTTGGCTTGAGTGTTAAAGGCTGGTGGGATGACGCGGCAGAGGGACACGACGAGATCTCCATCACAACTGTGGCTTCAGACAAACACAGCGACAACAGATGGGTCAGGTTGCATGCTGATCAAGAGTATGTGCTTCAAGTCAGCCTGCAGAGAGTCAGCCTCGGGTTCCACAAGGTAGAGTGTTTGGTTTCCATTCTCAAATGCTTCACACCAGATACAAGCACGTGCCAGCACACATGTCTGTTATGTGACTAATGCCTCCGTGCCCTTCACAGATCCCGCTTCCTCAACTGGCCTTAAGCAGCAAGAGTCAGTCTTCTGAAATGAGTCACTTCTCCTCACATGCCATGTTTCAACCCCAGAATACCCATGGGACATCATCATATAATGCCTAGAGTCCTGTTCTCAGAGCATGGTGTACAGATTCAGCAGAATTTCCTAGAGTAGCTTTAAGAGCACAGGTTCTTTGACCCTATACCAGGCCCACAGCAGTCTCAGGGCCCAAGGAAATCTCAAAATCTAGACTTTTACTCCACTAGAAGAAGATACTAGTTAAGTTTTTCTGTGCCTCCTTTGCCACAGCTACCTGCTTCCTTCATTAGAATGCATATGAGAGAGCTCTGTCAACATGCAGATAGGCCAAAAATTTATATTTTAAGTTACTGTGCTCTATTCTGCTGTCTGTGGCAGCATAGTAATTACTGAGCCCTTCAAGAATATTAGTGCACAACATGTGGGCAAATTGGTTTTGGGACCATAACAATCGTTTGTTTATTTTTGACTGCACTGGGTCTTGGTTGTTCTGAGCGGGCTTTCTCTAGTTGCACTGTGGGGACAGGGGGGCCTACACTTCCTTCCAGTGGCTTCTTATTGCAGAGCACAGGCTCTGGGCGTGCAGGCTTCAGTAGTTTCTGCTCCCAGCCTCTAGAGCACAGGGTCCGTAGTTGTGGGGCATGGGCTAAGTTGCTCTGCAGCATGTGGGATCCTCCCTGACCAGGGATAGAACCCGCATCCCCTGCATACGCAGGCAGATTCTTGTCCACCGCACCACCAGGGAAGTCCCATGATCATCAAAATAAGAATTTGCCTTCTCCTTAGCCCAGGGAGAAGGGGCTTTCCCATATCTAGAACTCTCCCTCAGGAATGAGGTTGTGGTTCACTAATATTCTCCTCTCTGTATTCACACACAAAATGATCAGTAACTTTCTGTTAAAATGTCTTTTCAGTACTGTGCCTTTAAGTCTCATCTCACTTGATTTCTAATTCAAAAAATCAATCAGTATAAGTGTGAACTGATTGGCCTCGGGCATTTCAGAGGCTTTCATATGAGCATTTTTAGATGACTTAAGGTATCCCAACTTAAAAAAAAAAAGGCAGTGGTAATTATAAAGATAAAATCATGAGGGAAAAAAACTGAAGAGTTTTCTTTATCACTGCTATGTAAGAAGATGTGATTTCCTATTTTACAGAATAATGGGACTTGGGGAGTAAGGAATTTGCCAAGGTCCTAGAGACAGAAAATATGAGAGCAGGATGGGAACCCAGAGTTCTCTGATTCCAGTCCCTGTTTGCTTTGTACCTGCCGTGTGTGTACACACTGACAGAAACGAGGCCAGTCCCCAAAGCTGGACAGTGGACCCCCAGCCTCAGGGGGCTCACTCACAACAAATGCTCAAGCAACGCAATACAGCGCCCAGACGAAGCGTGTACTGGGGTGTAGCTAAGGTATGTTGCGAGCACTAGTGAGGGAGAACTCTGAGGCCTTTGCAAACATTTCTGACAATAAGATTCTTTTTACCATAATATTAGTACTTAAACATTAGATTTAATCATGCTAGAAAAACTCTAAATTTTGTTTCTAAGTGCTGTAAAAAATACATTACTCTCTGACCTCTCTTTTAAAATGCCTTCAGTGAAACATCTCCCTCTGGAATATTGAGTGAAGTCTGATTGAGAGCATGTCATTATTAGCATCTTTTACACCATAAACTCATTGTCTTAAGGAATCTCTAGAATCTTTGACTTTCTAAAAATCAATCTAAAATACAGACCTCAAGTGTTGTCATTATGGAGATATCTAATCTTGGGTGGTGGTGATTAATATATTTTACAATTTGCTTGGCTCACAATTTCCCATTCCTTAGAGAAAGGACTTTTTAATATTGCCATATTGGAATATGTGCTTTTTCATGTGAGTTTTATTCTTGGGGAGTGGGGGAACATGTTTATATGACAGTGTTTATTATCTTAAGATTCCAGAGTCCAGCTTCAATTGACTTTTTTCCCCAAGTATTGGTTTCTTGTATATAAAGCTTTGGAAGATTTAGTTAATATGATTGTATCCCAGCTTGTTCATCTGCAAATAGGGTATTAATTTTCTTTACAAGAATGGTGTCAGAATTTATTTTGATGTCAAGATTCAAAGGTTTTGTGTTCTGAGCCAAATAATCCTGGTGGTTATGGCCACAAAGTAGTCGTGTGGCTATAATGTGCTTTGAGAATCTTAAAAAAAGGTAGATGATGGCATATCAAATACATCAAACCTGAAAATTAAACACATCCCAGATACTCAGATTTATGGCTGCCAAGAAAGACAACGTGGCCTTTTAACCACAACCAAGTGGTATAGAAAATCTAGCCATTATGATACTTTATCTTTCCTTTTTCTGCTTTACAGGGAAAGCAAGACAGCCATGCAGTTACTCCTCGATTTCCCAAATCAAAGGATGAAGGATGGTTTTTGATATTAGGAGAAGTGGATAAGAGAGAACTTATCGCTTTGAAAAGAGTGGGCTACGTCCGAAGTCATCACATGGTCTCCATCTCTTTTTATACCCCTGAAGTACCCGGAAGGTAAGCAGAATCTTTACCCCCAAAGAATTAACCATGACTGTGATGAGAACACCACAGACTATGGGCTTCCTGGTGGTACTAGTGGTAAAGAATCCACTTGCCACTGCAGGAGACACAGGAGATGCAGGTTCCATCCCTGGTTGGGAAGATCCCCTGGAGGAGGGCATGGCAACCCACTCCAGCACTCTTGCCTAGAGAATCCCATGGACAGAGGAACCTGGTGGGCTGCAGTCCGTAGGGTCACAAAGAGTCAGACACGACTGAAGCAACTTCGCAGACATGTGATGAACACAGTGGTTTCACCATTTTGTTCCTCTGTTGTATGTTAGGTATATCTACACACTGTATTTCATGAGCGACTGCTACCTGGGCCTGGACCAGCAGTACGACATCCACCTCCACGTCACACCGGCCAGCATCTCTGCACAGGCCGACGAGATCTCTGATGCCCTGACTGACCTCAAAGTGAAGTAACCCAACCTAGACAATCCGTCTGAAGGAAGTGGTGAAGCCTGGCTGTTCAGTCATCTGGACAAAGTCGAATTACTTGATGTTTGCCTTGGAGGAACCAGCTTCCAACCTCAAGACGCAGCAGAGATTGGCAGTGGCTGCAGCTCTGACTCCAGCAACACCAAGTCGGCTGCGGGAGGAGGGGCCTTTTCACAAACGTTGCCTTTTATAAGTGTCTTCATGGATCGCTAGATATGTAAAGTGACTACGCCCGTAGGAGAACCTTTCAATTTGTGTATATTGAGATGCTACTTAGGAATTATCAAATTTTACGTTTCACAGTGTACTGTTTACAAGAACATCGGCTCCTCTTTTTTCAAGGAAAACTACACGGGGGAGTGACAGTGTTCAGATTTGTTAGAACAGATTTCTAACCAGATTTCTGTACAGTGACGCACAGTGCATGTTGTGTTGCAAAATTTATACTTTGATCACATATAGAAGTAATTTCATGAATTTCTTATAAATATTAATAATATATGATATAAAATTACTTTATAGACCCCAATGATGATTTAAAAGAAAGCAGAATATACTGGACTTAAAAATATAGATACTGTAACTGGTGGAAATAAAATATTTAGAGTGCCGCTTCAGGACAGCCTGACTCACTCACTCCCTCTGCCTCCTTCCATCATAGCCCCTCGTGACTCTTCATTTCCTTCTCTGTCAAGACGTCACTTCCGTTCTTTTTCTGATAGTTTATTTATACAAGGAGAGATATACAGTCTAATTCACACAGACCTCATAGTTCAGGTCTTTGTCTTTATGTGCTTTAGGATGGGCCTGAGGCAAACCCAGAAAATGTTCAACCCCCATAGGTAGGTTTTTACCTTTGATAAAGGACATTTCTCTATACCCAAACAATTTCCATCTTGAAAAATACTTTTTTCCAACTACAAAGTTGTTGGATTAAAATGTCCATATAACATACATTTTCTAGTGAAATGATATTCTACCTTTGCAAAATAATTTCAGTTATTCCTGGTCCTGCAATGATTTGGCGGGGGGCGGCGGGGAACAACACTGTGTCACATGTGGGATCTTAGTTCCCTGGCCAGGGATTGAACCCACATCCCCTGCATCGGAAGCACAGAGTCTTAACCACTGGACCACCAGGGAAGTCCCTGTGATGAATTATCTTAAAATATTTTCAATGTAACTACCACAAGTATTGGAATTTAAAGCTTTTTCTGAAACTGAAACATACTGCTTATGTGTACCTCCTTTTCCATACCAAAAAATAAAATAGAAAAAAAAGAGGGGGGGGCAGTGGAGAAGAAGGAATAAAAGTAGGATGGGGAGAACCAGGCATTCAGCTACCCACATTAAATCTAAGCAACTAATATGAACGTACCGAGTGCTATGGGCATGAGGTGTCCAAAGAGCTCTAGTCTCAGGACTTTACTTCATATAAGGAGATCTTTCTGCCTTTCATTTGGCAGTTTATTTCTACTGGCAATCCATACATAAGCACTGTTTGAGTGAAATTAAAAGAAAGTGAAAATTATATAGAGACAGAGGATTACCAGTTCATACAAGAACCTGAAAAGAACTCATTGTCTGCATGTTTATCAGCATCATTCTTTATTTTATTTTATTTTTTTTTAACAAGAGCTGGCTACTTTGGGGAAGGAGGAGGTCCACTGGATGTGTGACAGGGAACATAGGAGCAGTAGAAAGAATGTCATATCCATTAAAAGAAAACGCATGACTAATTAATTTTAATATTGAAAGCGATGAGTTCATAATAAGCTAAGAAGACACTAGTAAGACAAGGTGTGCTTAGATGGAAAAGTTCATCTTATTCCAGTGAGTGACCAATGCTATTTGTCTATGGCTTTATCCTCACTCATTACTCAACCAAAATTTTAGAGTTAAGTGTGCACTATAATATACGGCATGTGCTAACTATTAGATTAATTCCATATTTCATTTTTAATTCCATATTTCATCTTACATTCTCTTGGATTTTATTGACTCCAAATAGTAATGGAAAGTGAAAGAAAGTGAAAGTGAAGTCGTTCAGTCGTGTCCAACTCTTTGTGACCCCACAGACGGTAGCCTACCAGGCTCCACCGTCCATGGGATTTTCCAGGCAAGAATACTGGAGTGGGCTGCCATTTCTTTCTCCAGCGGACCTTCCCAACCCAGGGATCGAACCTGGGTCTCCTGCATTGCAGACAGACGCTTTACCGTCTAAGCCACCAGGGAAGTGCAAGTCACATATTCAGTCTAGGCATGACGTTGAATACTCTGAAATCTACATGAATCAGAAACGTGTCCTCTTAGACAGGTGGCCTAGTGATGAAAAGAGGTGACTATAATAAAAGGAAGTCACGGCAGTGGTGAAATATTTGGAAAAACCTTGACATTTAGGCTGAGTTTTGAAGGTGATTATGAAGATGGTCAGAGATGACAGAGAAGAGCCCTCCAGGTAGAACAGCATTAAGAAAGGCTCTGAGATAGCCTGGGGTGTCCAGTTGGTCTGCATTTTCAGAGAGGAGAAAGGGACTGAGCCGACAAAAAAAGACTAAATATTGTGAATACTTACCTTGAATTACAGGGTAAGAGTTGTGAAGCTCATATAAGTGAGTGTAATGGAATTCCTTGAGAAGGCACCAGAGAAGATGAGAAGGAATTCTGAGACTAGGACAGAGAACCCGTGGAGTTGGAGGGTGTGCCCGCATGCCTGTGGATGGATACCAACAAAATTGAGACTTGCCTCAGATTCTGACGTGACTAGTAGCTTATAAAACTACTAATTCAGTAGCCTTGGAAAACTACACATTGCTTCCCAAGCACACTCTTCACAACTTCCTCCAGTTGCTTACACCAATACCTTGGGGGTCAATCCTTGACTCCCCCTCTTGCTCACTCCCTGCCGGCCATAGTGGTCACCGTGCCACTCTGCGAATGTCCTGTGGACCGTGGCTTGCGCTGCTCCCTCAGCTTGGCCCTCCCCAGACACCCACAGGCCTAACCATCTTACTATAAATGTCAGCCCACCCAAGCTCACCTATCCCATCACGCTTTCCTGTTTTTTCTTATCACCATTAATAAAAATGATTTGTTTATTAGTCTCTCCAACTACGTTTCCTGATTAAGCTTCAGGAAGAGTTCTTTATCACATTCATTCAGGGCACATTACCAGGACCTACCATCACCTGGCACATGGTCACTGCTTGATAAATCCTTGCTGAGAGGCTTCCTTGGTGGTGTAGTGGCTAAGACTCTGGGCTCCCAATGCAGGGGACCAAGGTTCAATCCCTGATCAGGGAACTAGAGCCCATGAGCCACAACTAAGACCCAATGCAGTCAAAAAATAAGATTAAAAAAATCTTCTTGCTGAATGTCTAAATGAATAGAGACAACCATGGATTTTAAAATACCACACACCTGTGGTATTTTACTTGACACCTTTATTTTACTTCACAAGTTCACTTGACACCTCCTCTTCTCAAGATGGCAAATACTCTCAGGCTCAACCAAGAATACGGACTTGCCTGATTGTCCTGTCACCTGTCAACAAAGGAGAAGCATACTGAAAACTGAGTGGTAGCTTTATTATGATGAAGACTATGGAATATTTTTATATAGCAGTGGATCTTGGGTATTACAAGTATGTTAAAATTTCAAATCATCATAAAACCTTTTTCGCCTGAAGTTTCTCTTTTTTTAAATAGGAGGTTTTTACAAATTTTACAATGTTGTGTTGGTTTCTGCCATACAACAACTTGAACCAGGTATAAGTATATGTACGTGAGCCTCCCTCCCTCCTGCCCCCACCTACCCGTCTCCTTGCTCTAGGTTTCAGAGCAGCGGGCTGGGCGCCCCGTGTTATACAGCAGCCCCCCCATCTGTTTCACACGTGGTAATGGATATATGTCAATGCTACTCTCAATTCGTCCCACTCTGTCCTTTCCCACTCTGTGTCCACAAGTCTGCCCTCTACATCTGTTTCTCTATTCCTTCGCCACAACCGGTTCATCTGTTGTTGTTATTTAGTTGCTAAGTTGTGTCCAACTCTTCAACCCCATAGACTGTAGCCCACCAGGCTCTTCTGTCCATGGAGTTTCCCAGGCAAGAACACGGGCCTTTTTTTTTTTTTCCAATAGAAATGCCATAATTTATTCTGTTGTATAAAAAAGTCATCCTTATGTAACAAAATGTCTTCTTAGAAGAAGATATGTTTTATTTCAGATCATAAATAACCAGCAAACATACAACTGTTGGCAACTTAAAAAACAAAGTCAACACTGGTGCTTTCCATCAGTGCTGAAAACAAACCTGCTTAGGATATATTTACAGGATATTACAGTACTCACACACAAAAATTGAGGTATTTGGTTGCCATTTCCTTCTCCAGGGGATCTTCCTGACCCAGGGATCAAACCCACATCTGCATTGTCAGGTGGATTCTTTACCACTAAGCCACTAGAGAAGCCCTAGGCTCGTCAGTACCACTTTTCTAGATTCTGTATATATGCATGAAATAAGATATTTATTTTTTCTGTTTTTGGCTTAAATCACTCTGTATAACTAGCCTAAAGTTTTTCTCTTCTCTCACCAGACTCCTTTCTTTCCTCCATCACTGCTTGTAACTATTCACAGTGAAAAGGCTCACCAAACAGGAACTCCATATGTTTGAAAAATATGAACTGACAATAACTTCTCTCTTTCAGAAATAATTCCAAATGAATATACAAGCATTATTTCATGATCAGATCAGTCGTGTCCAACTCTTTGCAACCCCAGGAATTGCAGCACGCCAGGCCTCCCTGTCCATCACCAACTCCTGGAGTTCACCCAGACTCATGTCCATCGAGTCAGTGATGCCATCCAGCCATCTCATCCTCTGTTGTCCCCTTTTCCTCCTGGCCCCAATCCCTCCCAGCATCAGAGTCTTTTCCAATGAGTCAACTCTTCGCATGAAGTGGCCAAAGTACTGGAGTTTCAGCTTTAGCATCATTCCTTCCAAAGAAATCCCAGGGCTGATCTCCTTCAGAATGGACTGGTTGGATCTCCTTGCTGTCCAAGGGACTCTCAAGAGTCTTCTCCAACACCACAGTTCAAAAGCATCAATTCTTCAGCGCTCAGCCTTCTTCCCAGTCCAACTCTCACATCCATACATGACCACAGGAAAAACCATCGCCTTGACTAGACAAACTAGCTTCTTATAAAGAAAAACCTGATTTAAGTTTTAAATCTTTTGACTATTACCAAAATAGAACTTAGCTTCAAAGATATATATTGAGCCCGTAGATTAGCACTCATTTTCTGCTTTCAGAAATCTAAGCTTTAAATCTGAAAGAGATGAGGAGATAAATTTTTTGAATTTTAAGATCCCCCAAAATGCTCAGAATGATAGTTGATTCCAGGTTGTTCTGAAAGCCTGTTTTAGTAATGGAGGATGGCTACAGAGACTTCTGGAAAGAGTTATTCCCACAGTTTCAAGCTCAGTTCACTTTTTTCACTACAGAGCATTCTGTCCTATTTCAGAAAAATTAAGTGCTTCAAATTTGAGGACTTTAAATGAGATTTCAAAGATTCTTCTTTGTTTGAAACTTCTGCCCCAAGTCTTTTGCATGTCAATTTGAGAAAGACCTTGGGGTGCTATTCAGATCTTGGGTCCAGTCCTACCCAAGGTCAAGCTTTGGGCCCCAGCAGCCACATCTGAATAGATGCTTAAAATTTTACTGTTACTCTTAACTGGCCTGTGATTCAGAAAATATTTCTTAAAAGCACTTGAGTGAATTTTCACAAGTTCTGTGTCTCTTTATGGAGACTTCCTGGAGAACATAATGGATTATAAATCAATCCAAGTTTGGATAAGCAGAATTACAGCACCTCCTCCTAATTAATAGTTCTTTGAATCCTGAAATCTGTGTTTCCTTACTTATTTTTATTATTTGTCTGTTCTTGGTTTTATTTGGACTTGTTAAATCCTGTAGATGCCATGCCTGTCCATTAAAAACAAGTGAATGATTGTACCCTTGATTCCAGTTGTACTGGAAGCAGTTTTTAATGATTTGAGGATCGCAGGGCTGATCTAAGACGAATTTTATTTCTGAACTTTCATCCAAGCACACCTGGCTCTTGGCATCAGAACACTGCACCTTGCAGGATGTGGACTGCCCTAGCCAGTTGTGGACTCCCTACAGCCAATGGCCCGTTCTCCCAAACAGCCTGGAAGGCACCAACTTTTCAGAGGGGAATAGAGCTTCTGAAATAACCAAATAATTCCTGCAAGTGAAATGGCTAGTAGCACTGAGTTATGTTGACTGCCATAAAAGAAAAACACCAAAGACCATCAGAAAAAGGAGATTCTTCCAAAGTTTCTCATGGCAGTACATCAGAATTGGTGCATGTTCCACTAACCACATCACTCTACTTAACCCCTCAAATTGTATGTAATTATTTTATTTATTGTTAGGTTTCATGTTTCATAATCATGTTTCCATTATGGCTTGCAATTGTAAAGGGAAATTTATTTGGATGTGTAAGTTCTAACCAAAGTGGACCAGCAACACATAAAATGACTTTAAATTACAGAAGAGAAAGTTTGAATTGGAACAACAAAACTTCCCAGCAAAACCTTTATCTAGATCATAGGCAGTATTTGTAAACAATTTTTATGTAGCTAATATATTCAACATCTTCAGTTGATCTCTTATTCTGCCTTGCAATTTTTAAATCATTTTTCAGTCATTAGTAATTTCCTTGCCATGTAAAAGCAACAGTTAGCACTCAGAAGGTCCGCTCTGATAGCCATCTAGGTCTCACATTGCTAGCTATTTCACTGCAGTGCTGATCAGTGCATTGAGCCAAGAATAAAGATAAATAGAAAGGAGACTGATTGATTGATAGATGATAGATATAGACAGACAGATAAATATGGGTATTTTGAAGACTATTTTCTTTTAACCTTTAAAATCTAAAATTTCCCCTTCCCTTGAATGTGTACGGAACATAGTAACTCATTCCCAAAGAATAGAGAGGGCAAATAGTAACTGAACAGTGGAGAAATCTTGTTAATCTTGATACCCTTAACCAGTTATCAAGTTAGCATCACCAGTGACAAGGCTTGTTGATAGCATGCAACCTTGATATGATGTGATAAGGAGGGCATGCTACCTGTCTCCTATTTTACCCCCAAACCTATATAACTCCAGTATAATCATGAGGAAAAAAAATAATAAGGCAAACCTAGTTTGAGGATATTGTACAAAACACCTGACCAGTACTCTTGAAAACTGTCAAAGTTGTGAAAAACAGAACTTCACAAATAGAGACTAAAAAGACATGATGACTAAATTCTGAGTTGGGTCCTAAAACATGAAAAAGAATATTAGTGGAATATTGGTGAAATCTCAATAAAGTTTGCGTTTTAGTCCATTAAAAAAAAAAACTGCACAGCACAATTATAAAATAATCCGTAGCCAACAGAAATCTTCATTAACCAAACATTATCTGCCTCAACATCATAGCTGTCTTTCCACTGAATTCTGTACTAGAAACAGGTCATTGCATTCTGCTTTAAGTTACTGAAATTGATGCCACATAAAAATGTCTAATAGTCATTTCAATAAAAGATATCAATATCTTCAACTGAACTTTCAAATAAGATTTTCTAATTGCAATACAAAGACAGGCTAATTGTGGGCAGTATATCACAACTGTGCACCTTTACCTGTGTTACTTAAGCTGGGTATTGTCAGAAAATATGCTCTATTTCCTTTCACAACATAGTTTTACCAGAGAAGGAATAGATACGCATTAGAAAAGCTGGGCTTGCTGTATCAAGAGAAGCAGCTTTGGAGTTTGGTGGTTATTCTCCTCTCATGATCTCTTACCCCTGTATTATATTTGGTGATCCAGCTCCATAGTGGAAGGTTTTAGGACAATACATCTGATCAGCTCTCTTCAGCTCTCATTTCCTACCCTACAGAGGTGAGGAACAGAGGTAATGCCTGCCCAGGCTTCCTCTCAGAGTAGTTGGCTCCATGGCAAGATAAGCAGCAATCCTCATTACTGTGCCACAGCAAATGTTTTCTCAATTTTTTTTTCTCTCAATTTTGATGAAATATGTGAAAATGCTTAGAAAGTGATAAGGAGCTCTAAAGAGGAAATAAGATGCAAATAAAAGTCTAAGGTGATAAATTAGAAATAAACTCCTCCTCGGGATGGATTTTATATGTCAGTAGGCAATAGTCTAAGAGCCCACCTCATCATGCTGCTGCTGCTGCTGCTAAGTCGCTTCAGTCGTGTCCAACTCTGTGCGACCCCATAGACAGCAGCCCACCAGGCTCCCCCGTCCCTGGGATTCTCCAGGCAAAAACACTGGAGTGAGTTGCCATTTCCTTCTCCAATGCACAAAAGTGAAAAGTGAAAGTGAAGTTGCTCAGTCATGTCTGACTCTTTGCAACCTCATGGACTGCAGCCCACTAGGCTCCTCCGTCCATGGGATTTTCCAGGCAAGAGTACTGGAGTTGGTTGCCATTGCTTTCTCCGCCTCATCATGCTACTCCCACCAAAAATACCAAATCTTTGTGTCCAGAGAGGGATGAGCTTGTGTTCCATTCCTTTGTGCTGCAGTACTTCCACCTCTCCAAATGCAAATGCATGCACACTTTGATTTATAGCTCAGCACCCATAGAAGAAGGCTTCCCTGGTGCTTCTATGGTAAATAATCCATCTGCAATGCAGGGGATGTGGATTCGATCCGTGGGTCAGGAAGATACCCCAGAGAAGGAAATGGCTACCCACTCCAGTATTCTTGCCTGGGAAATGCCATGGACAGAAGACCCTGGCAAGCTACAGTCCATGGCGTTACTGGAGTCAGACATAACTGAGCGACTAAACCACCACCACACAGAGGGGAATGGTTATTACTTCAGTGGGACTTTTCTGAGGATGCTTCCTGGGAATGATAGTGAAGGGTAAGACAGAAGCCCCTGACAGCAGAAAAGTCTGACTACCTCATTTGTACCTCTCTGGTTTCTGAGGACAAGCTTCACCACTTTACAACCCTCCCAAGGCTCTTTCTAATGTTCAAATTAGCAGAAACAAGGACCATTCTGGAAGCAAAATAGCTTTTGAGAGCAAGAGCTGTGGGCACCTCACACTTTCAAGTGTTTGGGTTGCAAGACATATTGCACCCAGAGTGAAATGATTGTCAAGTAAGTTCTAAAATTTCCTTAAAAACCTTTGTGTACGTCCCTTAATATTGCACGCAATACCCACTCTGTCCAATTTCCCTGGGAGTATCATTGCTCCCATGCTTGTATAAGTGTGAAAATCAATTTAAGCATATTCTGTAAAAACCTAAACCCTTTCCTCTTAAAAGCAAATATTTGATTTTTCTTTCAGAAGTAACTATTTTTACACCATTCTGTCCAACTTCTGAAACCTAAATCTAGCCAAAGAAATAAGGAAGAGAAAAATGCCACTGGCTTCTAATAGAGTACATTAGAAGCAATGAGAATAATACAGACATCTTAGTAAAACATCAGTCTTCTTTTCTGATACTTTTGAAAATACATCTCCTCTAAAAACACATTATCCTTCAAGTGGCCTTTGGAGAAACTGAAACATTGAAGAAATCCTTGGATTGCAATAGAGAACATTCTCCATGGACAATTCTAATCAATTGTAGAAGCATAACTGTACCCAGATCATAAAATATACCACAGTGATGATCCTGGCTTCTGTCCATCCTCTAAAAAGCTGCAACCCACAAACATCATATGTGCTGCTGTTTGTAGCTCTCAATCCAGAAAGACTTACTCTCAACTGACTGTTACTTTTCACGCAGAAAATGACTATACATCTGCATCTTCTATTTCCGTTTTGTCATTTTGTTATCTTTGCCCACTGTGTTAATTATTTTGGAATGCCTCAATCCTGTCTCCAAACAATGTATTTAAAACACTCATGAGGATGCATTGCATAAATATTGAATGCGTTAAAGACAGAGTCTGAGGTAATTCAGAATGAATTTAAGTAAATTGATTGGAATCAGCTTTTATTTAGGAAATCTTCTAGGGACAATTCTGACATATTTAAAATAACTAACTGTCCACAGAGATGCAGTCTGTATGTGCATTCTAACAAATTCATGAATAAGCAATCAGAACAGAAATACATACCTTTGAGATGCTGGAAAACTGCTAAAAAGAGATACCAATTACAGTAATAAAATACCTGGGATTATTCTTCAGACAAAAAATATTTTCATAAAATCAGATAAAGATGATGTAACAATGATGAGGTGTTAAAGAGAGGAATCAGATCAGATCAGACCAGATCAGTTGCTCAGTCGTGTCTGACTCTTTGCGACCCAAGGAATTGCAGCACGCCAGGCCTCCCTGTCCATCACCAACTCCCGGAGTTCACTCAGACTCACGTCCATCGAGTCCGTGATGCCATCCAGCCATCTCATCCTCTGTCGTCCCCTTCTCCTCTTGCCCCCAATCCCTCCCAGCATCAGAGTCTTTTCCAATGACTCAACTCTTCGCATGAGGTGGCCAAAGTACTGGAGTTTCAGCTTTAACATCATTCCTTCCAAAGAAATCCCTGGGCTGATCTCCTTCAGAATGGACTGGTTGGATCTCCTTGCAATCCAAGGGACTCTCAAGAGTCTTCTCCAACACCACAGTTCAAAAGCATCAATTCTTTGGTGCTCAGCCTTCTTCACAGTCCAACTCTCACATCCATACATGACCACAGGAAAAACCATAGCCTTGACTAGATGAACCTTTGTTGGCAAAGTAATATCTCTGCTTTTGAATATGCTATCTAGGTTGGTCATAACTTTCCTTCCCAGGAGTAAGCGTCTTTTAATTTCATGGCTGCAGTCACCATCTGCAGTGATTTTGGAGCCCAGAAAAATAAAGTCTGACACTGTTTCCCCTGTTTCCCCATCTATTTCCCATGAAGTGATGGGACCAGATGCCATGAACATTTTCTGAATGTTGAGCTTTAAGCCAACTTTTTTACTCTCCACTTTCACTTTCATCAAGAGGCTTTTTAGTTCCTCTTCGCTTTTTAGGTCCTCTTCACTTTCTGCCATAAGGGTGATGTCATCTGCATATCTGAGGTTATTGATATTTCTCCCGGCAATCCTGATTCCAGCTTGTGTTTCTTCCAGTCCAGCATTTCCATGATGTACTCTGCATATAAGTTAAATAAGCAGGGTGACAATATATAGCCTTGACATATTCCTTTTCCTATTTGGAACCAGTCTGTTGTCCCATGTCCAGTTCTAACTGTTGCTTCCTGACCTGCATACAGATTTCTCAAGAGGCGGATCAGGTGGTCTGGTATTCCCATCTCTTTCAGAATTTTCCACAGTTTATTGTGATCCACACAGTCAAAGGCTTTGGCATAGTCAATAAAGCAGAAATAGATGTTTTTCTGGAACTCTCTTGCTTTTTCCATGATCCAGCGTATGTTAGCAATTTGATATCTGGTTCCTCTTCCTTTTCTAAAACCAGCTTGAACATCAGGAAGTTCATGGTTCACATATTGCTGAAGCCTGGCTTGGAGAATTTTGAGCATTACTTTACTAGTGTGTGAGATGAGTGCAATTGTGCGGTAGTTTGAGCATTCTTTGGCATTGCCTTTCTTAGTGATTGGAATGAAAACTGACCTTTTCCAGTCCTGTGGCCACTGCTGAGTTTTCCAAATTTGCTGGCATATTGAGTGCAGCACTTTCACAGCATCATCTTCCAGGATTTGGAATAGCTCAACTGGAATTGTATCACCTCCACTAGCTTGGTTCGTAGTGATGCTTTCTAAGGCCCACTTGACTTCACATTCCAGGATGTCTGGCTCTAGGTCAGTGATCACACCATCGTGATTATCTGGGTCGTGAAGATCTTTTTTGTACAGTTCTTCTGTGTATTCTTGCCATCCCTTCTTAATATCTTCTGCTTCTGTTAGGTCCATACCATTTCTGTCCTTTATCGAGCCTATCTTTGCATGAAATGTTCCTTTGGTATCTCTGATTTTCTTGAAGAGATCCCTAGTCTTTCCCATTCTGTTGTTTTCCTCTATTTCTTTGCATTGATCGCTGAAGAAGGCTTTCTTATCTCTTGTTGCTATTCTTTGGAACTCTGCATTCAGATGTTTTATCTTTCCTTTTTTCCTTTGCTTTTTGCTTCTCTTCTTTTCACAGCTATTTGTAAGGCCTCCCCAGACAGCCATTTTGCTTTTTTGCATTTCTCTTCCATGGGGATGGTCTTGATCCCTGTCTCCTGTACAATGTCATGAACCTCATTCCATAGCTCATAAGGCACTCTATCTATCAAATCTAGGCCCTTAAATCTATTTCTCACTTCCACTGTATAATCATAAGGGATTTGATTTAGGTCATACCTGAATGGTCTAGTGGTTTTCCCTACTTTCTTCAATTTCAATCTGAATTTGGCAATAAGGAGTTCATGGTCTGAGCCACAGTCAGCTCCTGGTCTTGTTTTTGCTGACTGTATAGAGCTTCTCCATCTTTGGCTGCAAAGAATATAATCAATCTGATTTCAGTGTTGACCATCTGGTGATGTCCATGTATAGAGTCTTCTCTTGTGTTGTTGGAAGAGGGTGTTTGTTATGACCAGTGCATTTTCTTGGCAAAACTCTATTAGTCTTTGCCCTGCTTCATTCCATATTCCAAGGCCAAATTTGCCTGTTACTCCAGGTGTTTCTTGACTTCCTACTTTTGCATTCCAGTCCCCAATAATGAAAAGGACATCTTTTTTGGTTGTTAGTTCTAAAAAGTCTTGTAGGTCTTCACAGAACCGTTCAACTTCAGCTTCTTCAGCATTACTGGTTGGGGCATAGACTTGGATTACCATGATATTGAATGGTTTGCCTTAGAAATGAACAGAGATCATTCTGTCATTTTTGAGATTGCATCCAAGTACTGCATTTCAGACTCTTTTGTTGACCATGATGGCTACTCCATTTCTTCTGAGGGATCCCTGCCCACAGTAGTAGATATAATGGTCATCTGAGTTAAATTCACCCATTCCAGTCCATTTCAGTTCACTGATTCCTAGAATGTCGACATTCACTCTTGCCATCTCTTGTTTGACCACTTCCAATTTGCCTTGATTCATGGACCTGACATTCCAGGTTCCTATGCAATATTGCTCTTTACAGCATCGGACCTTGCTTCTATCACCAGTCACATCCACAGCTGGGTATTCTTTTTGCTTTGGCTCCATCCCTTCATTCTTTCTGGAGTTATTTCTCCACTGATCTCCAGTAGCATATTGGGCGCCTACTGACCTGGGGAGTTCCTCTTTCAGTATCCTATCATTTTGCCTTTTCTTACTGTTCATGGGGTTCCCAAGGCAATAATACTGAAATGGTTTGCCATTCCCTTCTCCAGTGGACCACATTCTGTCAGATCTCTCCACCATGACCCGCCCATCTTGGGTTGCCCCACGGGCATGGCTTAGTTTCATTGAGTTAGACAAGGCTGTGGTCCTAGTGTGATTAGATTGACTAGTTTTCTGTGAGTATGGTTTCAGTGTGTCTGCCCTCTGATGCCCTCTTACAACACCTACCGTCTTATTTGGGTTTCTCTTACCTTAAGCGTGGGGTATCTCTTCACAGCTGCTCCAGCAAAGCGCAGCCATTGCTCCTTACCTTGGATGAGGGGTATCTCCTCACCACTGCCCTTCCTGACCTCCAACGTGGGGTAACTCCTCTTGGCCGCCGCCCTTCGGGCATGGGGTCCTCCCGGCTTCTGCCTCTGACCTCGGACGTGGGGTAGCTCCTCTCGGCCGCGCTTACCGTGCTGGTCGAGATAAAGAACCTGCCTGCCAATGCAGGAGACTGCCTGCAAAGCAGGAGAAGTGGGTTCGACCCCTGGATTGGGAAGATCCCCTGGAGAAGGGCATGGCAACCCATTCCAGTGTTCTTGTCTGGAGAACCCCCATGGACAGAGGAGCCCAGTGGGCTATATAGTCCTTGGGGTGACAAAGAGTCAGACACAATTGAAGTGACATAAGCACACATGAACGCACAGTACACCTAAGCTGTAATGACATGTGTTTTATAGATTCAGTAGATAGAAAATTCTCCACCCTGGTGGACCCCTGGTGGACAGTGAGGGAAAGAGAAGTAGCAACTGTAATTAAAAGTCAGATGTCCTGCACTGGATTTGGCAATGATTTCTTGGATATGACACCAAGGGCACAGGCAACAAAAGAAAAAATGCAAACTGAGCTTCATAAAAATGTTACGCATGAAAAGATACTATATGGGACTTCCCTAGTGGTCCAGGGACTAAGACTCAGCACTGCCAATGCAGGGAACTGGGGTTCAACCTCTGGTTAGGGAAGTAGACCTCACATGCCAAAACTAAGAGTTCACACACCACAACTACAGACCCCACAGGCTGCAACTAAGAGAGGTGCAGCCAAGCAAACAAAAACCTTTTTTAAAAGGACATTATGTGTTAGCAGTATGGGCTTCCCAGCTAGCACAGTGGTAAAGAATCCACCTGCCAATGCAAGAGATGCAAGTTCAGTCCCTGGGTCAGGAAGATCCCCGGATGGAGGAAGTAGCAACTCACTCCAGTATTCTTGCCTGGAAAATTCCATGGACAGGGGCACCCGATGAGCTATGGTCTCATGGGGTTGCAAAGAGTCTGACACAGCTAAGCACACATGTATTAGCAGTAAAAAGGCAACCCACAGAATATGAAAGAAAATATTTTCAAATTATATATCTGATAAAGTATTAATATTCACAACATATAGAGAATTCATAAAACTCAAAAACAAATGAAACCAACCTAATTTAAAAAAGAGTGTTGGGCTGCACCCTACAGGCCTACAAGCCCTGTACTTGCCTAGCTTCAAGATCAAAGAAAGAGCCTGGAGTCAGCAACAGAGATTTCAATGGTTTAATGTACGGAGGAGCTCACAAGTCTGAAACAAGGTTCTGAACATTGGGCAGGACTTGGCAACAGTCTCTGCTCCCAGAAAGAAAAGATCACCACTTATAAGAAAATTGACGTCAGGTGGGCTCATTAATTACCAGGGAAACCAGTAGATGGGCAATGCCCCTCACCACCCCTTAGATCAGATCAATCACCAGTTGAAGCCTGAGGCAAGAACACAGGAAAGTCAGTCAGGTGCAGAAGACACAGATGAAGCAGGCCCTGGTCGGGCAGGGGATGTACAGAGAGTAAGGGAGCAGCCATCTTGAGTGGCCTGACCATACAATGGAGATAGATAGATGAGCCTCAAAAAGGAAATACATCTCAAAAAAAAAAAAAAGATATTCAAGTAGACAATGGTCACATGAAAATATGCTCGACATCACTAATCGCTGCTGCTGCTGCTAAGTCACTTCAGTCGTGTCCAACTCTGTGCGACCCCATAGATGGCAGCCAACCAGGCTCCTCTGCCCCTGGGATTCTCCGAGCAATAACACTGGAGTGGGTTGCCATTTCCTTCTCCAATGAATGAAAGTGAGAAGTAAAAATGAAGTTGCTCAGTCATCTCTGACTCTTAGCAACCCAATGGACTGTAGCCTACCAGGCTCCTCCACCCATGGGATTTTCCAGGCAAGGGCACTGGAGTGGGGTGCCATTTCCTTCTCCCCACTAATCACTAGAGAAATGCAAATCAAAACCACAATGATACCACCTCACACCAATTAGCTGGAGAAAAAAATTAACCAGTGTTGATAAGGAAGTAGAGAAATTGGAACCCTTGTGCACTGTTGTTGAAAATGTAAAATGATACAACCATTGTGGAAAAAATAGCAAGGCAGATCCTCAAAAACTTAAAAATCGAATTACAAAATGCTGGGCTGCACCCCTCAGCCTTACAATGTCTGCGTCTGCCCAACTTCAAAACCAAAGAAAGAACCTAGAGTCAACAACAGAGGTATCAGTGGTTTAACAGATGGGGAGCTTACACATTTTGAAGCAAGGTCCTGGAGAGACAACCCAAGTTATGCAGCGGATGGCAGGAAGGACATGGTGTCAGTCTTTGCTCCCTCCTGGGGATAGGGAAGGAGCAATTACCAAGTATAAGGGAACTGACGACAGGTGGGCTCATTCGTTACCAGGGAAACCAGCAGAGGGGCATGCACCTCCCAGCCCCTTTGATAAGAACAATCACCAGCTGAGGCCTGGATGTAGGAAGGTCAGTCACGTGAGTGGGATATAAGCGAAACAGGACCTGGTTGGGTAGGGGATGCACAGAGAACAAGAGAACATCCATCTAGGGTGGCCTGATCATACACTCCACCCCTAGACACCCTGCACAACCCTTACAATCTTGGTCCACCCCTCTTCCACACGATCCCCTGGGTCAGGTATGCAGAAGGCACTGCAACCAGATACCACAAATACAATACAGAGAGGTCACCCCTGGTTTTCACAAACCCAGAGCCACCCCCATGGGGAGGAGTGGGTCTGGGTCAAAGAGAAACACTATTGTTGGGAATTCCCTGGCAGTCCAGTGATTAGGACTCTGCATTTCTACTGCAGGGGTCATGGGTTCAAACAGTCTGCCACTCCATGTTATGTTGAGTGATGTTAGTGGTGGACCCATTAGGTCTTTCCAAAGAAAAAAAAAAAGAGTTAATCTCACTAGTTGGACTTGTGTCCAGAAGTCAGCCTATTCTTCTTCACACAGTATAGTCCAGGGGCTCACGGGCAGTCAGTTGCACAGTAACATTTACCGATGAGTCCTTCTGACATATTGGCACATGGGACCGGAAGATGATGGGTCTTTCCCCCCATCGTCAGTAGTCCCCATATAGTCACATGAGCTAGATCAGTTTTTCATGGAAGTCCAGAGGAGATGACAACAGCATCTCACTGTAAACCCAGCAATTAGACTCATTTCACAGTGAGGCCAGTGTTGCTGCTCAATCCTCAAACAGATTTCCTCTCTCAGGCTAGGGACAAAACGTAAGCCATCTCACAGGCACAACACAGGGAAGATCACAACAATTAAGCAAAATACAAGCAGTAATCACATTCTGAGAAAACACCACACCTGCCTGTGGGTTTTGTTCCAGTGTGCAATACAGTTGAGAAAACTCAAGTTTTCAGTAATACAAGAATGTGTCTAAAATCAACATATACAATAGCCACTTAGTTTCACCTTGGATCTCTGGACCACAGTTACTTCATTTTGACTTTCAAATGCATTCCCTTCCTCAATAACCAAGGCAATGTACAATGAATATTGGCAAGGTCAGAGAACAAGCTGCTCTGATCATTAAAATTTAAGTTAAACCATGTATAAGTCTTCTTATACCCCATAGCTCAACATGGACAGATTTTTCCATCATTCCCTCTTTGATTGCAAAAGCATTGACTACAAAATATCTATCCTTTGATGTCAGGGTGCTGGCTCCTATCCCAGGTTTAGATCATGTCCGTTGGTGCTAGGCCTCCTTTATACTCCCCCCGCAACCATTCACAAGTGAAAACTAACCAGATCTCATGTACAGGCCGAGGTTATGTTAATGTGATATGCTTTACAGGCTACACAATTTATCTCTCATACCCAATTGTCACACAGGCATTGTACATGTGCTTTTAGCAGCAAACTCTAAGCAGTGCCACACTTCATGAGTAGTTACATTCTGTGACAATTTCAAACATAATATTGTTCTCTCTTAAAAAATTACCCTCATCTCCACCAAACACAGCCAATCAAGACTAATTTGTTCACAAAATAAGTCTGGTCAACAACGTTGCTGTTGTTGTTGTTTAATTGCTAAGTCCTGTCCAACTCTTTATGATCCCATGGACTCTAGCGCACCAGGCTCCTCTGTCCATGGGATTCTCCAGGTGAGAATACTGGAGTGGGTTTACCATTTCCTTTTCCAGGGAATCTTCCTGACCCAGGGATCAAACCCATGTCTCCTGCTTGACAGGCAGATTCTTTAGCACTGAGACACCTGGAAAGCCCCAATTGACCACATAGGTTCCTCCAAACTGGCTGAGGGAGACCTCCTCAGGAGTCTCAGACTGAATTCCCAAAAGGTCTCTCAAGGTCAGCTAAGCCATGTCAAAGCCCTGCCATCAGGCACTGCCTTGGTGAATTTCTCGCTCCTAGAGGTCCCCAGAGTATTGAGATGCTGCACGTGTCAGGAGGCAGGCTTTCTCATTCACCTGAGAAGGCTGCTCAGAACCTAGTATCTCCAATTTCTGGACGGATCAGGCAGAGAAAAAGAGATATGCTTCAATACTACCCACAGGTGCAGTTTGCCAAACTACTGGAAGTCATAACTAACTTGAGGGGAAGGGCTTTCCTCTAGATCTGTTCAGAAAACAACAGATCAAAACCAGTAATATTCTAGACAAAACCTGTAACACCATAACCATAGCCACAGTTCACTCAGTAACCAAGCTGTTCACATTTTATAATGTCATCGGGTCTTCCATTGGGATTAAGTTCTTAACCAGCTCGGTAGTATAATAACCCTCTATAAAAGACAAAAGACAAAAAAGACATGGTTAAATACATGATTACAATGTAATCAATAAAGAAACTTGGTTATAAGAACTGGAATTATGACTGATTATAATCTTAACCCTTAAAAATCTTAATCTCTGGCAAAAACCAAGAAGCAAGCCACTGTGCACTTTCTGATAGTCCTGCAGGAAGAGGACCTCTTGTAGGGCCCGAGAGTGAACTCATCTAACACTTGGAAATGAATAGCCTGAGGAGACATGTGCTGACAAAGCAGGAGACCTTATTGGAAACAGGCACCCAGGGAAGAGGGCAGATAGCAGGGTACAGAGACCCAGGAGAACTGCTCTGCCACGGGGCTCACCCTCTCAGGCTTTATGTAATGGGGTTAGTTCCCAGATTGTCTCTGGCCAGTCATCTTGCTTGGTTCATATTTGGTCTGACTCAAGGTCCTTCCTGGTGATACCTGCATCTCTCAGCCAAGATGGATTCCAGCGAGAACAACTCTGGGAGATCGGTCATCTCTTCCCTCTTCTGGCCCCTCCCAAATTCTCCCAATTGGCTTCCGTTTTCAGCGGCAACACTAAGTTCCCTGTTGGGACTTCCTGTTGTGAGGAGGCAAGCAGGCCTGGCCAAAGTTGATGGTTTTGGTTACCAGTTTCCTAACTATTGGAAAACTTACGCTTTAATCTTCATCTCCTAAGAAGGCAAGAGTAGGTAAACTTAGACCCACCCAGCAATTAGTGTTCCAATATTTTATCCTATTTGAAATGACACAGTCAATGAATTCTCTTCATTTAACTTAGTTTCAAGTTACCAAAATCTGGAGAAACTGTTTTAGATAATTTCAAAACAGTTCAGTTCAGTCACTCAGTCGTGTCTGACTCTTTGCAACCCCATGGACTGCAGCACACCAGGCCTCCCTGTCCATCACCAATTCCCAGAGTTCACTCAAACTCACGTCCATGGAGTCGGTGATGCCATCCAGCCATCTCATCCTCTGTCGTCCCCTTCTCCTTCCACCTTCAATCTTTCCCAGCAACAGGGTCTTTTCCAATGGGTCAGTTCTTCGTATCAGGTGGCCAAAGTATTGGAGTTTCAGCATTAGCATCAGTCTGTCAGGTAGGTAGAATAGGAAAAAGGAGTCCCCGAATGGTGGTGGCTAAAAGACAAGGAAGGGAAAAGCCCTCAAAAATAGAACAAAAGAAGGGCAGAGGACGGGAATGAGGACCTCAAGTAGAACAAACAGCACTCCTGACTAGCCCAATTTACATAGGGCAGGCCAGGGGAGAGGAAAAAACATAAAAAGAGGAGCCAAAGGGCCGGGGCTCCCTCTTCTCTTCCTGTCTTTGGGTCAGCATGTCCTCATGCCTCAAGGATGTATTTTCCTGTTATTTTCTAAATTAAACTGAGCTGTAACACAGAGCTGTAACACTAATCTGTTCAAGAGCTATAACACGGTCTGTCCGAGACCCAAGAGATATAATATGGTCTGAGAGCTGTGACCCACCGAGGGCTTTAACATCCATTGCTTCAAATTTTTGTTGAGATGAGACAGAACCGAGGAGATTACACTCCCCTGACAAGTCCTACCAATGAATATTCAGGACTGATTTCCTTCAGGATGGACTGGTTGGATCTCCTTGCAGTCCAAGGGACTCTCAAGAGTCTTCTCCAATGCCACAGTTCAAAAGCATCAATTCTTCGGTGCTCAGCTTTCTTTGTAGTCCAGCTCTCACATCCATACATGACTACTGGAAAAACCACAGCTTTGATTAGATGGATATTTGTTGGCAAAGTAATGTCTCTGCTCTTTAATATGCTGTCTAGATTGGTTATAGCTTTTCTTCCAAGGAACAAGCAATTATTTCTAGAGTTTATCTAAAAGCTGTTTTTTTCTCCTTTACTCTTAGAGATCACAGGAGATTAAGTTCCAGAGAGCTCAGGTAGATCATTTACATCTCAAAGGTACAAGAGGAGAGTCAGCTCCTTTGAGAGACCTATCAATGGCTTAAATTACAAAAGGCTCAGTTTGATACAGTAGCAGAGCCATTAGAGGCCATTGTTCTCCAGATCTCTAGGAAGCCCCGGTTAAACAAGGACAGCCACCCCAGCGCTCTTCATACTGGTGGACAGACAACCGAGGATATGCTCCGCAACTTTTGAGATCACCTCTGGAAATTTTGGGCCCAAATGTCAGTGGATGCCCTTGCAACTTTCCACTCCCGTCCTGTATTTCCAGACATCTCGGAGCTCAGGGGAGTTCCCTTGGTCTCCTGGCTGCTCTGCCAATTGTTGGGCTGAACCCTACAGGCCTACAAGGTCTGTACTTGCTCAGCTTCAAGTCCAAAGAAATAGCCCAGAGTCAATGATGGAGACATCAGAGGTTTAATGGATGGCGGAGCTTACCTGTCTGAAGGAAGGGCCTGGAGCAACACCCCACTAAGTGTGGCAGACATCAAGCAGGACTTGGCGTCAGTCTTTGCTCCATCCCAGATGGTAGGGGCTGGGAAGGGAAGGGGAGATGACTAGTTTTAGGGGAATTGACATTAGGTGGGCTCACTGCCCAGGAAAACCAGCAGAGGAGCACACCCTTCACAGCCCCCTTTGATAAGAACAATCACCAGCTGGGGCCTAAGGCAAAAATATAGGAAGATCTGGTGCATAAGATATAGGTGAAGCAGGCACTAGTCAGGCAGGGGAGTTCAGAGAGTGAGAGAACAGACATCTTGAGTGGCTTGATCATACAGCATATGATCAAGCAATGTTACTTCTGGATATATATATCCAAAAAAGTAGAAAACAGCATCTTGAAATATTTCTACACCCATGTTCTTAGCAGCATTATTCATAGTGCCTAAAACATGGAAGAAACCCAAGTGTCCATTAACAGATGAACAAATAAGCAAAATGTGGTATATACATGTAATGGAATATTATTCAGACTTCAAAAGGAAAGATATTGACATATGCTGCAACATGGATGAACGTTGAGGGCACGATGCAAAGTTAAATAAGACAGTCACAAAAAAACAAATATTTTATGATTCCACTTACACAAGGTTCCTAGAGTAGTCAAATTCAGAGAGACAGAAAATAAGATGGTGGTTACCAGGGGCTGGGGGAAGGGAGTTTGGGGAGTTAATAGGTACAGTTTCAGTTTTGCAAAATAAAATTTAGGAGATGGATGCTGGTAACAATTGTATAACAATATGAACGTAATTCCACTGAACTGCATTCTTAAAAATGGTTAAGATGGTAAATTATAAATGTGTATTTCACCATAATAAAAAAGATCTTTTGTTTCATCTTGGGGTTTCTTTTTGCTTGCAGGATCTCAGTTCCATGACCAAGAATTGAATGCAGGCCACAGCAGTGAAAGCCTGGAATCCTGACCACTAGGCCACTGGGGAAATCCAAAAAAAGGTGTTATTTTTTAAAAGTCAGATAGACATCTTGGATCAAAGATGAAGAATTATAAGAAAACCACATAACATTCAAAACATTTAATAAAAGTTCAGGACAATGTACTTAGTCAGTATATTTATACAAGAAAAAGGAAACATTCCACAAGGAAAACTTATCAGGCCATTTGCCAGTTTATTCCACTGAAAATATATTTCAAAAACCTGTCAGATCATTGTTTCTAGATATTAGAAAAAAAAGAGTGGAGCAACTAATTTCCTTTCATTCATCCTTCCCTACTTTTCCTGCCAGAATCCATACCCCTCAATTAGGTCCGAGCCAGGTCTTCTCAGAGTGAGAGGGTGCATCAGCATTCCCAACACTTGGCCCCAGACTTCATACCTGAAAGTGTTAGTCACACAGTCATGTCTCACTCTTTGCAACACCATGGACTGTAGCCTGCCAGGCTCCTCTGTCTATGGAGTTCTGAAGTGGCAAGAATACTGGAGTGGATTGCCATTCCCTTCTCCAGGGGATCTTCCCAACTCAGGGAATGAACCTGGGTCTCCTGAATTGCAGGCAGATTCCTTACCGTCTGAGCCACCAGGGAAGCCCCATGACACACTACAAAGTTACCAGTTGGTTGGATGGTGGTCCCTTTGTGACATCTACACTTCCAATAATGTGAAACTGATCACGAGGAAGTCAGGCTTTCTTCTCTCTCCCTCATCTCCCAGACCTAGGCTTATGAGGTTTTGGAACCCTGCTCTTCAAGCCCACAGTGAATAGAATGACAAGTTTTAATTATTTGTATTTTGCTCATTTTTTTATTACAAAATATTCCAAACATAAAAAATGCAGAAGTGAACATAATGAATATCCCTGCACTGTCTCCCAAATTTATTGAATGATAACATTTTGCACTTACTTTTTTTAAGAGAAATAAAACAGTAAAGTATAGTTGGTGTCCTGTACACTTGTTCCCAATTCTTCCAGTCCATAGCTAATCCCTACCTTGAATTATTATTTTTCAAGTATATGCTTTTTTACTGTTACTGATATAACTACTGTGAAATGTAGTTATATCAATATACTCCTGCTATATCAATAAACAAGAAATGTCACAGCCATCAGCAATTTCTGGCCTCCAAATGTGAATGCTGCTGCTGCTACTGCTGCTAAGTCGCTTCAGTTGTGTCCAACTCTGTGCAACCCCATAGACAGCAGCCCACTAGGCTCCTCTGTCCCTGGGATTCTCCAGGCAAGAACACTGGAGTGGGTTGCCATTTCCTTCTCCAGTACATGAAAGTGAAAAGTGAAAGTGAAGTCATTCAGTTGTGTCCGACTCTTTGCGACCCCATGGACTGCAGCCTACCAGGCTCCTCCATCCAGCCACGGGATTTTCCAGGCAAGAGTACTGGAGTGGGTTGTCATTGCCTTCTCCAAGTTCCCCAAACTGGGATCCAGAGAATGCTGTCACCCCCACCCCCAGGCGATTGCTGAGAAGCTGGGGGAATGCAAGAAGCAGCCATCTGCCACTCAAGGTGAACAAGGAAACAGGATTTGGCCCCAGATAGCTGAGAAGGAAATGGCAACCCACTCCAGTACTCTTGCCTGGAAAATCCCATGGACAGAGGAGCCTGGTGGGCTGCAGTCCATGGGATCACAAAAAGTCGGACACAACTGAGCGACTTCACTTTCACTTTTCACTTTCATGCATTGGAGAAGGAAATGGCAACCCACTCCAGTGTTCTTGCCTGGAGAGTCCCATGGACGGAGGAGCCTGGTGGGCTGCCGTCTATGGGGTCGCACAGAGTCGGACACGACTGAAGCGACTTGGCAGCAGCAGCAGCAGCAGCAGCAGCTGAGGTGCAAATGTAATGAATGAATTCAGTGAGCCAGAGGCTTCCATCTTCCCATACACAAAATGCTACATTCCTTAACTTGATATCTGATCTTTGATGTTCCCACTGCCTGCTCCCTTTGTTGCAAACACATATATAGCCTGACTTTCCCTCCTGCCTCCTTGGAGCAGTTTTCTCAGAGCTACTAACATGCTGTCTCAGGGCTTGGAGTCCTAAACATTCCCACCAAATAAGATAACTCTACTTTCAGGTTGTAGAGTTACTTTAATTCTACAACTAAATAACTATATTTTTTTAGGCAATACTACATAATTTTATTACATGTTTTTACACTATTTTCATATATAAGCAAAAAAGGTATTTAGCAGTAGTGGTCTTGCAGCCTCCAAGATGGCCCCCAACAACCTTTCTTCCTGGTGTTCACATCCTGGACAATCCCCTCCCCTTGAACTTTGTCTGGATGTAAGGATTAACTTCTAATGAGCAGAATATGGCAGAAGTGATGGGATATCACTTCCAAGATTAGATTATAAAATATATTGCTTTTGGATAGCAGAAACTAATACAACATTGTAAAGTAACTATACGCTGGTTAAATATATATATATACATACATATATATATATATATATACACACACACATATAGTTTTTGAGATTTATCTATGTCAACATAGTTTACCATACTAAATAAATATATCACTGCTGCTGCTAAGTCGCTTCAGTCGTGTCCCACTCTGTGCGACCCCATAGACAGCAGCCCACCAGGCTCCCCCGTCCCTGGGATTCTCCAGGGAAGAACACTGGAGTGGGTTGCCATTTCCTTCTCCAATGCATGAAAGTGAAAAGTGAAAGTGAAGTCGCTCAGTCGTGTCCAACTCTTAGCAACCCCGTGGACTTCGGCCTACCAGGCTCCTCCATCCATGGGATTTTCCAGGTAAGAGTCCTAGAGTGGGTTGCTATTGCCTTCTCTGAAATATATCACAGTTTATTTATTTTTAAGTTGATGGACTTTTATATTTGTTTCCAATATGTGCTACCACAAAAACGGCTGCAACCGGGACTTCCCTGGTGGTTCAGTGATTAAGAATCTGCCTGCCAACAGAGGGGACACCAGTTCAGTCCCTGGTCGGTGAAGATCCCACATGCTGCAGGGCAACTAAGTCAGTGTGCCACAGCTGCTGAAGCCCACATGCCTAGAGCCTGTGCTCCTCAAGGGAGGCCACCAAGGTGAGAGGCCCGAGCAGGGCAACAAGGAGTAGCGTCTGCTCTTTGCAACTAGGAAAAGCCTGCATGCAGCAACGAAGACCCAGCACAACCAAAAATAAATAAATAAAAATTTTTTAGATATTGTTGCAATCAATATTTTTCCTTTTTATCTTTTTTTTTTTGGACTGTGCCACATAACTTGTGGGGTCTTAGTTCCCTGACCAGAGTCTAAACCTGGGCCCTTGGAAGTGAGAGTTCAGATTCCTAACCACTAGACTGCCAGGGAATTCCTATTTTTCCCACTTCTTATTGAATTAGCTTTAATTTCATAAAAATGCACATAAAAATATTCAAGTCAATATTTTAGTCCAGGAATCAAAAATAACTAGACGTAAAGAATGTATGATTTGCCTAGGCTAGTATGGGGCTTCCCCGGTAGCTCGGCAGGTAAAGAATCCGTCTGCAATGCAGGAGTTGCAGGAGAAACAGGTTCGATCCCGGGTTGGGAAGATCCCCTGGAGGAGGGCATGGCAACCCACTCCAGTATTTGTGCCTGGAGAATCCCATGGACAGAGGAGCCAGGCAGGCTACAGTCCATAGGGTTACAAGAGTCGGACATGACTGAAGAGACTGAGCATGCAAGCAAGCAGACTAATATGGCATGTTTATATTTTTAGGGCAAAATATAATCTGCCATGGATTTCTCCACAGTAACATATCTAAGTAGGTGATGTTGACATTGTAAAATATAATAAAGACAGCCAAGGAACCATATTCCAGGCCAAGGCTGATGGAACACAGGCAGCCATGGTCTCACAATTCCTTGATTATGTACAAATGAAACTAGTTAGCATGAATTTTCCTTTTCTGCTCTTAAGCTTAGATTTAACTGCAGAATTTCCCAATGGATGCTTCTTTTGTGCTTCAGTGGGAGACCTCCTCACAGATGGATTCTCTATGCATCACTGGAAGAAAGGGGTCAGGGAGCAGAGCCCCAGCCGTCAGTGCTCTGTTGAGCGGGGATTCAACAGGCTGTGTCTAGAGGGACCACAGGAGTTAAACTGAAGTTGTAAACCTCCTCAGAAATGGGAATATGCTCTGTCATCATCTCTCCTGGCAAAATAAGACTGGTTAAAATGTCATCATGAATTAACAAGCATGCCTGCATGCTTCATGGTGTGACAAAGGTCTTAAAAGGTTCTCTTCTATTTTTGATTTACAGACTTTTAAAGCTGACATTAAAAATTATTCCTCCCATACAGGGTATTCGGTCAAATGGTATCACATTTTTGGATAAGCTTGGTTACTTGTATTAAATCTCTTCATATTTCCTATCACGTGTGGATAGGAAAGGAGAATCCTAATCCTGCAGACTCTTGCCTCCCAGTTTTAGCTGAAGCTAGAGCAGCAACCTACCCCCAATACCCCCACCCACATTAAGACACAAAAATATTAAATAGAGAAAAGCCAGCTTTGATGCAAGTTACAAATATAGTAATACCCCTAGGTGCCCTGCCTTGAATGGCTGTTGTTCTTAGGCACACGGAAGGCAATCTATTTAAAGGGTTGTCAGACATTTCAAAGAACTTGTATTACCATTTCATTACAACCTAAGATTTATTCAAGAAGAAACCTAAAGATTGCCTTTTAAAAAAATTCCTTCATTATTTGAGTCATTATCAGAAGCAATCTATCTCTCTCTCAAAATACACTGTATCTCATGCACGTCAACCAAAGAAAAACATACTAAGCACAACTTTCAACCAAAATTGAGCTATGTAGATGCTTCAGAACATAAGAAGCAACAAAAATCAGCCAGTGCCGGTCTCCCCTGCCACCTGGTCCTGAGCCTGCCCTCCTCTCCTGACCCCAAGCTGCAGCCTTTCTCCTGGTCACTAATTGGTTCACCTTAAACCCTCACCTGCAGAGCCCATGGCCTCAGTCAGGTATAAGAAGCGCTTGAAAAATACCCGTGGCACAAATACAACTGTAAAATAATAGACTGAAGGGCTGTCCCATGTAGACCATGAAGCTAGCAGAGAATGAAGGTGATACAGCTTCTGCAGCACCCTCTGCGCCCACTGTCCTCGGGTGAGGCGTCCCCAGGGAAGGTCAACAGAACAAAGTAAGGTCACAGAATATCCTTCCTGCTTGCAGGTCATTAGGCAGACAAATGCCTTCCTGTATCGGGAAAGATGATCTGATGGAGAATCAAGCAAGCACGGAATTGAGGAAATTAAAGGCATTTTTCAGGCAGTGGGTGCAGGAGTAAATGCCCCTGATGTGTAACCCGTTGGAGACTATTTTACAGCCTCCACCCCAGATTGCTACTCACTTAACGTGTTCCCAACCAAATGTGAGTTGCCGCAAGAACTCAGTACTCTCCATTGGATAATTCTGGAAGGTCGTAAGAGGAATTTATGAGCGGTGGCTTCTGAGAAGGGGACAGAAAGCAGAAGTTTAATGTGTAATGTTTTGCACTATTTTTTTTTAACCTTGTGCTTAGTATTTTTCCATTGAAAATAGTCAGTTTAAAATGTTTGATAAAAGAAAATAAACTCAAAATTATAACCTATTTCAAACCAAACCTAACCAAAAGACTGTGCTCGGTTTTCCTTTATTAATTTCACTAGCTGTGCCTCTGAGGGGACAGGGCTTCCATGGCATGTTAAGGGAAAAAAAAAAAGAAAGTTTAATTTACTGCTGAGGACAACCTGGGGAGAAGGAGGGTGATTTCCTGTTCACGCCTGGAAGGGACCCTCCTGAGAGCAGGCACAGGTCCTCTGACATGTTTGCTGCCTGTGAGAACAGCATAGCTGGTGCTGGAGCCCTCAGATCCTCCACGAGACACCATGAACCTGTGTGGGGGTGGTCGCTAGAGATGATTCTTCATTAAAGGATGATTAAAACAAGGGAGGATTCAGTGTTCTATGTAGGGAGGAAAACTGAAGATTTTCTGGGGAAGCGGTTTTGTGTTTGTGCTTTTTGTGTCTCTGAGAATCCCAAGGTGACTTCTTCCCAAGGGTAGAATTGTGTGTTCCCCACCCCACAAAAAAAGATATGTTGACATCCTAGCCCTCAGAACCTCAGAACTTGATGAGACTTGCACACAGGCCTTTACAGAGGTCATCAAGTTAAAATCAGGGCCTTGTGGTGGGCTCTCATGTGCCATCACTGGTGGCCTTATTAAAAGGGCAGTTTGAGCCCAGAGACAGACATGTATGTGAAGAGACAAAGGGGGGACGCCCGTGAAGGAGGGGGCAGATATTGAAGCCAAGTTAACACGTGGGGTGTCAGAAGCTGGACAAGGCAGGACAGGTCCTCCCCTTACAGATTTCAGAGGGAGTGCCTGGCTTGCAGATTTCTGGCTGACAGACGATGGATTCCTATTGTCCTGAGCCGCTTAGTTTGGGGCTCTTCGTTACGGCAGCTCTGGTCCTAATGCGAACCTCCCCTGTATCTCCTGGGCTTACCAGCCCTCTGTGACCTCTGCCAGGCCTCAGTGCCTGTGGCCTTTTGCCTCAAATCCCACCGATGCCCTCTGTTTCACCTCATTGCTTTTAGTTCCCTTGTGCTGCCGGCACTTCCAGGCCTTGGCCCAGTTGGTCTCCATGCTTGAAAGGCTTTCGGGGCCTGGGGGCCTTCGTGGCTGTCGCTTCTCACTCATCCTCAAGTCTCAGCCCTCGGAGGCATCCCCTCAGGGTGGAGAAGCTCCCATTCTCAGCCCTACCGTTCCTCCCCTCTCCCCCACTGCTGTGCCTGCTGAAAGTGTCTCTGCGTCTGTCCAGCCTGTGAGAGGAACTCCCTCCAGAGCAGGGACCACGTCATCTTCATCTTTTGCTCCCAAGCCCGCCACAGTATCCAACACACAGATGCTCAGTGCATTGTTCCTGAGATGAACTGCCCTCTGAGTACCTGCTGAAGTGGAACCCTGTCAGGAGATGCTCCGTCATTCCAGCCAGCTGCAATAGGAGTCAACACCCAGAACCTAAACAGCCTTGTGGGGGATCAGGAAGGAGACACACCATGACAAGGAGAAACTGGGGTATCTGGTCTCACTTCTGTAACTGTTACTTGTCCCCACTCAGAGGCCCTGCAAGAGACAAGCCCAGAGCAACAAACGGGGCCTCAGGAGTGGGACCTGGTCTGGGTTATAAATCTGCAACATCTGGGGTGTTTTTCCCCCATCATCTCTCATTCGTCTACTTGTACATCTGCCTTGACTGCATTTGGTAGTGAGTTTCTTTGGGGCAGTAACCTCCTCTTCAGAGAGTGTTATTCAGGGACCTCTGGGAACTGAAGAAATAATGGCTGGATTGAGACTGCAAAACCAGGAGACTGAACAAATGGGTAGAGGTGAAAGAAGGCTCTGGAAGAAGTACATGGTCTCATCCCCTCCCCCCACACTTGTTTCTTATAAGATAAAAGGAACACGTTTAAAGAATTAATGATTTAGAAAGAATAAAAAAAAAGTGGAGGTGAATGCCCTCTTTTTCTAAGGCAAGAACATTTTCTCTTGATCATCCACAAATTATAAGATGACATATACTAGCATGCTATTTCATTAACAAATTACAGTCCATTCTCCACAGTGGAGGTATAAAGAAAAATTTCACCTAATAGGAGAGGTTAGCTCCTAATTAGGATCAGACTGCAGAATTTGCCAGGTGTAATTTTCCACTGCAAATTGTTCTCGAGTTGACCTTGGCTGGTATTAAGGACATGGGTTTGAAAACACATCGTTCTTTTGCCAGCACGTCCCAACAAATCTCCAGCGCCTTCCACATCTGTTACTGAGTCTGTCTGCACCCCCAGCCTCCTGCTCCCCAACTATCCTGCCTTCCTCCAGCTTTAGGGACCTTCCTGAAGAGAAATTAACATTTACTGAGTACGTTGGAGTAGTAGAAAGGACACAGGACTTGGAGTCAGACAGTCCTGGCACTGAGTCATGTCTCCACTACCTACTCGCTGCTCTGTAGTTTCACTGAAACTGGGTCTCCAGTTGAATGATGAAATGATGAGAACTACTTTCAGAGTTGTAGGGGTTCATCGTGAGGGTGGTGTGAAGGGATGAGGCAAGCGCTCACATGTGTTATTTTCCTTCTCTTTCAAGTCTAGTGAGCAACTCTGTGAGCCTGGCATTCCCCCTCATTCCACAGCTAAGACGCCCAGAGAGGCCAAGTGAGTCTCTCAAGGACGTTAACCCGCATATGTTGAGGGCGGGCTTTGAACCTCTGACCCCAGAGGTCCAGCTCAACCACACTGTCCACTCCGGCACAGTGACCTTGAAGATCAGCTGCTCGAGCTCACACATGGGGTGTGGGCCTCCCAAAATGTAGGTGCTAATTAACCACAGTGGCTGTTGATGTCTTTCCACCCTTTGGGACATAAAAAGTGAGTCAGGGGGAGAGGTTGGGGCAGCCAAGGTGACCCTGGGAATGGATCTCCTCCCTTCCTCCAACCCTGTCCCCCTCACCAGGCTGCCACAGGGGAGTGCCAGCTTACCCTGCTACCCCAGTGGCTTCTAAGGAGATTGTGTAAAAGCCTTGAGAGATGAATGCTCTTTCTTTCCAAGCAACCACCACCACCTACCCTCTCACCCCGTCTCACCTCCTCTCCCCAGATACCTTGTGAGGCCCCAGGTGTGCTGGCTGTGTGTGTAGCTGAGGTGGTGATTTTGTAACGAGGCAAGAATCAGGGCTTTATACGATCACTTCATCCATATTGATTGTTTCACCACATGAATAGGAAACCTGTGGAAAAGTTCTATAAATGTTCATCAAGAATTCCAGCTCCCTAAGTCAGCACTTAGGAAAATTTTGGGGTTTTGAAAAATTTTCCAGAGGTTCCAGAGATGTGAATGTGACCTTCAGAGACAGGACAACGGTGGGAGGGGAGAATGATTTCCAGCTCAGGCCACTTGTGCTCTCATATTACTACAATGAATGTCTGGGAAATCTTACCTGAAAAGACCTTGAAAATAGAATTAATAGAATCTCCTCAGACTTCAACTTTCCTTGACCCCCCCCTTTTAGGGTTTGCTGTCTCAATTTGCCCTAAACAGGCCCCACTTGGGCTGCCTGAGAACTATCATCAAGAAAGAAATTTTAAGAAAAACAAAATCAGTTAAAATCCCTAACATTTAGAGATCAAAGAATATCATAGGTTATGGAAGACAGAGAAGTAGCAAAAATGAAAAATAAGAATGCAGTAATGATTTGTCTTACCCAGTCCTTATGGCAGGTGATCTAAAGTCTTCATAAAACGAGAACCTTAAAGTAGAGATCTTAAACACTCCAGTGAGTTTTAAAGGTGAACAGTAAAAGATTTCTCTTTTTCCTCTTGCATCTTAAAAGGAATTGTGCAAATTTAAACAATCTTCCTTTGGTTGAAAATGACTTACGAATTTGATTATATAAGTACTCAAGTTTACAATAATGATTGGAAATCAGTCTGACTTTTAGCAAATCCCCGAAATAGCGTCTGAATGAGTGTTATTGACTTCAGAGTCATTAGCTCAGAAGACTCTGCTTATTTCAACAATGAAGTTATCTCCCACAAGTGTTTGAAACTTCCTTTCTAAAATCAATTCAGAACCCAAGGTATATTTCTTAGTAGTGGCAAACGTTTGTTCTCTAAGAGAAAATTTGACTTTTGGAAATGACCAAAAATGAACATGATCAGTCTTGGTAAAAACAGCTTTGATCAAAAACAAAATGAGACTATGATTCCAGAGACACTGATTTTGAAACTAGTTCCCAAAGAGAAGTCTAAAAAAGTGTTTTCCACAACAGCAGCCTGTTGGAGTAGGAGCTTGCCCTGCCAAGCTGGATGTTCACTCAGCTGTATGAAAAGTCATTCTCTAGTTTTCTTGAGCCTAAATCTCAGTATTGAGTTTTTTCCTAGTCGCTTTTCACAAAGTTTTAATTAACCACTTACAACTTGATGATACTATGTCTCCTTTCACCTGGGATCAGTGATTATTTTTTTGAGAACTTTCTGGGGTAGAAAATTAGAGCCCACAGAACTAATTAGCTGGTGGATGAGCCACTGTAGATTTGCCCAATAGATTTATTCTTTAGTTTACAGCATTTTCTGGCATTTATAAGCTGTTAAGATTAGAGTTACGTTATAGCTTTACCACGTTTCTGATGCCAATAACCTATGGAGGTTAGCTGGGCCTCCTCTCCTCTCTAATTTAGAAGCTCATTAGGAGACGTTTATTTACTTCAAAAGTGCATGACTATCAAGGTTATCAAGTGCTAATCCCTGCCATCTCATCACAAAGACAAAATTTTTCTACACCCACAATGTTTATGAGTGCCTTTTGCTCGGTTCCTGTGGCAACTTCTCCATATTCTGGCGCAAGATCCAGGGTGGTACCTACAGGAAGAAAAAGGATAAAGTTATTTCTAAATGATGCTCTCCCTGCGCCCACTTGAGGCATCTGTGTGCTTCCTTGTGGTCCAAGTCTGCCTCTTTTACCCAGCCGAAAATAAAGCACACGAGCATCTTCCCTTTTCCAGTGAATGCCGAGGCTCGGCCACAGAGGGTGAGATGGAATCCTGGTGTTTGGGAACACAGTGGAGTCACCCGGGCTACCAGGGGTGCCTGTTCTGCAGAGGTCAGCTGTCACAAGCCCATCTGAAATTGGCATCAGGCTAAAACAGGGTGTGTGTCCCCCTGGGCCATATCAGAGGAGAGTGCTCAGAGGAGGAGACTCAGGCGTCTTAGAAAACTCCGGGTCAAGCGACACAGGGACCTGCCTGCAAAGAGCCTTTCAGATGGCGACTCCTAAAGACAGTTGTTTTGCCTACTGACCCAACCTGATATTTTGGGGTTGGGGTGTCCAAGTTTTTCCTCCCCTGGACAAAAGGATAAAGGACTTCATGCTGGTCTACATTTAATGTGAGTGTTTATCTTTGTCACTGATGTTTACCTGGAGATTTTTATAATATTAATATAACTTAATGTCATATATGTAAGCTGAGCTCTGATGTATATACTCTTTTCTTTATATAATCAAATCTTTGTGACTCTAGATTAGGGAAAGGTGCCATATTTATCCCTTTTAAATGTGTGTTAGTTGCTCACTTGTGTCTGACTCTTTTGTGATCCCATGGACCTTAGCCTGCCAGGCTCCTCTGTCCATGGGATTCTCCAGACAAGAATACTAGAGTGGATAGCCATTCCTTCTCCAGGGATCTTCTGACCTAGGGATTGAACCAGTATCTCCTGCATTGGAGACAGTCTGTCTTCTTCACTGCAGCTGGATTCTTTACCATCTGAGCCTCCAAGGAAGCCCCAGTGATTGTTTGTAATTCCTAAACACCCAGGATGGCTTCCCAAAATGGAACGTGAAGCTAGGTGATTCTTCTAAATTGGCATCAGGTAATTATTTGCTTAAGAAGACAAAGAACATAAAGTTAGATTCCGAATTGAATCCCTAAGTTTAGAGTAAGTTTTCTATAGGATGCATTCTACTGACAAATTTGCAGCTACTTTGAAACACACAGAATCTGCTTTGGAAAATGGGTTTTTGCCTGGAGTCAATGTATTCCTGTAGGATCACATGGCCTGTCTCTGGTGGCTGGCTGCCTAAGAAGTAAAGAGGAGAAAGGACCAAAGAAAATTACGGATAAACTAGAAGGATTATACACTATGGTGCTTCCCTCCTCCATGCCCCTTGTTGCTTTATTTCTCAATCCTCACTTGAGAAGCTGGTAGTAACTTAAATATATGTTGTTTGTACAGATAACTCATAATTTGTCACAGTATTGTCAGCACGGAGGACATTTTATTGAGAGAAATCTCCTTGCAAAATATCTCTCCTCCCACACATCAAAATACCCCTGTTTTTGACACATGTAAATGTGGTTTTAATAAGGGAATAAAATACAGACTCAGGTACTCCCTCTCCTTTGTTTCTTCAGCCTTTCTCTCTCTCTCTCTTCACTTTTTATTTTTGAATTTACTAGCTTGTTGAGGAAAAGAAGGGGTGGGTAGGTGCTATGTGGAGACAGTCATGATGAAAATCTCTAGCCCCTGAGGGACACAGGTCAAATTTCTCTGTGCGCTGGCAAAGAAACCCATAGTCACTGCCAAAACCACAGAGTAAAGTCTTCACAAAATCCCCTCAGACGGCGATGTTTTCAGAGTTAAGCCTTTTCATTTATATTTGGACAACCACCTGTTGACTTCTACTGGCGCTTGTCAAGGGCGGATGGATAGCGGGAACCTGCAGCAGAATTAGCCCATTCAGAGGGCTTGATGCTCCTCTTTGAAGAAGTTGCCATTGTTTTCAGTGGAGCCTAGTCAAGGCTCATAAGATCAAAACATGAAAAACAAAAAAGGAAAGAGTTTACTTGGGGCAGGGTCTCGCTCTCCTCTTGTGATTATCACAGCTTCCACAGGCCATCCTTTTAAATCCAGGAATCGATCAGGGCAGTCTTTACGATGCCTTTCCCAGTCCTGAAATGCGGTGGGTGAGAGCCAGGGAAAGACAAGGGAGAAAGTCCAGGACAGCAGGGCCTGCTCCATGGCTGCTGCTCTGCCTGAGCATTTTCCAGGGCCAATTCTGCTCCTACCATGAAGAAAGAGGAGAGGATGAAGGCAAAGGAAAGCCAGGGGAAGCGAACAGATTGCAAAATGTGCTTCATTTAAACCCAATCTCAGATTTGCGATGGGAGAGTTGACCACCATAGGATGGCATCTTTGGCAAGGTGCAGACAGTTCTAGGCACTGACAATGAGATGCCCAGTCCTCCAGCCTGCCTTGATCAGGCTCTTCCCAAGTATTTTGTGAGCATTTGCTATACCCTAGGCCTTATGGCAACTCAACCATGAACCCATCATGGATCCTGCCGAAATGAAACCATATGTTGTCAAGTACCCTTACCAATCCCCAAAGGAGACAAGAAGACAAAACTCAAAACCGTAGGCTTGTTTTTACTGAATGAAATATTCCAAAGTCTCTTTTTGGAGACAATTTCGCGGCTAGTTCAGTAGCATGAGCAATGGATGGTGGCCTTTACTTACCAGCATGATATGTGTACACTGCAGATCCAGAATTAGGCAAAGAATCCAGAGTCACAGAGCCAGCTCTGCTGAGACAACCAGCCTTGCCCTCCTCCCGCGAGTGCTGTGACATCTTGACAAGAGTGCACGTTTAGCTCACCAGCTTCCTCCTGTGGCTCCCCTTTCCCTCCCACAAGCCACTCATTTCAGAACTACTTCTCTCCTGACCTGCCATGGACATGGGCCCTTCACTCTCATCCACATCGACAGCAGCCAGCACCTCAGGCACCCAAAGGGGCTTCCTTAGAGCAGCAGAGGGTCCACAGGCTCTGGGCTGGGCACTGGGGAAGCAAGGCCCAAAGTCAACACTTTGTCCTAAATTGGGTTGTCTGTGACGGGGTATGGGAGCCTGGAGAGTCTGCATTTGATTTTGCTGAGAGAGACACAAAGGCTTCTGTGTGTTTTTACTTGCTAAGTCATATCTAATTTTTTGCGACCCCCATAGACTGTAGACCATCAGGCTCCTCTGTTTATGGAATTCTCCAGGCAAGAATACTGGAGTAAGTTGCCATTTCCTTCTCCAGGGGATCTTCCCAACCCAGGAATCAAACTGGCATCTCCTGCATTACCAGGCAAATTCTTTACCGCTGGCCCACCTGGGAAAAGGCGTCTACACTCCTAATTAAATCCAGCATCAACTGCAACCAGACCTGAGGCAAGGCTCAAGCGGGCAAAACAGGATTAGGGCTTCTGTGATGCTGGGGTTGCTTATGAGATGCTCAGTTCTCAAGATTTATCTTCCAATTCCCCGAACATGCATCTAAAAGTAGCATTTGGTTTTCTAAGCAATGAAACACATGTCAGTGAACACACATGTCATCGCCACAGCATAGCCAGGGGAAGAGGTAGGCACTCCGCAGAGCAAAAGAGAGGGTTTTCTCAACTGCCTTCCTCCCCACCCTTGTGTCACTGCCTCTTTGATCCCAGGCGCTCATCTACCCTTCTCTCCAGATGGATCCCATCTCTCTATCATCTTGAGGGCCACTGTTCTTCCCAAAAGGCCATGAGCACCTTGTCTTGGCAGGTATTTCTAATAGAAATGGGCAGGCACACACAGAGTTGAAGTGAGAAGAGTTTGATGAAAGGACTACGCAGAGCAGAGCAGGGTTTGGGGTGTCACCAAAAGGATGACAGAGCACCTAGAAACTAGCAAGAGTAAGAAGCCCTCACCACCTCCAGGCCTAAGAGGGCAAGAGATGAGAGAGCTGCAGCTATACAAGAGGGCTATCCACCAGGGCTGGAGCCTAGGGGAGCATGACCACCACCATGGCCACAGCAGGAAGAGTATAAAATAGGAAACCATCCAGCCTTTCCCCTCTCCCATTCTCCAAAGGCTGCCCACTGGTTGAACTCAATCAGAAGCTGAAGAGAGCCCAGCTTCCCTCTGGGATCCTCTGAGGAAATTCAGTGCTGTGCTGGGGAGCAGAGAGCAGAGTCAAAGGCATAGAGAATGGATCTGTAGCAGAGAGTGCTGTGCTGTGCTTAGTCATTCAGTCATGTCCGACTCTTTGCGACCCCATGGACTGTAGCCCACCAGGCTCTTCCATGGGGACTCTCCAGGCTAGAATATTGGAGTGGGTTGCCATTTCCTCCTCCAGGGGAATCTTTCCAACCCAGGGATTGAACCCAAGCCTCCCACTTTGCAGGCAGATTCTTTATCATCTGAGCCACCAGGGAAACCCAGAGAAGGGTGATAGAAAATAACCAACACACAGCTACAAGGAGATTGTTCAGAAGCCTTCAATCTAATGGACACTGCATGACTCTCAAAGATGTACGTTGCCTTAATATTACTTCTGATTGCACACCAGACCCCTGAGCAAGGTTGTGCTACATACATTATCTCATTACCCATTTTACAGATGGTGAAAGTGAGATTCCATTAGCTTAAGTGTCTCCGGCAAGGTTTACAGCTAATGGTGGTGGAGTCAGGATCTGAATTTAAGTTTCTTTGACCATGGAGCCTATGTGCTTTACCCAAGGAAGATGCACCTACAACAGGACTCAGGGACTGGTGGGGTTCTGGGAAGGGAGGAAGAGGAGAGATCTGACAACGTCTTTTAGGGGTTGACCTTGTGATTGTCAAGCCTTGAGCTGGGGCCTTGAACTGAATGGGACAAGCAAGTCCTTAAAGTAAGGAACCGTTGGGTGGGTGTGTCAACACTCAATGTAGATGCAGATCTGGAAAGCATCTGGAGGTCTCAAAGCCAGGAAGAAAGATTGATAGCCATGGGATGGGTGATGGCCGACACCTTGGGGTAAAGAACACATGGGTAGCTTGCAGGGCAGAGATGAGAAAAGGACCCAGGTAGGGCCCTCTAAGCCCCCTGCATTGAGCAGTTCCTCCAGACTTGAAGAGAATCTTGTATTGCCTAGCATGGCACACGAGGCCCTCCTCCCCTGGGCTCCACATATGTCAACATTCCAGAGACTAACCCTTGTCTCTGTCCAGCCTGCCTCCGCTTTCCAAACCCTGCCTCCTTTCCCATGCTCTATGCCTTGCCTTGCCGGCACCCTACTCCCACTTCACAATGTTTTGGCCTAGCCGATGGCTCCCTTCCTTGACCCTTAGTGGTTCCCACATCTCAACCATGAAACACAAGCTGTCTTATAAGGTCTGGGTCTTTTGTCTCCACCCCATCTGGAGAATTAGGTGCTCCATGAGTATTAGATGTAGTAATTCAGGTGGTCCAGTGCCTTCCTACCAGGGTTTCCCTCCAGTGGCTAAAACTCTGTGCTCCCAATGCAGGGGGGCCTAGATTTGATTCCTGGTCAGGGAACTATATCCAGCATGTCACAACTAAAGTTCACATGCTGCAACTAAAGATCCCTCATGCTGCAATAACATATAGCAATGCATGCCAAATAAATAAATATCAAAAACAGAAACCTTTGATTCAATCACATGCTCATTCTGGAGACAGCCAAAGCCAAATTTCTTCTTTGATTCACACTATCCCAACAGTTTAGACTAATTTGTTATTCCTAAAACAGCTCCAAAAAAGTAGTGGCAGCATCATTGGAATATATGGATAGAATTTCAAAGGGACTATGCAAAAAGGACAGCACTTATTTGGAAATATATTACAGTGGCTAAACTCTCAGTAGGCTCATGAATCAGATCATCCAAGTTCATATTCTGCTCCTACTGCTCACTTCCTTGAAATCTGGGCAAGTGGTAAGGTGTGCTTAGTCGTGACAGACTCTTTACGACCCCATGGACTGTTGTCCACAGGCTCCTCTGTCCATAGAATTCTTCAGGTAAGAATACTGGAGTGGGTTTCCATGCCCTCCTCCAGAGGATCTTCCCAACCCAGGGATCGAACCCAGATCTCCCACAATTCAGGTGTATTCTTTACCACCTAAGCCACCAGGGAAGCCCAAGTTGTAATAGGGGTACCTATAAATAATACCTTTCATAAGATGGGCTTTCCTGGTGGCTTAGACAGTAAAGTGTCTTCTGGCAATGCAGGAGACCCAGGTTTGATTCCTGGGTCAGGAAGACATAATGGAGAAGGGAATAGCAATCCACTCCAGTATTCTTGCCTGGAGAATCCCATGGACAGTGGAGCCTAGAAGGCTACAATCCATAGGGTAGCAAAGAGTTGGACATGACTGAGCAACTAAAATTTTCACTTCCGTAGGTTTGTCAAGCACATCAGATAAGATAGTGCTTAGCCCAGGGCCTGACAGGTAGTAAGGCCTTAGTAAATGTTAGCGATCACTGTTATGATTACTTTTAGCCCATAGAGTCTAGTTCATTAAAGCCAGAAGGAACAGCACAGAAATTTTATCCCGATCACTTCATTCACAGATGTGGAAATAGATGCTCAGGCCATGGTCAGGCAGAGCTCAGTTGTCATAAAATGAGGCCCTCATGGTCTTTCCTCACTGCCCAACATTATTCAAGGGAAGGAATGATGCTTCATATCTGTACAAGTCTGCTTTCACTTACATTACAAGCAGTGGGACAGGGTGATCTAGATCTGTTTTTTGTATTTAATGTTCTAAAGATTGCTGGTGATCCTTATGGGAACACTGAAAGCAAACTTGGAGAACACAGTTGGAGAAGTCATGGGGATTTTTTGTGTGTGACAGGTTTCTGTTTTGTTTTGTTTCAGATCAATATCTCAGACACAGGCAAACACTTGTAATGAAAAAGTTCACCTATAGGTGGCAAACTTACACTGCTGGCATTCTGTCCTTGAGTGCCCTTGAAACAAATGTCACCAGGGATGGAGGTGAAAGTGAAATTTAAAGAAAGAAAATAAGAAAGCAAAATGGATCCAGAGATAACATTCTCACACAAATGCACGATGAACAAACACCCACATAACTTCACAAAATACTTAGTCTGATTTGTCTGCAAAAACACAGGCAAGAATTGCACCAAATACACTTATTTGAAATAGCTGGCAAGCTATTTCAAATAAATGCACTACAACACAGCACCCCCTGGCTTGCAGTGAAAAAGACACACTTCACCACCTTGAGAGCCCTGACAGTGCAGGGCCTTCCACAACAAAGCCCTTCTAGCAATAGCTTTCGTCTGGCGCAGCCGTTGTTCCCCATTTGACAGACGAGGAAACAGAAGCTCATACACACACAGAGCAGTAGCAGTGACAACTGGAGCCCAAACCTTTGGATTGCAAGTCTGATCTCTGTCTGCCACTGTATGCTGCCTGTAATACAAGGCACAAAGTGATGAGATGATCCAGGACTGGGGATCGGGCTAATTCAGCTGGGTCTTATCATTCACAAAGGAGCCTCAGCTGGTTCTTCCAGAGCTTTTCTGAATAGTGTCCTCAGCTGCCCCAGCTAACCCAGACTTGCTCCCTAACCATGGTGGGGGGTGGCTGTTTACTAAAGTATAGGTCTGGACCCCCTGGGAACTCTAAGGAAGGTAATGAAGAATCTAATTTATCAGTAAGGAAAAAAAGTCTTTTCGCACTACTGAAAAATCTTTGGATATAATTCAATCTTTAAAATATCTTTAATTAGAACCACATTAAATGACTTTAGACACAGAAAGAGAGTAAACCCACCCCCTGCTCCTTTCAAGAGTTTCCTATGTATTACTCCAGACCTATGACTATGTATTTACAGAGATGTGGATACATAAGTGTGCAGACAGAGGTTTTTTTACCCACTTCATATATCATTCTGCCACTTGCTTTTTCCATTTAACAATATACCTTAGAGGACTTCCTGAGGATATATGTCACTGGGTTTACTGTGGCATGGCGATTTATAGTTTGGATGTACCATAGTATATAAAACATCCCCCTACTGGTGGATATTTAGGTTATTTCTGCTTTTCACTATTGCAAACATTCTGTAGTGAAATCCTTTTACATATAACTGCACATGTGCAAGTAGCCCCCAAGGATAAATTCCTAAAAAATGAAAAACCGTTGGAACAAAGCATATATACATTTTCATAAATCTTGTTAGATCATCCCCCAAGAAGGCTGCATTCACTTTCGATTGACTCATTCCAGATTTTTTGTTTTCTTTCTTATTAACTTTCTATTCTCATCCTAGTCTCTGCATCACTGTTATCCTACATTCTAACTTTAACCTTAGAGTCTTCTTTCTCCCTCCTTCTCCCACATCCAATCATCAGAAAGCCCTGTTGGATACACCTTCAAATATGTCCAGAATCCCAGCCCCTCTCATCATCTCCACTGCCAGCACCTGGTGGAAGCCAGCATCATCTCTGTCCTAGATGCCTGTGTGGTCTCTTACACATCTCTCTGCTTCTGCTCTTGCCTCCTTCAAACTGTTTTCAGCACAGCAGCCAGAGCGACTCTGCTAACACCAGGTCAGCCGGTGGCAGTCCTCTGCTTGAAGGGTCTGCACTTCACTCAGTGATGTCATCATGATGGCTTCCACACCTCTCCCCCGCCCCAGTGACCTGCCCCTCTCAACACTTCTCTATTCTCTCTTCCTTGCTCCATTCTGCTCCAGACACCCACCTTACTGCTATTCCACCAGCATTCCCCTCCCTCCAGATATCCCTTAAGTCCTTCACCCCCTTCAAGTCTTACTTCGTCCTGCAAATGCCCTCTCTGGCTCCCCGTCTTCTTTGTTCCTATTGCTTTTCCCTGAGCACTTACAACCCTCTTACCTGCTATGTAACTTTTCATCATGTTCACTGTCTATGTCTCTGCCATGACTGGAACTGCCACACTGGTGGGGATCTTTGCTGTACTTTTTTTCACTGAAAAATCCTGAGTACACAGAGCAGTACCTGCTACACAATAAATGCTTAACAAATACCTATGCAACTGGAATTGCCATTCATTCCCCTGTTGTGGTTATGAAACAGATTCCCAGAGGAGTGATTTTGACACTGAGGCATTCCCTAGTGGATGATTTTGTCCTATGGATTTAAAAATAAGTTTCAAAAAGAAAAAGGAAATATTGGACATCATCCAAATATAAATGTTAGCTATGTGAAAGACCATAAAAATGGAATAAAAAGACAATTTGGGGAGAAAATATTTGCAAATCACATATTCAACAAAGGGTTTATTTACTCAGAATGCATCAGTCAGTCAGTCAGTTCAGTTGCTCAGTCATGTCCCACTCTTTGTGACCCCATGGGATGCAGGATGCCAGACCTCCCTGTCCATCACCAACTCCACGAGTTTCCTCAGATTCATGTCCATTACTTGCTGAAACCACCCAACCATCTCATCCTCTGTTGTCCCTTTCTCTTCCCACCTCCAATCTTTTCTAGCCTCAGGGTCTTTTCAAATGAGTCAGCTCTTTGCATCAGGTGGCCAAAGTATAGGAGTTTCAGCTTCAACATCAGTCCTTCCAATGAATATTGAGGACTGATTTCCTTTAGGATGGACTGGTTGGATCTCCTTGTAGTCCAAGGGACTCTCAAGAGTCTTCTCCAACACTGCAGTTCAAGAGCATCAATTCTTTAGCACTCAGCTTTCTTTGTAGTCCAACTCTCACACCCATACATGACTACTGGAAAAACCATAGCTCTGACCAGACTGACCTTTGCTGGCAAAGAAATGTCTCTGCTTTTTAATATGCTGCCTAGGTTGTTCATAACTTTCCTTCTAAAGAGTAAGCATCTTTTAATTTCATGGCTGCAGTCACCATTTGCAGTGACTTTGGAGGCCCCCAAAAATGAAGTCGGCCACTATTTCCACGGATTCCCCCTTTATTTGCCATGAAGTGATGGGACCAGATGGCATGATCTTAGTTTTCTGAATGTTAAGCTATAAGCCAACTTTTTCACTTCTCCTCTTTCACTTTCATCAAGAGGCTCTTCAGTTCTTCTTCACTTTCTGCCATAAGGGTGGTGTCATATGCATATCTGAGGTTATTGATATTTCTTCTGGCAACTTGTGCTTCATCCAGCCCAGCATTTCTCATGATGTACTCTGCATATAAATTAAATGAGCAGGGTGACAATATACAGCCTTGGCATACTCCTTTTCCTTTTTGGAACCAGTGCATTGTTCCATGTCTAGTTCTAACTGTTGCTTCCTGACCTGCATACAGATTTCTGAAGAGGTAGGTCAGGTGGTCTGGTATTCCCATCTCTTTCAGAATTTTCCACAATTTATTGTGATCCACACAGTCAAAGGCTTTGGCATAGTCAATAAAGTAGAAATAGATGTTTTTCTGAAACTCTCTTGCTTTTTCCATGATCCAGCGTATGTTGGCAATTTGATATCTGGTTCCTCTGCCTTTTCTAAACTAGCTTGAACATCTGGAAGTTCATGGTTCACGTATTACTAAAGCCTGGCTTAGAGAATTTTTGGGATTACTATACTAGCATGTGAGATAAGTGCAACTGTGTGGTAGTTTGGGCATTCTTTGGCATTGCCTTTCTTTGGGATTGGAATGAAAACTGACCTTTTCCAGTCCTGTGGCCACTGCTGAGTTTTCCAAATTTGCTGGCATACTGAGTGCAGCACTTTCACAGCATCATCTTTTAGGATTTGAAAGAGCTCAGCTGGAATTCCATCACCTCCACTAGCTTTGTTCGTGGTGATGCTTTCTAAGGCCCACTTGACTTCACATTCCAGGATGTCTGGCTCTAGGTGAGTGATCATACCATTGTGATTATCTGGGTTGTGAAGATCTTTTTTGTACAATTCTTCTGTGTATTCTTGCCACCGCTTCTTAATATCTTCTGCTTCTGTTAGGTCCATACCATTTCTGTCCTTTATTGAGCCCATCTTTATATGAAGTGTTCCCTTGGTATCTCTAATTTTCTTGAAGAGATCTCTAGTCTTTCCCATTCTGTTGTTTTCCTCTATTGCTTTGCATTGATCACTGAGGAAGGCTTTCTTATCTCTCCTTACTATTCTTTGGAACTCTGCATTCAAATGGGTATATCTTTCCATTTCTCCTTTGCTTTTCACTTGTCTTCTTTTCACAGCTATTTATAAGGCCTCCTCAGACAGCCATTTTCCTTTTTTGCATTTCTTTTTCTTGGGGATGGTCTTGATCCCTGTCTCCTGTACAATGTCATGAACCTCTGTCATAGATCTGATAGACAGAGTCCCTTGAATCTATTTCTCACTTCCACTGTATAATCATAAGAGATTTGATTTAGGTCATACCTGAATGGTCTAGTGGTTTTCCCTACTTTCTTCAATTTCAGTCTGAATTTGGCAATAAGGAATTCATGATCTGAGATACAGTCAGCTCCCGGTCTTGTTTTTACTGACTGTATAGAGCTTCTCCATCTTTGGCTACAAAGTATATAATCAATCTGATTTTGGTGTTGACCATCTGGTGATGTCCATGTGTAGAGTCTTCTCTTGAGTTGTTGGAAGAGGGTGTTTGCTATGACCAGTGTGCTCTCTTGGCAAAACTCTATTAGCCTTTGCCCTGCTTCTTTCTGTACTCCAAGGCCAAATTTGCCTGTTACTCCAGGTGTTTCTTGACTTCCTACTTTTGCATTCCAGTCCCCTATAATGAAAAGGACATCTTTTTTGGGTGCTAGTTCTAAAAGGTCTTGTAGGTCTTCATGCTGCTGCTGCTAAGTCGCTTCAGTTGTGTCCGACTCTGCATGACCCCACAGATGGCAGCCCACCAGGCTCCGCTGTCCCTGGGATTCTCCAGGCAAGAACACTGGAGTGGGTTGCCATTTCCTTCTCCAATGCATGAAAGTGAAAAGTGAAAGTGAAGTCACTCAGTAAGTGTCTGACTCTTCATGACCCCATGGACTACAGCCTACCAGGCTCCTCTGTCCATGGGATTTTCCAAGCAAGAGTACTGGAGTGGGTTGCCATTGTCTTCTCCTGTAGGTCTTCATAGAACTGTTCAAATGCATAAAAACTCTCAAAACTCACAGTGAAACACCATAGAATCCAAGTAGAAAATGCACAAAGGACATCAACAAATGCACAACAACAACAACAGGACATCTGATGTTGTTCTGATCTCCAACATCAGAAGGGAGACAGAGATGGCAAACAAGCACATAATAAAATGTTCAACATCATTAACCATTAGGGAGATGCAAACTAACAGCATAATGGTATCAGACCTGCCAAATAAACAGTAAGGATAATACCAAATGCTGACGAAGATACGGAGAAACCAGATCACTTATACATCGTTGGTGGGAATATTAAATGGTACGCTCGCTCTGGAAAATAGTTTGGCAGTTTCTTTTAAAACTTAAAAATGGACTTCCCATACAATCCAGAAGTTGTACTCATGGGCATCTATCCCAGAGAAATGAAAACATATGTTTACATAGAAATTTATATCCAAATGTTCACCATGGTCTTTTTATACATAATATCCAAAAACTGGAAACCATCAGAATGCCCTTCAATGGGTGAATGGTTAAACAGACTATGGAAGCGTCATAGCATGGAATATTATTCAGCAGTAAAAAGGAATAAACTGTTGCTACATGTAACCACTTGGATCAATCTCAAGGGAGTTAATGCTAAGTAAAAGCACCAATCTCAAAGTTTCCATATTACAGTGTTCCATTTATATAACATTCTTGAAATAAAAATTAGAAATATAAAACAGATTGTTTATTGCTAGGATTTAAGAAGTAGAGCGGGGGAAGGGACAAGTGTTGCTGTAAAAGGCAGTGTGAAAGAGACTTGTAGTGATGTTACACACACACACACACACACACACACACACACGAGTGCATTCATAAGTGGAGAAACTCAAATAAGCTCTGTTAACACTGAGGCAGGCAGGGTGAGAGTAAGGGATGCTTGGCATTCCCCCATACATTTCTTTGAAACCTAGTATAAATCTATAATTAGTTCAAAATGAATAGTTAAGAAAAATTTCAAAAAGCGATCCAGGCCAGCTAGTAAGTTCCTCCTTTTTCAGCCTAGAGATGTTTCTGCTTCCTTGATTTCGTGGGGATGTTTGCCCCTTGGGTTATTCCCTGTATTTTCAATGCATATCATCCCCTTCTACTTGATCATGTTCTAAAAGTTCCAAGCACTTTTCAAAAGAAAATCTTGAAACACTTACTTGGGTGAACATTATTTCCATGGGGTTCTGAGGAAGTTACTCAGCTTGCTTTTGGAAACTTGGAGAGCTGTCATCTGTCCCCCTCCTCATAGCAATGCTGAGGATTACAAATTCACAGAAGTTCCAATGAAGTCCTGAAATCATCGAGGGAGTGAGAATCCCCTCCACGGAGCGCCCTGCTCATTTTCCTCACTGCTCAGGGGCTCCCACCAAAGTGTCTCCTTTGTCAAGTGTCAGCTCATTCTAGAATGATGTGAAGAGTCTTTATGAGTTTACAGTATTACCAACTGTTGGATAACTGGTGGTTAATAACACTATTAAATATTTTGGGTCTACAGTAGATTTATACCCTTCCTCAAATTTCAAATTAGTCAACGCAAGTGTGATTTTCTGAAAGTTACCTAAAATGCATAAACTTACTGTTCAGTGGATTTTTTAAAAATAAATATATTCCACTATTTTAAGGCATTTCCCCATGAATTTGACCAACAGATTTAAAAATTATCTCATGCATGTTGATGTCAATACTTTTTCCAAACACTCTTCCCTCAGTTCTTCCCACCTGCACATGTTTCTCTGCTTCTCTTCATCACAGTAACCTTTCTTTTTCACTCCTTTACTTCTCCAGAACATGACCTTAGTAAACAAATTTGCTGCATCACTTCTAATACTCTCCTAGAGTAAATCATTATTTGCTGGTTGCTCTGACTAACACTGGCAACTGGAGTTAACCACTGAAACCCCTGCATGATGATTTCCAAAGGGTCATAATAAACATTCCTCGAATGTGTCACACAGCCTAGATTCAACAAGTGGGGCAGTGTTAGCCCAACAAGAGCTACTCCACAGAGCACCTTTGTGCAACTTAGGAAAAGGTATCTTCCCTGGGTAGGACATGGGACTGAGTCATAGCTGAATTTCAATCTTGACCTGCCCAGGTGGAGCACAAGCCCCCCACCTGGACCCAGAAGCTCTCCACCAAGTTCAGGAACACAAGCTTGGCTCCTTTTGACCTTTGCACTGATTCCATCATTGACTTGCATTGTTTCTAAGAGCAATCACTTGACCCTTTTTTGACACAATTTTTTCCTGGGTCACAGGAAAAAATACAAAATACTTAGACACAAGGTATTACAAACTCATCCTGTTACAAATTTCTTTTTTGTCCCCCCCACAACAGTCACTGCAACCGTGGTGCCAATACTCATTGGGAGATCAGCAGATCACTGAGCCCTAGCCAAGCTCAAACCATTTTGGTTTCCTTTAATGAGGAAGAGGGAACTCTGGCTGGCTATTTTTGTCCTTGTTCAGCTTTCCTCTGTGGTCAGTCCAACAGTCATGACGTGCTGTCCAGGCTTTGAGACACACATTCTCTTCAGTTGAATAACATTTGACTCGCTGTCAATTTGCTGTGAAACACACCTCCCAGATTTCTACACTATGTGATACCAGCTCTGAACATTTCTCATTCAGTGTTCATCTCTGTCAGCTAGTCTGAAAATTGGAACCAGAAACACTTGACAAATCAATGGCCACATTATGGTTACAGGTGGTGACATATTGCTGCTGCTGCTGCTGCTTATTCATGAAACTGGAGGTTAAGACTCCATTTCTGAGATGTAAAGTAGGGAAAACCCCACATAAAGCACCAGCGTTGGACAGAATATCACATAGACAATTTCCAACTGAAATGCCAGTTATTAGAAGTCATGTGGAGTCAGGAGTTGCCATGGAATCCATTTGTTTCTAAACCAGCTCCTCCTGAAGGAATAGGTTTTCATTATCATGTCTTTCTTATAGGGAAGAGGGACAGAGAGAAAGAGAGAGACAGACAGACACACAGACAAATAGATGGGGCTGTTATTTGATATAAAACTATATTATAATTCTTATACACTCAAGTCCTAATATTAATCAGATATTTAAAACTTAAGGAGGGTTTTAATATCAGCTTTAACATACATTTATATTGCTGTCTGGTTTGGAGTAAAACAGTCACATTGTCATCACATGACTTCTGATTGTTCAAGGAGAATATACGGTGGCTTATCATATGACATTTATCTTCACAAACAGGTTATCAGATCTCTGAGAATAAAAATAAATATGAAAACAGATCTAAGCCACAGTAGGCTGCACACTTGCAGCACCCTTGTTTTTTCCTCTGCTTTCTCCCTTGTATCATTTGTATTTAGATTCTTAACTAGATCATTATAAGTTTTTCCTGTGAAATTACTGCCAGGATCAGTCTGTCCCCTTGTTCCTTCAAGTTATCGGCTTAAATCATACAACACAGTTGGCTCGCATATGTTAATGTTTGAGTTGTTTTTATGGTAAAGTCTTCTTGTGTTTGCAGGTAAAATACAAAAACAATTGGTTCAAATATCAACCTGGGACAAGTGAATTTCAAAACATACAGAATCCATAAATTAACCACTATTTTAACATATGTACAATATAATTGAAGATAATTAGATCAATTGGATGAAAACACATTCAAATTATAATTGTATATTTATCTTATGTGTTTTACACTAAAGAATATTAAATATTTTATATGAGGGGTGAGGGAAATGTCAGTAGATGACTCCAGACCTTTGAACTTGTATTTCTGACTGTTTCCATTTCCCAGAGGTCTGGGGAGCTCTCCTCCCCAAGAGGTTCAAGAAACCCTCACCTCCCTTAAAAGTCAGGTCCCAGCTTTTCCTCCAGCCCAGGAACCTTAACCTTGTCCAGAGCCAAGATGGCCCCACCCTCAAATGTTTCTGGAAAGACCATTCAAGAGGAGAGAAATTTGAAAAGCCCTTAGGCATATGAAAAGATATTCACCTTCCATAATAAAAGAAAGACAAAAGTAGACTGATTTTTTTTTTCACCTACCAGATTGGCTAAAAAAAAAAAAAAGGCTATAATGTTCTTCATTGCAAAACTGTGGGAAAACAGCTACCCTCTACCCTCGTGCACTGATGGTGGGGGCATCAATGGGCACAACTTCTGTGGACGGCGATGTGGTAGTATCTATTAGGAGTACAAATACACGTCCCCTTGGCCTAGCAATTCCACTGTGGGGAGTCTGTCCTGTGGTTACACTGCTACACAGGTACCTGACTGCTTGTGATAGTAATGATGAGGAACAACCTAAATGCCCTTGGTGGATGCCAGGTTAAATAGATTATACTGATATATTTCATAAGATAGAATGCTATAGGGATTTTAGAAAAGACAAGATGAAGAAGTTGTCATGGAAAGTGAACAAATCAAGGTGCAGGACAGTGTAAGGTATCAACCTTAATGTTTGCTTGAATATGTGTAAAGCAACTTTATAAAGATAGTAAGAAATCAGGTATTGTTGTATAGCAGCAGACACCAACTGGCAACCCAAGTCTGTTGGTTTGCATCTGCTTGGTTTGCACACCATTTTAAAATTGGATTTCACTTAATAATCTGATATCCAGGTAAGGAAAAAAAAGTGAAGCAGGCCAGGTGTTAAGAAATGGTGCTGATAACCTAATCTGTTTGGATTTTTCCAGCCAGTTTTAGGGTCATACCTCAGACATAACTAAAGCAGGGTGGAGGGCCTCTGCAGTGTGAGCCCTGAGGAGCCAATCCATTTTGTACCAGAAGCAGGGCTGTGACTTATGGATAAATACGACGGTCCCAAACCTCTCTCCAAGTTTCCTAAAGAGACTTAGGAACAGAACCTGTGACAAGACACACCTATCAGCCCCATCCTCCCAGCTATGCCCAGGGCAGCATTTGTCACAACAGGCACAGGACAGGGCCTAAAGCCCCTGGCAGTTTTAGAAGCCCATAATATGTTTTAATTTTAAGCTCTTGTACAATCAGAAGAAAAAATATAAAAGAATAATGAATATAAGATTATGAATTCAGCCGAACTTGCATTAATCTTTGCACCAACTCAATTGTAAAATATAACCTTTAGTATTTTTAACAGAGGAAGGGACCCATAAAAACCTAAGTGCCCAAGGACTTACAAAGTCATACTGTCCAAATGTGATGCTGAACGTGGCGCTGCACAGAACAGAGCATGACCACTCAGGAGGAGGCCTAGACCTCACAGGTCCCATGGGCCCAGCCATGGCTGCTTCTCCGAGGGACAGTCCCCCTGCACCAAAACCGCACACATCTTGAGTACATTATGCTTAAGAACTCCGCAAAATCAGGGAATGATTTCAAGGCCAAAAGGAGGACCAATAGGTTATCTGCCACTTTTCCAACGTGTCCTACCCTAGGTGGACTGGCTCAAACCCTGTGGACTTCTCCAGTGAGAGCACTGGAACTCCGGCACCTTCTGGGAGTACTCTGAAAACTTCCCTGTTCTTTGGAGGCCAAATTCCCCACTGAAGGCTGGCCTGGCTGGGTTTCCCTGGCCTCCTCTCTGTCATCCTGAGGGCACTATCCTCTTTCTTAAGAAGGTAGGAAGGACCCATCGTCACAGCCTCAAGCCTCACCCCTGGACCTCAACTAGACAATCAGATTCTTTTAAGCCAAATGCTCAGGCTCCTATAATAGGACTCTCACTTTAAATCTTTTCCCTCCAGACTGTCTTCTCCAAAGACAAGCTGAGAAAAGGCAGACTAAAGCAATGGTTCTCAAACTGTGGTTCCCTGATTGGCAGCATGAGCATCATCTGGGAACATGTTAGAAAGGTGACTTTACTGGGTCTCATCCCAGATCTGCTGAATCGTAAACTCTGGGAGCAAGGACAAGCCATCAGTGTTTTTCCAGGCCTCCCCAGGCAATCCCCATATAGGCTCAAGCTCCAAAACCACCAGCCAGGAGCAAGGCTGCCCAGCTTTTCAAGGGCAGGTTCCCAAGGGCACAGAGGTGATGAGTCTGGCTAGAGTGAAACTCCAACATGCCCCAGATGTCAGAGGCACTTGGTTCCCGTCCCAAAAGACAGAGGTACTTCGCTGGGATCCTGCGGTGATGCCCCAGGCGAGGGGGTGGCGGGGCAGGGGGGAGGGTGGGGCGGCGGCATCTCTTCCAAACTACAGTCTGCCGGCGCCCCCAGCCGGGTTAAGCCGCAGAGCAGAGTCGGGGGCGGAGCAGAGAAGGTTGCGACCGCAGTCACCAAGCGATGGGAGGAGACGCCCGCGCCCCTCTCTCAGAGCTCGTCCTCACCCCTGCTTCTGCGGCTCGTGGAGTTTCCTAGAGCTTGGACCACCCCCGCCCCTCCCATACTTTATAAATGCGGACTCCAGAGTGCAACCAGGATTTCCGATCCTAAATCAGAATGGGGCCTGAAGGTCCATACTTAAAAGCTAAGATCGGCACAAAACTCCACCCTCAGGGACCCCCGGGCTCAGCCAGGTCTGGAAGCCCCGTCATCTGTTTATGGATTAGAAGCATCCGCCTCGGGTGAATGCCTTACCTACTCCGCCTAGAGTGCGGGGCTAGGGGATCCTTTTCAGGCGCTCACCGCACAGTCCCTGGGGCACATCGATCCCAGGAGCTAGACTCAAAAGTTGCGGCTCAGGGAAGGATTAACTCTCCAGAAACGTAACCCAAAGGCTCTCAACGCAGGAGAGTGAGGCACAAGCCCTCTGGATCCTCACAGTTCTGACGCCCCTCACCCGTTTCGAAGTCACAGACTCCTCTCGGCCCCCTTTCGGCCACCTGGCTTCCCCTCACACCCCGCACCCCACCCCTGCGCATCTTAGCCACCCACTTGCGCCCACAGGCTTGGCGTGCTTTCCAGTAGCGCACCGACAGCATGATTTAGCCTGAAAATTGGAAACTGGTTTAGGAATCAAAGCGTCTTCCAACCCCAAGTAGCAAACCAACGTCATCTTCGGCTTTTGCACACTTTGATTTGTGTTCCTGGGCTCTGCTTTGCTGAATTACACACACACACACACACACACACATCTTTAGCTCAATTTCTGGAAAAGAAAATTGTAAAAAGTTCCCGCGCTCTGAGCTTCAGACACCCACCAGCTCCTGTCCTCAGAATGCGCAGCATCAGTTTATCCATTACTGTTAATGCTCTAGTGGTTCAGCTCTTTAAAAGTGCGCAGTTTAACAGGCACTCTTGTTTTTCAGCGACCAATTCAAGGTTATATTAGACTACAGTTCAAAATCTGGGTGGAAAATATCCAGACTATTTAGAGAAACTATTTAAAAAAATCTTTACTTGCATTTTCACGTTAACACATTTTCCTTCCTTCCTTCTCTCTCTTTCTCCCTCTCCCACCCCCACTTTCTTTTTTTTTTAGTGTGTAACCACTGAAGCTAATTTTCTGGACATGTTAAGTTAGTCCAGAAAGTTAGTCCATGTTAAGTCCTTAAAGTCCATGTTAAGTTAATTTTCTGGTCAATTCAGGCAGGCGCCTGAGAAGTAGGACCTCAGAAGAGAGCTGTTTTTTGTTCATGAAATAACTTATACTTTCCCAAACATCCTGATCAAACAAGGAATACTTACAATATACTTACAATAATTTGAGAAAGATTAAATACTGCCCTATTTTTTGGAGGTTCCTCCTTGTCTTTGTTTTCTAGCAGACTCACCCCTGGGGGGGGGGGGGTAAATTTGTCAGGGGCCTTTGTTTATGCGTCAACATCACAACGACTAAATCTGGTAATAAAATGAGGCTACACTCATTCACGTACATGGAAGAAGAAAAACGTTAGTGTTTCCCTAGACATTAATATTTCCCTAGATAAAGTCTCCTTTCCACTAATAGACAGTGAATATCTGGATATAACATACTGAGATATTTAAGTTACCATCTTCAAATTTTAATCTTGAATATAAATATCCTTCATCCTGACCTTGGCCATTGAGTAAAATCCGTGCCTGAAGTGCTTTATGCGATTGTGTATATGTGATATGATAGAGTGTAAAAGTGCATATGTCAGTCCCTAGCAGTCTTTTTTATTTTTTCTTAAGCGTTATGCGGGCGGCATGGGAGACAGCAGTCTAGTTTTGAAGCAGCAGGGCGCAGGGAGGAGTTTCCAGAGGCATGAGGGAGTCTGTGCCCGAAGCAGGGGTCGAGGCCTCTGTGCTGAAACAGGCTCCTTGGTGTGCACCGGAATTCAGCTGGGCGTTCACTCGTTCGTTTACAACCCAACTCAGCTTCTCCAGATTGCTCTTTGCCTGAGCAGGCGAGAGGTCCTCAGAGGATCCTCTTTTAGCGCGCGGAACTCCGCAGGTTCTCGGCTCGGCCACGGCGGGCACGCCTTTCTCCCTCTACTCCGAACTTGAGCCCTGGACCTCTGCGCATCTTGGCATCCAGGCCCATTGAGGATAGGATCCGTGCAACCTGGGATTATCTCGGAAGGGAACCTCGAGTGCACGATGTTACTATCACTCTAGGCTGTTGGCTCTCCTGGGAAAAGGCGGGGGGCAGGGATGGCGAGCGAAGGAGGGAGATGTTTGTTTATAAATCGGTTCTGGTTTCTTCCCGCTTCAGGACCGGGTTCTGGGGTAGCATAGACAGTGCCCGGGCGTCAGACGGCTGCAGATTGAGGCACCCGCGCAAGGAGGCGGTGGCCTAGCCTCTTACGGTTCCCGTTTGGTGTTGGTGGGTCCCGTGTGCCCATCTTTTTCCTTTCTGGGGCTTTCCCCCTTAAATCGTCAAAAAAGTGGGTAGGATTAGCCTCTTAGCCTCAAGAAGCTGGTTTAAAATTACCCCTGCTAGAGGTGAGCAGGGATCCTAAGAGCACGTGGGAGGCACCCGAGGTCGCGGCTCCTGCCCGACAGGCTTGGTGCCCACGGGGCCCCAGGCAGGGTCGCCGGGCGGGGGAGTGCCAGAGCCGCGTTCCTACTCCAGCCGGGTTCAAAGATTAGAAAAACAGGTGTTACGTCGCCATGCTAATTCACTCTCTCGGTAAACGCGGCTCAGACAGTTGTGTGCGGAGGACTTAGCGAGGGGGCCGTCACCATATGGCCCTGCATTCAGTTTGTTTATTAAAGGACACATTCTCAGTTCATCGACTACTGAGCTTCACTGGGACACTGGAGTGGCCCTCACCACCTCCGGGACGTCCTCTTTGGTGTGAAGACTTCCATACTGATCTTGATCTAAAGGCAAAACATTCCATTTCTTTGGCGCCAAACACGCCCTGTATGGGAAGTCGGCTCTGCCTGACCCCTCGGAGTCCCAGAGGTGGGCAAGGGTTTCGGACCGCTGTAGAGGTCCAACAGTTCTGCACATTGTTTGAAGCGGAAATAGGGTTTACGATAACCGTCGACTTAATTGAAATCCTTTCTAGAACAGTCGGAATAGAAAAATGCTTTTTACCCCTGAAGGGGGGTAAATGCTTCATCTGGCCGCTCCATTTCACTCCTAAGATCTGTCCAGGTTGGGGGCTGGGGAAGTGGGGAGAAAGAAGGCTCTCAAGAAAGGTTCTTTCACCCTTTCCAAACACCCTCTTTTTTTATTTTTTTGGCACGAGTCAGCTTGATCTTATCTGATCTTTCCAGAATCTTGTGTATAAGTGAGCTCCAGTACATCTCTCTGTGTATTCCTATTCATAAGAGAGCATTACTTGGTGGTTGAACCGCCCAGAGCCAGGTTTCTAAGGGGCTACAGCCTCTGGGGAAATGACTCCTCCTTCTAGATTAGAGTCCATTTGCTGGATTCCAGTTTGGGAACACCTATAACGTCTCTACATTTAGTTCTTTTACAAAAAAGTTCCTCACCCCTCCTGTCCAGAACGTTCACCACTTCCTCCTGCCAGGTGTTTCCCAGATGTGTAAATATCCCCAGGACTCTCCCACTGTGGTTCTTCAAGCTTACTGCCATTGGGCTGCAAGGAGGCGGTGGATGTATATATTTTTGAACAAACACTCTTAAATTTGTTCCAAATATCAGCAGGATGCCACACACACCCCTCTTCAGAGTCTATGTTTTCTCCGAGGCAATTATCGCCACAAAGGAGGAGTGCAACATGACTAGTGTTCTCTTTTATCGCTGATGAAACAACTGCCTCCAAGCCGACCTCCGGGAGCCTTTAAGTGGCCACTGCTGCTGCTGCTGCTGCTAAGTCGCTTCAGTCGTGTCCGACTGTGTGCGACCCCAGCCACTAGCAGCACCAAAAGGAAGCAAGGAATTGCTTCTGTAGAGAGTGATTTGCAAGTAGCAATAACTATCTTCCAGAGCGAAGGAACTTCCCCCGTTGCTGTTTTGTTTTGTTTTTTAAATCCACAGATGACAGAGAAGGCGATTCAAATTAGAGGTTCTCTTAAAAATAACTTGTCAGCAATAGTACTTACAAGCGTTTGTTTAAACGGTTCCTGTAAAGGATTGTAAATGCTGTAAATTCATTCATGCAGACTGTATCCTTCCGTTAAGGAATACTGGTGTTGGACTTTGGTTTCCTGAAACAAAACCCAACAACAAAAATCTTCGCCCAGGATTAGGGTAATAGATCGCTGTGAGATATCTCTATGTCAACGACTCTATTTTGGCCTGAAGTGTAACCTCTTTTCCTCTAGTGTCCCCTAACTGCTCCTCATAGGAAAACCCCGAGACTGAGCTTTCTACGGTGAACAAGTCAGCCCCCATATTCGACCCATCTCGAAAAAGACGCTCCTCTTTGGGATTAATTTAAAGATGGGTATATTTATTCTCTCTGGCGATGAATTCAGAGATGCGAACAAGAAAATATAACCCACCGGCCCTAAGCACGCCGTGAGCTCCGCGACTTGCCGGCCGAAGGGAGCAGCCGGCTGGTTGGCCTCTGGGCAAACGTTTCCCGCAGCCAGAGCGACTCCCGCCTCGCCTGTGGGGAGCCCCAGCCCACGGTCCCGACCTTTGAGGCCCGGAGGCCGCTGCCAGTCGCTTTGGGGCGCCCTCGGCCCTGCGGAACCGGCGCTCAGGGGTGAGTGCACAGCCCCTAGACCCTAGGGAGAGAGGGGAGCGTGGGTTCTGCACATCGCCCTCAAGAGCCAGGAGGCCAAAAGCAGCAGCTGCTGAGGGGCAGCGCAGACTCCGTGCCCGGGGCTAGTTGGAGCGTTACGGCCACGCGTCTAGCTAGGCGGCTTGCGGAGAGCCGGGGCGCGCTGCTGGGAGGGGGGCGGGGGGCGGGGAGGCTCGGGTCGTGCACGCGTCACTCAGGCCTGTTGGCCAATGAGCGTCGCACCCCGAGACGCACCGAGCCAATCAGAAACGAGGAGGTTGTGAGTGGCATTAAGAGAGGGCGGGAGAGAGGGAGCCCTGGAGTGAAGTTGAAGCTAAACCCTGTAAAGCCATAAAGAAGTTACAGGGGGGCGTTTTCGGCTTCCAATTAGCAATAATACTTCCTTCATAACAACTACGGAGGAGGAGGATTTTAAAACCACCTCACCCGTCCCAAAGCCCGAATCCTCCCCCCTTCTCCCTCGCACCCATCCCCCAATTCATGACCGAGAGAAGAAGAGAGAGCCTGGACGCGCTCTGCTCCTCTCTGCTAGTGGGAAGCGGCGAGGCCCGCGGAGTGGCTTAGTTGGACGGTAGGCATGAGTACAATTAAGAGGTGGGCGCCTCCGCATGCTTTGCCGCCGGCAGGGACTGAAGGTAGGTGAAGTGGAATATGCCCTGCGCCCGCCCAGTGGCGCCCGCGGCTCCACGGCGGAGGAGGAGAGGCCAGGAGCCTCCCGCCCTCCGGTGCCTGCGAGGGGCTGTCGCGAATGTGCCACCTGTTAACCTGGCGCTGCCGTGCCCGGCGTGTTGCCGCCCCCGCTGGGCAGGGGAAGCGCTGGGTCGCCTCCTCGGCAGTCCCGAGGGACTCGATGTATAAGTGCCACTTTTTGAGGAATCCCTGAGACTTGAGACCCAAGTTAGAGTCAAGTTCCGGACCTACCAAAGTGGGGGGACCGAGAGGCGCCCGAGCGCTGCGGAGAAATTCTGATTTGCAGAAACCTGGCTTCCTGGGAACGTACGCCTGGCCTGGGGCTCCTAAGAGTCTCCCGAGACCTGTGTTTTGTGGTTTGGGCAACTTCCCAGGGGGCTGGAGAATGTGTCTGACGGGGGTGAGAGAAGGCGAATATTATTTGCAGGGGACTCAGTCTCGCTGCTGATTTTTCCAGATCTTAACCAACCAACCAAAGCACTGAGTCTGGCAAGGAAAAGCGGAGGCGCGCTGAGGCCCTTCCCGGCCATTTCCCCCAGAATTGGGGCGAGCGCGTGAGTGATTTTGGAGCCGCAGATGTCTGACGCTCTGATGCTGTTGTCTTCACAGTGGCCTGAAAGAGTGGTCCGGCAGTCGTGTTCTTCCCCGAGGGGCTCGGAGCCGCCTCCAAGGCCTCGGGACTGAGAGAACCCGTCGGGGATTATTATGTCGATCTCCGGAGGACCGGGGTTTGCAGCGCGGAACCGAAGAAAAGGCTGGCTCTTCGGGGTTCCCGCCGGCATTTGATACCCAGCAGGATTGTCGAGATCGCTTGCCGTGGATCAGCAATTTTATTCGCATCCCATATTTTTAAAGAAAGAAAAAAAAAAATCCGTTCGCCGTTGTTCTTTCACTACCATCAAAACACTGAAGCAAAAGTCTCGTCAAAGAATGCTTTATATTTTTTGCCAAATATGATCTCTAATTGAAAGTTTATTTTTGATTTTGGATGAATCTGTGGAACTTATGTTGTAAGAAGAAAGGGAGAACGAGACACGATGAAAGAGAAGTCCAAAAATGCTGCCCGGACTAGGAGGGAGAAGGAAAACAGTGAATTTTATGAACTGGCTAAATTATTGCCTTTGCCCTCAGCTATCACCTCGCAGCTGGACAAAGCATCCATAATCAGACTCACCACCAGCTATCTCAAAATGAGAGTAGTGTTCCCAGAAGGTAAGTGACTTTGACCAGGTGGAATTTCAAAGGTAGAAGGGATAAGGGATTTGCCAGTGAATGGCTACACTACCGGCAGAGAAATACATGCATATGTACCTACACACTCACTGCAAAGGGAAGTTTAGCATGCTAGAATAACTAAGGACTTTGCTGGATTTAGAATTTCTCTTGCCTTTCTGTGGCTCTTTCTACTTTCCCCATTAATACTTTCTCTTCTGTCCATCAGATGTGTTTGGGAAGCAGCCCAACGGTGCTTTTGTCAACACTTAGATAACTGGGCTCTGTCGGAAGTACTAATAACCCAAACATGTATTTCTTTTTTAATTCCTCTTGTTAGATTTATATCTAGTAGAGAGCAGGAACACCTCTAAATTCTTCTGTTTTTGCTATGTCTAGACAGATCCATGTACATGGAGATAATAATTTCTCAATATGTCAGTAATTCAGCAGATGAGGAGCAGGCAAGTTCATGAACAAATATGTTCTGAATTTACCCAGTTTCTCGACTACTTATTGAAAATTTATCTGAGTTGTTGAGATGGTCACAGATTCTGAGACTAACTCTGATTTGCAATTCTGGGCTTGATATTTTTTCTGAGATATAAGATTGAATTAAGATTACTTGCCTGCTTAGAAAATATCTTTTAGGTGGCAGGTTGGCAAATGAATCCCTGGGAAAATTGTCTTATAAGGCCTAGAAGTTAGAATAGCTGAACTGTTGACATGATTTAAAATGTGTATTTAGATTATCAAGATTCACTGTGTGAAGACAAAGTAACCTTCATAGAATACTGTCGTGTATAAAACCATTTATATTCAGTAGGTGAAGGACTCCTCTCTCTTCTGTTTCCCCATCTTTTCCTTTACTCACATTCAAATAACATATAAACAGATTTTTAAAATATTTTAGATATGTCTTTGCTGGGGAAGGACGATTTGGAAGTGTAAAGAAGAGAATACTAAACAAACAAATTCAAGAGAAGGAACCCTGTTTATTTACAAACCAGAACGTCTTATTTGACCCAGAGAGATTTATGTTATTGTTGATTTTGGATGTTTGGAATTTGTTGTTTCTTTTAGGGAAAAGAGGGAAGGAAAGAATCACTATTGGGCTTTGAGTTTCACTTTGCTTCATTTTGACTACAAGTTATTATCTGAATCAAAATCTTGCAAAACATGCCCCCGAATTAGTCAGGAGCACTAAAGGACAACTTTTATAGTTGAGTTTTAGCCCAAAGCTATTAGTAGTATTATGGTCATTTTGTCTTAAAGCAGTTCCTTGAACTATCTCATTTGACCTTGGAAACTACAGGAGGAGAGGAATCAAAACCTAACACACCTGAAAAGTTTTTTTAAAAAAGAAAAGAGAAAAAAGAAGGAGGGGCAACTTATGTAATAAAAAAAACACACTTCCCATTCAACCTGTGTTGAGAATTTCCGGTGGGAAAATTTCTATTATGCCACATTGCCTTGTGTTTAAAAAAGAGATATCGTTGTCTTTATACTGTCAGCGCCTACTTTATAAAAATAAAGCTATTGCGAACTCCGCTGGCTGCTCTGTTCCTAACAGGATTATTAGCAGTGATTTGTCAGCCCCTGCGGTCTCAGTGGGCTCCCTTTCTGCGTGATTTCTAGCGGGTCTCGTCAATTATCGGTGCCGATGTCGCTCGCTGTTTGATCAGAAGCAGCATATGGTGCTGCTTGTGAGGCTGCGAGTAATAGCGGAGGAAAAGAATAGCGGGTTGGCTTCCCGGGCGGGCACACAGAGGGACAGTGCGCCCGGGGAGTCGCTGGGCCAGGGGCTCCTCTGTGTCGTGCAGACCCCGGGCAGGCGCGGCCGGAGGGAATCGGGCTGGGTTTTGTTGTTTTGTTTTTAAGAGAGCAAGCTTTCTTGTTTAATTTAATGCTAACTCCACAAATTATAAATTGCGTGATAAATAGGAGGAACAAAAAGTAAACCCTCTTAGTCAACTTCTCATTAATTTTAAAAAGAGCGCGGGTGAAAACTCCCGCTGGAGTCCCCTTGTTGGCCAGGCCTGTCCCCTGTGGCTACTTTAAAGGCGATGTACTTTCTGCAGCCCCACTCACCTTCCTTCAGAGCTCTGGCCAGGGGCCACTCCTTCCTCTCCCTTCTTTGGATGAGTGCGAGTTTATGGGGAGGAGGGGATGGACGATGTGTGAACTCTGGGCACATCATTTATTTCCCCAGCTACTGTTGAGCTCATAACTCACCCGAAGCCTCCACCGGGTGAGTTAGGGTCATCCAGACAGCTGGTTCCTAGGGATGAGGTTTTAATTTTGAGTCTAGATTAGCTTCAAAAGTCCAAAACCCAGATTCAGCCCTTTAAAATATTAAAGGACAACAGCAACAAACAATAAAACCAACAGTTTTCAGGAGCAAAATAATCACAAGGCCGCAGAACCAAGCACAACCTGCAGAGGGTGCCAAATTTGGGTTCAGCTGTTGCCTGAAGGCAGAAAGGTGGGCAAGATTAGGTCCATGCAGTGGGGGAAACTGAGCACTTTTTATGGAGGTAATATATTTTAGTGTGGAGAGATGGAAAGAATTTGTTTGAAAATGAAGTACATTTTTACATCTATCCTGACACCATCCTAGCACATAGTAGGTCTTCAACAAATTTTTAAAGGTGAGATGAAGGTAACTATTTCATCACAATAAGCCTGCTATCACATGTAACGTATGGATTTTGCAAAGTATATAATCTAAAATAATTCTAAATCTGGTGGCATCAGTTATTAGGCATAAAAATGACTATAAAATTTTACTGTTTTTGCTCATATTACATTTTATTTATAATACCCTGTAATGCCAAGAGATTTAAACAGAAATCCTCCATACTTACACATGAAAAAAATGAAAGATACTTAAAATATAGCTACCCTCCCCCCATTTGTTGAATACAATTCTTAACCACCCTGCCCCCAGGAGTCTAGTAAATTCCTGGTTTGGGAGCAAATTTCAGCTTTTATTTATCTCAATAGATAAAATTGAGCTGTTGAGGGAAAAAATCGAGGGAGAAGGAACAGAAGAACGGGATATGGGCCCCTGGAATAATTAAGAATAAAGTATTAAATTGGAAATTTCATAGTAAAAATAAAAACAAAATCTCTGGGACAATTAGTGGGAAATCATTGGAATTGCATATCCCAAGTGGTAACATATTCTATTTTAAAACAGCCTTGCAAAGGAAAAGTTGGCATATCTGGATATATACGTCTTTGGTGTTCTCAAAGCCAAAGAGGCAAGATTAAAAAAAAAAGAGAGAGAGAGAGATGTTATGACTTGATTTGTATACAAAAAAGAACAAGTTCAACTAAAATATGTATTTGTTATCCAGTTATAATACAGTTTTTTACTGGGGGCATAGTGGCTTGCATAGTGTGGCCTTTGAAAAGATCAAATGTTTTCAAATCTATGGCCATTCAGTATCTTGGTAACATTACTGCCATTTCTTTGTCAATATGTCTTGGCAAAATAAAAGTAATGACAGAATTGAAATCAGTAACTGTGTAGGAGTCTCTACAAAGTCTGGAAAGAAAAGGATAATTAAACAAACCTCCACAGACACTTGCTCTAATATTCACCTCAAGACTGAAATCCTTAATCACCTTGTATTTTTTTGAGGCTGAGAACTGAAAGAGGAAAAGAGGCCCCATTTCCCACGTGGATGGGTGATTTAAGGCTGTTTTTCTTGCTGCTTGGGGAAATGATTGAGCATTAGGTTTCCATGTTTATTTTCTTACAGAAGTTTTTCTCATTTAAACGCCTTTAAGCACAGTTTATGCTCCACGCTGGGTTTCTCTGTTTAATTCCAGTTTTGATGTTGACTTAAAATGTAGAGTGCAAAACTAAACTCTGGGCAGAGCATTTGCAAGGCAGATTTATGTGCTAGAAATTGTAGACCAGATCAATGGAAGAAGTACTTTTTTTTTTGAAAAGGGAGTAATCATTAATAAAAACAGTAACAATAGCAACAACAGCAAAACTATAAAAACAGGGTATGATAAGCTATGGCAGAATACTTTTAAGCAGGGTACACTCTTCTGAAACTAAAATCAGGTTAAATTTCCAGGGGACAGACCTGATTTCTAGGGGGAGTTATTTTTCAATCTGGGGGAATCTTGGCAGATTCCAGGTTTTGCAGATACAAATGTGGACACAGAATTCAAATCTATGAATTCTTGCCTCATTTCTTTGTCGGATCAGGCGTTTCTCAAGAGAATAAGGTTTAGTCCCAGCTAAAACCTTATGATAATAGCTGTGCATTCATTGTCAGTTTATGGTCCACGGAATTTTAAATTTTGCATGGGGACGGGGAATCCTCAATTATTTTGCAACGGGCCTCCTAGTTAGAAAACACTGAAACATTGTCTGAGCATTGAGGACCAAAGCTTCTTCCTCGGGTAGCGCCATTGGGCAGACGGCTCCGGAGCGGTATCACTCGACCTCCGTGGCTCTGACCAGTCCAGGGACAGCGACCTTGTCGAAGCCCTCGCCGCCGGGGAGGCTTGTAGGCCAAGGCCCGCGGGCCAGATCCCCACCGTGCGGCCCATTCTCTCCCCGCGACGGCGGCCAGTAACCCGCTCGCCTTGGCCCCGGTAGCCGAGAGTGCGCCAGCTCGAGGCCTCCGCGCGGTGTCTCCTCACGCTCCGCGCGGGCCTATGTTTCTGCCTTCCTGGGGCGCGAGGGCGTCTCCGTCCGCCGAGCCTGGCGCTGCGCGGGCCACTGCCCCCAGGCCCGGCCCTCCTCTAAAACTCCTCTAAAGCCAAGATGCCGCCCGAGGCGCAAAGCTGTGCGTCCCGACCGCCAAGTGGAACCGAAGCGGGACAGGCCCGCCCCGCGGAGCGGACCAGCGGCCTCGCCCGCGCCGGTCTTCGGACGCCCAGCCCGGCCAGCCTCGAAGGTCCGGAGTCTTGGGGAGATACTGCGTGAGGCTCTCAGCCGTCGCACACTATTGTCAACGCTTCGTGCGTGTCCGTCCCACGGGTTAGTCGGGACCTGGCCGGACTCGGCCTGTCCTCGTTCCTGCAGTTCGTGTTCTCCCGGGCTCGGCCCCGCCCGGGAAGCCCTAGCTCAGGGGCCGAAGCACCAACCAGCCCCCAGAGAGTGTCAGCGCTGCGACCGTCGGTCTCCACCCCAGGTTCACACTGACAGAAGTGGATACCCTGGGCGCGGCTGGGGGTCTCGGAGGCAGGCAGGGGAGCATCGGGCACACGCGCACTCCGGGGCCCGGGACCCTGCACGGGGCAAACCCCAGCCCCGCGCGGCCACCAACGTCGTCGGAAGGTGGGCCACACCCGCCAGATGGCCCAGAGGCCAGGCGTCCCAGGTTGGGGTACTGAGTGCGTTTCGGTGCGCGAAGCAGCCTTCTGCCCAGTGACCGCTCCAGACCGCTCAGTCTGGGCCAAACGCTCCTGATCTCCGTCCCTCTCTGCCGCAAAGAGCCCAGCCGCTGAGGCTCCTGGAGCCGGAACACGAATACCACTTGCTCTGAGGCTGAAAGGGTTGCACAGTGAGAACGCGGAGGCCCTGTGGACAAACCAGGTGGCTGAGACAAGTCCCCCGGGACCAGAAGTTAGACGCGGGGTCTCCGAGGGCTTTTCCCGTCTCAGTCACCAAGTTGTGGTCAGGTCATGGGACAGCTCCCTGTCATCCAAGAATTGAAGGTTTCCGGGAAGGACAATAAGGAGAACACCTTTCTATTGAGATACTGTGTTTATTTATTAAAGTGGGGGTGGGGGCGGCGGCGAAACAGTAGAACAACCTCTTCTCCTCCTCCTCTTCCTGACTGGGTGAAGGAGGAGATACCTGGTCTGTAATCTATATTTTGTCAAGGGTATGAAACTCATTCCGAAGGAAAAGCTCGATCAATTTATTTTTGCTGCTTGCAATAACACAGCTGGATGATGCTTTGGGCTCACGCTAGACTGGGGCTCATCATTCATTCGCCAAGAACGGGCCTAAATTGTGCCTGTGGGATTAGGTCAATTTTAGTGGATCTACTTCGCCTCATTTGGTTACTAATTGGTTTCTTGTTTTATAAATCGAAATCTCATTTTCAGGAAATTACAAAACCCGTGCAGTCAGTCCATTGAGGTAATCCTTGGGTCAGGGGGTATTTAAATGGAAATGGCTCAACGGCGCACTGAGGGTAAAGCAACAGTGAAACTTCGCCCGGGGTTTCACGTGAAATGTGAGCTAGTCCTTTAGATCCATAATAGATACATCCCTTCTAATACTACTTATGTAAATATGATAAACCAGACTTTAAAGGGAGAGGGGGTGGGGAGAAGAAAAATTTATCTGCTAAGGTTAATGTGGCATATCTTGGAAATCTTCCAAAATAGATTATGTTTTCCTTTGTCTTCGGCCACTTTAGCTGGGGAAAATCCTTTTGTCTAAAACCCGATTTAGTTATCGCCTCCCTCGCAGAGCTCCTTCTCTCCTTTGCAAAATCCCGTTCCCTCAGCCTCACCGAATTACAAGAGAATCTTTAGATCTTGTTCCCACTGTAATCCTGCCGCAAAGGGAGCTGGTTTCCTCCTCATTTTAAACAGACAATCAAAGGATTTGTGAATTTTCTGCGGTAGGTCAAGTGCAGAAACGAAATCTCAGCTTACTCCCTTCTCCAACAGAAACTGGGGGTGGGAGCGCGTCAGTGCGGGAGGAAGGTAACGGGGTCCAGGGAGAGGGGTCTCTGCTCCCACCTTACCCCCGGCTTTTTGAGAGATGAAACCCATGCCCCGGCCTTGGAAGTTGTCCTGGGCCGGCTGAAAGGAGAGCTCAGAGCCCTGATCTTAGGTCAGAAAAGCCCGACAGGTAGAGGAAGGCAGCCAGTTCTTTATAAAACATTAACCCAGACACAACCATGTGCGGGAGGTTTCAACCGGGAACTGAAGAGAAGGCAATGCTCCGTGAAAGCAAAAGGTTCCTTAAAAGGTGAGGGGGTGGGGGGGTACAGGAGACGGCGCGGGAGGCTCCTGTCGCCCTGTGCCCGGCCCGGCTGTTTATTAACCTGTAGGGAAGTCTTGCTTTTCCCTCGTAGGCGCATAATAATGAGGCCGCCCCCAGAGACCACAACCAGCCGAGGCTGGGGCCGGGAGTTCGGAACCGGTACTCAACTCTGAGCTCAGCTCGGGGGGAGGGAGTTTCAGATGATTCTGGTCCGGAGGCGGCTCCCGGGTGTCCCCAGCCGCTTTGGAGAACCTTCGTAATTTTAGAATAGGCGTTTGTTGGCTCCACGAGCAAGTTTCACACCCTTTGGGGAGCTGCGGAAGGCACAATCCCAGACGCAAGGCGGCTGCGGCCACCTCCCTGCCCGCCGAGCGCCCGGCCCCTCGCCCCAGGAAGCTCGGGGCTTTCAGGCCTCCGTTGGGCCCCAGCGTCAAAGGGCCAGCGCCACCCGAGTACCGGGCTCTACCGGCAGGATCCTTTCCCCACCCCCCCGTGCGACCTCCTCGACTACACCCTCCCGCCACTTCTTCTGGGTGGGTATGTGTGATCGGGGGTGAAACCAAGAAATAGAGCTTGACTCAGACGGCAGGAGTTAAGGGAAAGTAACAAGGCGAAGGATTGTGTGTGTGCCGGCTGCTGTGGCAGGGCCCTCCGGAACTGTCCAGGAGGACCGCAGGGATCAGGGCAGTGGAGTCACTCTGGGGAGGGAGGAAGAATCAGGAGGAGTTGCTCAGCGCGAGGAAGGGAGAGGAGTCTGGGCGAGGGCGGGGGTTGGTGGGGGCGGATCAGTGTTTGCAGAGCGGTGGGGAAATCGTTAGATTTATTTAGATGTGCAAACATCCAGAAAAACCCGATTCGCGCTTAAGGGGCGCTCACGGTTACTCCTTACCAGGGTTTTGATCGCTTGCTTCGGAAGCAGTTTTAAGAGTCCCAACTCTGTGTTTTATTCTGAAAGATCCGCCCCCACCCCTATTTACAATGCAAGTGTTTGTCATTGGGTACTTCATAGTGATTTGTCCCATAAAGCAGTAATTCAGTAAATCATCCCCCCCCCAATTTTTATCACGTTTAACCTTGTTCAGTGGTGGAAGCATAAAAGAATTGGACTACCTAGTTATGTTAATTTCAGCAGCAACATTGTTAGAAGATATTACCCATAAGTAGTTTAACCTCTGCAAGTTTCTTCTGTCTTACTTTTCATTTTCTTCCTGAAAACAGGTACTATAGCAGACTCCATATTAAATTTTGAAAAATGAGCCACGGGCATACAGGGAGGTTTATTTTTCAGACATCACCAGAGAACTGATTTGTGGCAAAGCCTGGAGAGAGCTTAAGGTGATAGCATCAAGGACAGGAAGGGGCAGTCTTTGTTAGTAGTTGATGCCGGGGAATTAGAGAAGAGGAATGATTCCCTATGTCCAAAATGGGACATAAATATTGTAAGATGGTCTTAGCACCTGAAAATAAGTGGCTTTCAGAAAAGCTCCTGGGTTTTTCTTGGGGTGGGGGTGGGGACCTGAGGTTAGGACGCGTTAAGGCTGCTAGGAGAAAGAGGAAAGGCAGAGGAAAGGTTGCTGAGGGTAGCTGGTGCTGGAAGCCATCCCCAACCAAACGAATTTTTCCGAAGCGTTTTAAAGTCAGAGGCCAAGGGGAGGAAAAGGGCTGGAGAGCCCCGCAGCCAATTAGAAAGCCCACCAGGAAAAGCTGTCCTTGGCCCGCAGTCTCAGGTCTTTCTGGGCAGGCCGCGGTATTCGCTGAAAATGTGGCCTCGTGATAAGGATGATGAAACTTGGGGTGAGAAGTAGTGTCCCTCGCCCTTCTAAGCACATTAGTGAACCTGCACAAAAGTTATCGCTCTGCTGTTGTGTCGGGCCCCTTCTGGGCACAGACTGACCTCAAACGAGGCCACTTAGGATGCTTCCAGGGTGGGTGAGTGGGGCGCTCAGCCAGGACCCTGTCCAACCTGAGAAGGGCCGGTAGTGCAGAGGGAGAGGGAGTCTGACGTCTGTTAAACTCCTTTGGAGTTGAGAGGGCGGAGCCGCAGTTGACTCAATGGGTTCCCGAGGTCCAGGTGGAGAGGGAGCCCGGACGGTGTCCGGTTGTGTGTGAAAGCTTGCCTGGGTGACAGACCCACTAAACTGCTTCTCAAACCGCCAGCCGGGTCGGAGTGCATCTTTTAAGGGTGTCTCTGTGTTTCACAGGGCTTGGCGAGGCGTGGGGCCACTCGAGTAGGACCAGCCCTCTGGACAACGTCGGCCGCGAACTGGGCTCGCACCTGCTCCAGGTACTGACGCGGCACGTGTGCGAGGGCCCGAGCCAGGCTTCCTGTTCCCCAGAAAATGGGAAACTGTCCCAAGGTGGCCGTCTCACACGTGGTCCCTACGACTCCTTATAAAGTTAAAATGTTAGGCTCCGGACCTCGCTGGGTGTGGAAGTCTCCTGGCCAGGTGGAGAGGGAGGAGCAGGTGACAATGGGCGCGTTGGGTTTGGAGGGGAGCCCGTTAAGGCCACAATCAGGACTGCTGAACCGAGGGAGGGGGCGCCATCTGACACCACTCGGCAGAGGGAACTGCAGTCCTCGGGCCAAGCTGCCGAAACCCGGCTGCACAACCGTCCGAAATGAAGAATTTATCCCGGAAATAGCCGGGATCTGGTAGAAACGCCCGTCAGTGCTTTAAGCCCACACATTCCGGATGCAGCTGCGACCACAACTTGTTTCATCTGCGCCCTGTAGCTCCCGGGGCTCTTTCCTCTCTCCAGGCGCCCTCATCCCAGCCCTGCCAGGCCATGCAGGGACCCTCGCGGTAGCACACATACCTCCCCAGGTAATGAGTTTATCCATTGTGGAGGCGCCCATTACCACGTTGTTTGCAGTGTACACCGTTTTAAATTGTCCACTGCCCGAGTAAGTCGCCTAGCAAATATTTAAAATAGTAAAACTCCCCGTGGAATTTTTAGGCTTGACACTTGTATCCCACCCTGCACCCCCTTATTCTTGTTATTCAAATCCACCAAAGCTCCTCACGTGGGAGCCTTAGCATCAGACTGGGGACTCTCAGATGGTCCTCCTTCCCTGGCCAGGCATGCTCAGCATCTCATGGCAGGAGTGGCCTGGCCTTTCCAGTCTCATCACTATTCAGTCCCTCCTTCAATCCCAGAGGCCAAAAGAGATTTTAGTTTCATAGGGCAAAGAGAGGCCCTGTGTGAGCATTCCCTTCCAGGTCTGGCCTCCACACCCCTGAATTTAACTAAAAGGCACTATCTCTCCCCTTTCTTGGGGACACCTTCCATCAGTTGTCTCTCAGCAACTGACCCCCTCCGAAATCCCTCCATATTCCCAGCTAACTTTCCTCATCAATATAAACAAGAGAGCACAACCCAAACAGTCACCCCTTCTAGTCCTTGCCCAATCTTTTTCCTCATCTTCATCCCAAACTCCTCACAGGACTTAGTGATGCTCATCTCTTATCTTACCTGACCTCGTTCATTCCACAAACACAGGAGGTCCAGTTGTATGCCAGGCAGAAAGCCCTGCCCTCATGGAGCTGACATTCTAAGGAGAGCAGCCTTGTATATCCATTCAGGTGCATAGTATGACAGTGGTGTGGGTGCCATGGACAAAAAGAAGGTGAAGAAGAGGGCTGTGTTTAGTGGTAAGACAGTTGCAGAGGACCTCATGGGGAAGGTGACATTTGGGCAAAGACTGGATGGAGGTGACATGGCTTGCTTGACATTCTGCCTCTCCCTTAGTGTCTAAAGTAGCACAGTTTCCTGGATTCTTCCCCCTCTCTGCTTGCTGTTCTAGGTTTTCCCACCACTGTCTGACTGTAAATGCTGGCATTTCCCCAAGGTTCCAGCTTTGTTTCTCCTCTTACAGCTTCAAGGTTTCCTGGGTTATCTCAGCCAACACCGCCACATCAACTCCTTTCCCCACATTTGCATGACTGCTTGTCTAGATATCCCTCTCCTGAGCAACAGACCTTTATTTTCTGCTGCCATCTGGACACATCCAAATGGAAATCTGCCTATACCTGAAATTTAGCATACCCAAGACAAGAATTCACTATCTCCTTCTTCCAGGCTTCCACTCATACTAAAACTCACCATGCCTCTGTAAATTTCAATGATCTTGAAGTCAGTCTCAGCTTCTCTTTCTACCACCACAAACCACAACAGCCAGAATCATCTTAGACTCTTTCCCTACTCTGTCTTCCTTGAACCACCAAGTTCAGGCTTGACCATCCCTGATTTCCTCATCTCCACTCTTTCCTCCTATAGGTCACTGTCCACATTCTGCCAGAAAAATGAAACAAAAAACACCACCAACACACACACACATTTAAGCCTGCTATTTATTTCCCTACTCTGTTGGAACCTGATACCTGCAAAGCATCTCTGAATTCCTCAGACTGACATCCCAAACTCTCCAGAAATCCAGCACCAGTGTATTTCCTCAGTCTCATCTCTGGTACACCAAACTTACCATGCCTGAATACACCAGATGCATCCTCTCCTCTCCCCCAATGCCTGCTTTCTATATATCATGCTTCTGTCTAGGATGACCTTCTTCCCTTTTCACATTGAGGCTTCCTCCTCAAGGTTCCGCTCAGACAGCTCTTCTAAATTCTGCTTCTCTGACCACTCTGATTCTCCCCAGGTCTCAGGCTACTCAGCCTCTAGGCCCTCACAGCACTGTGCATTCAGCTGTATGGTCATTATATCGGCTTTAGGTCTGTTGTCCCTTATACATTTCTGGCTCCTTGAGAGCAGGATCTGACTCATCCTGATGCTCCACCACCTGGACTGAAGCCTCATTCACAGAGATAAAGAAACGGTGAAAGTCTAAGATTTTTCTTCGTGGAGAGCCTGTCAGTTTGCTACATCAGTGTAAACACACACATATACTCTGTAGCACTTCTGTGTGGACTTGCTCCCCCAAAAGACTCTCATCTCCTAAATCCCCCTCTCCTGGACTCTTTCCAGAGCCACTGGCCAACTGCCTTCTGTCTACAAACTTTTCAGACTGCCAGCCCTTCCACATCTCCCAGTGCCCGCTGTTCCCCAAGCCCCGCTAGCATGCTTTCCATTATAGAATGTCCCACCATGAAACTCTCCAAGACTGACACAGGAAACCTCTGGTTTTCTTAGTACCCATCCCACCTCTTATCACAGGCTATGGTTTTCCCCCAGAATGTTTGTGTATGTGTAGCTATGTGTGCTTTGTTCATTTCTTGAATCCTCAGTCTTGGAGGACAGTAGCCTCACCCACCACTTCCTCCATGCTTACAAATTTGGAATGAACAAAAGAACTCTTGTGGCTAGTTTTCTCTTTCTTTTTTTGCCCTCCTTCCTGCTAGCCTCTGTCTACTCCGTCTCTCTGTACTTCTGTATCACTCCCCCCACCCCCAATTTCTCCCAATGCCCCAGAGGGCTCTCCATTCAATGGTTTCTGTCTCCCCAGACCCTGGATGGTTTCATCTTTGTGGTGGCCCCAGATGGGAAGATCATGTACATCTCTGAGACAGCCTCAGTCCACCTGGGTCTTTCTCAGGTAGGTGAGTGGTCCACACCTCCAGCCTTCAATATTTATAGCCAGGGCTGGAGGCAGGGGGTGGGGCGGGGTGGGGTGGGGCTTTCCCAAAGCTTTTCTATGTGTTTCTAGGACTGAAAACATCTCAGTTGACAGGAGGTCTGGATCTTCCCCTTCCTCTAATTGTCCTTTAGCATCCACCCTAAGCCCTTTTGGATGCCTTTTCCAGCTGCTATAGCCTAAACCAAAGACCATGGGAGGTGGCTACATATTTATGTCATGATGTCTTTACCAGATTGCCAGGGAGCTGTTACTATTACTACTGCTACTATTACTATACTTACTATTGTTATTCTTTCCTCTCACAGATAAGGAAACTGAGGCTTAGATAGGTTGCAATAGGTAGCAGGCAGAACTGGAATTAGAACTCAGGATCGACTCTGGAGCTGAGGCTCCTGTCCCCTGCAGACCCCCTGGCTCAATCTTTCAGCCCCTCCGTGGGACGTCCCACCACCTCGGAGACGGTGATACCCACCTCTTTACAGGTAGAGCTGACCGGGAACAGCATTTACGAATACATCCACCCGGCGGACCACGACGAGATGACAGCGGTGCTCACGGCCCACCAGCCCTACCACTCTCACTTCGTGCAGGGTAAGGCAGCCGTGTGCAAGCGACACCGGGACCCATCGCAGTCAGCTGCTAGCTCTTTCTCCTTTAGGTATGGCAGGGACCGTGGAGCCGCCGCTTGTCTCACGTGCTCTCCACCCCTACCCCCACCCCCCGCAGAGTACGAGATCGAGCGCTCCTTCTTCTTGAGGATGAAGTGCGTCTTGGCCAAGAGGAACGCGGGCCTCACCTGCGGCGGCTACAAGGTGCGTGGCTGAGAAAGAAGATCCACGCCTCCTGGCGGCCGCGCCCACCGAGCAGCGTGAGGGCGAAGGGGGCAGGACTGGAGGCGCGTGAGGGTGGGGAGAGGGGTTCCTGCAGCCAGGACTACCCTGGACGGCTCTCCCCCGCCCCAGCCCCAAACGTCACAGCGCCGCCAGCCGGGCGCATGGCAAGGGCCATTAAACTTTGTGAACAGCTGGAGACTGTGTTTTAAGCTTGCTGAAGTCTCAGTGGGTTCGAATACTGCCTTGAACGCTGGGGATCTTAACCTCGGGCTGGTAATGGGCCTTAGGGATGTGTAAAGCATCTGAAACAGTCTGTAAGTTCGGTAGATTGGTAGAGTTTATTCATAGCGTCGGATTCTGCCCGCTACCCCGCCAGAGGTTAAGAACCAGGGTTTTAGCTGGAATGCAAGATTTTCTTGTTTAATGGCAGCGAACACGCAGATCCCAGGGCCCCACTTGGCGATCTGAATGCATTAGGGTTGGCCGGGTTCAGGCCTTTACATTTTCATCAGTTCTTAAGTGAGTCCAGTGGGGCAGGACCGTCACTCCCTTGAGACACGTGGAAGCCCTATAACTGTGGATACTTAAGTGCACCGGCTGTGGCGCACAGGCGTTTGTGGCCGAGAAAAGTCTGCAAATGTTTCAGTCCCTTTCCCACCTTTTTGGGTGTTTCCTGCCTGTGGCTGAGCCTCCGGCCTTGCCCGTCCTCCTCAGGTCATTCACTGCAGCGGCTACCTGAAGATCCGCCAGTACAGCCTGGACATGTCCCCTTTCGATGGCTGCTACCAGAACGTGGGCCTGGTGGCCGTGGGCCACTCGCTGCCTCCTAGCGCCGTCACGGAGATCAAACTGCACAGCAACATGTTCATGTTCCGCGCCAGCCTGGACATGAAGCTCATCTTCCTGGACTCCAGGTGGGTGGTCAGGCCCAGAGTGCCCCCCTAGCGGGAGGGCGGCCCAGCTCAGTCGCCGAGAGTCCTCGTCGACCAATTTTGCGGATGAGGTGACTGAGGGGGCCCTGAGAATTGAGGGTGGGCACAGTTCTGCGGTGGCTGTTCGGGGTGGGGGCAGTCCTGCAGCCGGCGCTCATCCCGGGGGTTACTCTCCGCAGAGTGGCGGAGCTGACAGGGTACGAACCTCAGGACCTGATTGAGAAGACTCTGTACCACCACGTTCACGGCTGCGACACCTTCCACCTGCGCTGCGCCCACCACCTGCGTAAGAGGCCACCTTGCCCGCCGGGAGGTGGGGGCGGGACGGTGTTGGAAAAGGTCGGTGGTGTTGCTAGGAGAGGCCCTGCGCGCCTTGCCCCAGGACTGGCCCCAGCTCAGCTCCCTAATCATCCCCTGGCCCTCCTGCAGGCCGAGGGAGTTTCTGAGTTCCCGGGTGAAGTTCTCCCAGGACGGGTCTCGTTCCGCCTCCTCTCCTCCCCCAAGATGGAAATGGGATCTAAGGCTGCCCCACTGGGCTCAAGCTTGCACTGACTCACTGCAGCTTTGAAACAACTTTGCTTTGAGCTTAATCTCCCGGGACAGGGAATGTGAGCGTCCGGGAGTTGATGCCTACACCCGACCTTCCATAGTTAAAATATCGAGTCTCGAGAATCCCCCAACTTTAAGTGTTCCCCTCTTTTTTAAATCTTGAGGGCCCGGAGGACTCAATGCAACTCAACAGGACGAAATGTTCGTTTGGGAATGTTCTGGATGTCTCTCCCTCCTGCCTGGGCGCAGCTCTTAGGGCTCCCTGGGGACCTGCACTCCCCACCGCCAGGGATAACATTTGGGCCGATTCAGGAGCAAGTCTGTTCACCACGAGCCATCTTCTGTCTCTCCATCAGTGCTGGTAAAGGGGCAGGTGACCACCAAATACTACCGGTTCCTGGCGAAGCACGGCGGCTGGGTGTGGGTGCAGAGCTACGCGACCATCGTGCACAACAGCCGCTCGTCCAGGCCGCACTGCATCGTCAGCGTCAACTACGTCCTCACGTGAGTGCACGTCTGGGACTCCGTGGCCCACTCCAGGCGACCCTGGTCTCGTCAGGCGAGGCTGGGGTCCACTGGGTAGGGTCGGTTTTGACCCCGAGCGCTGACTGCGCTGGGAGGTGACAGCTCTAGCACTTTCATCATCATGAAGAGCGGTCTTTATGTTCCAGAGAAAGGTTTAGGAGTTTTCCCCTTCACAGTCTATTTTTGATTTCTACTCTCTCTTTTTTAACCTTGTAAGCGCACTCTTAAATTTAATAGGGCAGGAAGAGAGAGGAAAGGAGGGAGGGGGAGAGAGAGAGAGGGCGCGAGAGAGAGGGAGAAGGATCCTACGTACGGAGCCATTTATAGTGAACAAACAGGACATCTGTTTCACTTTTCAAAGCTGGGTTTGAAGTGCTTAATTTTAACCAGAGTCTCCAATCAAAGTTCAGAGTTCTGAGAGTGATTCGTCCCTGAACCACAAAGAGGGTTTAAGTGACCGGGAGGGTCTAACTTTAACCTCTAGAATGTGAAGAGACCCCACCACCGGAGCTAGGGCTGCAAGTCGTGGCGGGGCCCTTCTGTTGACCTGTCCTCCCTAGGTGAGGAACCGGCCTGGAAGCCACCTGTGGATGAGACTGGCTGGGCGGCCGGGTGACCACACTGGAGCCTTATTCTTTCTAGAAATAAGGCTCCAGTGTGGTCACCCGGCCGCCCAGCCAGTCTAATCATTTCTGTTTGCCAGTGTGGCCCTGTAGACTGATCACATGTCCTGGTATGCCACTGGTGAAGAAAACACGTTCTGTATAATGTTTGTGAAAGTAGAATTGCTTAGAACCCTTTTGTGTGCAGTTACCTCTTGTTGTTGTTTTTAATTTTTAAATGCAGGTTGAAATTCTTGTGATTTTAGAGAGCCTGAGCAGTTATTTACTTTGGAAGCGTTGACACACCAAGCACTTAGTAGGAATGCTATTTTGACATTAGGATGTTGGTTAAAAAGTGCTATTTTGAATCAGACTATACTATTGGCCATGAGGAATACATTAATTTCACGTTCTTAAATTAGCAAATTAAAAATGTGGTAGTTGGAAATATTATGCTTGGCAATAAGATTATTTACTCTGCCCTGTTTAATAAGAAAATTTAATTCAGTAGACTTGGAAAATGAATTTGGCTTAAATGAGGATTCGGTATTCAAGAAAAATAGCTGGTTATTAAGAAACTTTTTCTTTCTTTCATTTTAGTAAATGATATTGAAATGGATACTGTTAAGTTTTTGTAATAACAAGAAGGCTGTGGATTTTAATACAGAGCAGAAAACATACCAATATTTGGGGGTACAAAACCATCTATTTTAATGAATGCAGTTTTTCACATTATTAAAATAAACATAAGAGAAAATGGCAAAATATAATTCATAAAACAAGCCACTTTGTGAAGCAGAAGTATTAAAGAGTGAAAAATTATGTCTGCTTACCATGGAAAGGAAATGGACATTCTTTAAGAAGGTGCTTTGTATGTCTGAGACATCACGAGCATTATACATACACTCTGTTCTCTGGTGGGTGCCTGTGGTTAGTAATCATTTTTTATCAAACAGCAGGGTATATAGTCACACAGCCCCATATAAATGATCAGAATGCAAGTTGGACCTCCCAGTGGGTAAACTTAATTTATGTTTAGAGTCATTTTGAAATATTCTGTTTTGTTTTCCAGTGGGTAAGTGTACTTTCTTTCTTCTGTTGACTTTGTCATTCTTCACTTTACACACTTCTTCAGAGCTGCAGGATTAGGCTCCCAACTTTACATCAGATTAAAAAGATGTAATGAGGATAAATGATTTACAGAAGAAATAATAGCACTGCATATGATTTTCTGAATGTTTTATATTGCTGAATGAAAAGAGAAATAAACACACATAAGCACACAAGATGAAAAGCTGAAATTGATTACCATTTTATGAGTCTCAGCTCCAATTCTTTGTATAAAAATTCTGAGAACAATTTTTATAGCTGTAAATGTGGAAATTGCCTTAGATGGAATGTCATCAAGTGGCTCTGTGTGTGTTGACAGGATTTTCATAATGAACAGGTTGCAGTTTGTTTGATGTGTATATCACACATCTGGCTGGAAGTTACTAATTTACATTGTCTTAGCAAATTAAATAGATGGCTATTGATTCTCTATGGCAGCAGTGAACTACCACATACATTTGTTTTCAGGGCTAGTTCTCTGTGAAGCCTGAGAATGATAAGTGAATTCCTTCCAAATACACTATCTCAAACAATGCACTGCAAACCACAAGCCCCTCCAAATAACTTGACAGGCCAGATGTCTTCCAAATTTAGTCATTTTAATAGCATATATTGTGAGGGGGTTTTCATGTCATGAAAGTAGAGAGAATTTTAGATAATCATTGGTCAAATGAAAGTGTGACATTTTGGTGGGAGCTACATTCCTAAGAAACTCATTTTTCTGATTTCCTGATGGTAAATTTATTGTTCAAGTTAAAATATGCCTAGAAAAATCAGTCATTATTATCTAACAAAAGCAATAATGAATAGAAATATTCAGTTACCTTGTTTTATTTAGTGGCTGTGACAGTGAATGTAGGAATTTTAGAGGCAGGTGGTACTTATACTGGCTGTGTATGCCACTGTACAAAATGTTGATATTCTGAAAATCTGGAGAAAAAAGGAGAAGACACTATGATTAAATTTTAAAAATTCTCTTAGTTTTCCTCTGAGTCTTTGAGGTTCCTTGAAGCTTATGTAGCTCTTCGTTAAGGGCTATCCCTCCCCCTAAAAAAAACCCAAAACAGGAAAAAAAAACAAAAAACTGACCAGCTCATGACTCTTGTAAGGCACACATACCCTATTAGCTTTTAAAAAAACCTTACTGTAAACTTTGAGTGCCCACAGGCTTTGAAATAAATGTTAAGTATGACAGGCTGACAAAGCCTTACTCCCTAATTATTTTCAAGAGAAGAGTTGAATGGAGCTAGTGTCTAGCTAATAACAGTGACTGTGGGCAAAGTCCAGAGAAATGTAGAGTGGAAAAGAGCATACTGTGTAAAGCCTAAGTAATTTTCTTGAATTTGTATTTCCTCAAGTTTGTTTAATTAGTAGTATTAATTATTCATAGGCAGTTCAGATGGAAAACATTAATACTCAATGTGAAGAAAATTGAAAATGTGGAACACCCAATAAACTATGAAAAGTAATTTCTAGAAAAATGAATGGTCTTGATTCTCTTTATGTTTTAAAAACAAAACTTTTATTATCTACTCTTAAGGATAAACCAATAAGATATAAAAATCTCATTTTAAAATCTTTTAAAACATAGAATTTTCAAAAATACAAAAAGGTTGAAAGAATAGTACAATGAATATCCATATACACGTCATCTATAAGCCATATTTGCTTTATGTCTCTCTCTTCCTATATGTATGTCTATTTGTGTATGCACTTTTTCCTCTGCTGAATCATTTTAAAATAAACTACAGACATCATGATACATCATCCTTAAATAACATTCCCTTACATAGCCACTATACCATTTATGATGGCACATTTAAAGTGTTCAAATTACAGTGTGTAGAAGGTTGCAAAAATATACATGAGATCTAGTCTACTGATGCCATTAGAGACAGTCTGCCACTGAAATTCATCAAGTACTCACTGATGTGTGATCTCATTTAAGCTGATTGATAGATGATATATTGTGAGGGAACATCAAAACCCCTTGTTCTCTTCTGTAGCATATAGTAGTAAAATGTTAGTGTATTTTAAACTAGACTTCTAATGAGAATTGTAAGCAATAAAATCTCATATTTCACTTGGAAAGTAAAAGAGAAGATTTTTGAGAGTGATTTGGTAATTTTGGAATCAGATACATTTAATATCTTCAACCATTTTTGTTGTTGGTAAAGAAGCCTTCTCTGTTTATTTCTAAGTTTAGGATGGAACAGTGTTTCAGTGGAAAATCTCACATCCTGTTTTAGAGTGATTCATTGAACATATAGAAGAAGGTAATTTTCTGTGTTACAGTTTCTGTCTTAGTGTTAGAGAAGGCAGAACAAATAGAGACAATTTACATTAGTGGTCCTTATAACTTGCTATCTACTAATAATCTTGTAAATTTGCAGAAAAGTTAGGGCAAATGGCGAAGGAGCCATACTTCCTTCATGGGAAAGGGGGGACAAAGAGGATATCTACATTGTAATTATCGCAGATTCCATAATTTTTGTTCTTCTTTGCATAAAACCATTGTTCTCATAATTAAAAAGGGTTTTTAAGTGTTAACATATTCTATGAATATAAACCTTGTGTATCTTTACCATAAAGCAGTAAACATAATATACTCATATTAGTTTGCTCTTTCAAGTGTGTTAAGAGTGTTGAGTTAATTTGAGCACTTAAATTTTTTAAAAAATTTAATTAACTTAAAGGCCCAGTGATATTATTGTTGTTACTACTAGGAAATTTTAAAAAAAGGTATTCTAAAAACTTGACCAATAATTTGAGTAGTTATAAAAAATGGACTTTATTTTTCTGGGTTAGCAAAACCATCCTTTTATGTTACAAATAATGTCAAATGAATCACCTTTTGACTTAGCAATCTACATCAAAATGTAAAGTAATTTACTCTTGTGCCTCAGATCGATGGAGCACTCGTTGAGTAGATTTAATGTTTTTGATCATTAAAAATAATAATTATATACCAATGTATACTCTCAAATCAGGATTGATCCTTAATTGTGTTGAATTATTATTATGATAAAATTGAACATCAAAACCCCTTGTCCTTTTCAAAGGACTTGTTATGTAATTGAATTGTCATAGAAACAAACTGAAGTCACATTTGTGTGGATAGTACTTTTTGACAATCAAAGCTATTAGTAGTAATTAATAGTAATTTTATAACTACCAAAACAATTTGTTAAAGGAAAGAGCTGGGACACGTAGTCAGTTTTACAGTATGTAATACCAGTACTCATTTTAATAATCTTACCTTCCATACCTTTCATATACTTTTCACTAATTGTAATTCTTTTGTCAAAATGATCATGTGTAGTCTTGAATTCATCATTTATACTCAACATTTTTCCCCATGTTGAATCCACATTTCTTTAAAATGCTGTCACATTTATTACTTCATTTGTTTTTTTGACAGCTCTGTGTGGTGGTTGGGGCCAGGATCACACTCCCCATTTCCTATGTGAGGAAGCTGAGGTCAGGTCTGTTGAGTAAGTGGTGAAGCCAGGGTTAAAGCCTGGAGTGTTGACTGTATCCCCTGGTTCTCTGTATGGGGTTGGGGGCTGGGAGAAAATGTCTGGGAGAGAGAAATGGGTTTAAATGAGTAAGGCCTTCAGGGTTAGGCTACCCAACTTCTGGATAGGCTTTCATCTGAACTCATGATGGAGCAAAACACTGCCTCTGTGTTGCTGCTTCACAAGTATTGATAAGTATAGATGTTGACAGTTTAGGGGGTTAAATTAGCAATGCTACCTTCTCAATGACGTTCAGTTAAGGATGTATCTTTTTTCCCCTTACAGACATTCTTATTTTGTAAGAAAAAAACGTGGCCTGCAAACATTTTTGCTTTATCGAATTGTTTGTTTTTAGATTACATAGATACAAAATTGATATTACTAATTATTTCATTTCTACAACCAGATTTAACATTTTATGTTCTTGACAAACAAAAGTCATTGAATTGGCAAATCAACTCATCCTTTTTTTAAAAAAGAAAATCACATAAGGTACTAAATTACCTCCTATGGCGGCAGGCTATTTCCTAGAGAGAGAGAGAGAGAGAGAGAGTAGGTGGGCATTGGGGCAGGGGCAGCATTGGCTCTTTTATGTTTCTGAAGGAGAATGGCAGAAAAGGTTGTCTCCTGGGGACACTGTTCAGAGTCTGGGAATGGAGAACTTCCCAGCATGCTCTGGATAGGTATGTCATCCTCTGGTCCTTTGGTGGTACTGCTGTCTGGCTGCTTCCCCTTCCACAGGCCTCTCTGGCTTACCCCCCATTCTGTGTTGTTATCCTGACCTGGAGGGCACTGACTCGCAGCACCTCCCCTGTACTTTCTAGGTAGAAGCCTCTTGGTGTTCACTAAATAACCAGCCTGACAACTCGTCTCTGGCTGTTCGGAGAGAAAAAGGTTCTGATCTTTGAGTCACATCATGGAAAAACATGTGAATGGATAGACAAATTCAAATAAGGCTTTACTTTACTGGAACTCCAGAGAAGCATGATTTGTCTTCTGACTTAGTGTAGTCATGAGGCAAACACTGTTATGTTTCATATAAGATATGTGTTGGAGGGTGGATTATGTGTATCTTTTTTTTAAAAAATTGAAGTATAGTTGATTTCCTTTTTTTGGATTATGCATATCTTAATAATTTAGTAAAAGACTGCTACTTTCTTCCTCTTACCCAGGGCTTTCCTCTCTGTTTTCCATTCTCATTGGCTGTGACATCTTGCCGATGAGCAGGTGGTGATTGAAAGCTCATTTGGGTTGAAGTGCCAGTGTCTGTGTTTAAGCTACCATGCAAAAAGGATTGGTTGGAGTTTGGATGGAACCTGGAAATATTTGAGTGCCTATGAATGGAGGAATTTAACATTCTGCTTTGTCTAAGGGAGTAACTTCCCACTTCCTTTTCTCTGCCATAGGCATCCAAGGTTCAGGGAGCTGGCAGGGGTGAGAGATGATCCATGGTGAGGGCAGAGCTAAGGGCCACAAGAGAGGCCACACAATGCTTTTGTTGGGCATTGACAACGTTTGTGGTCTGACTGAGTCTGAACCATCTGTTTACCATCTGTGACCTAACTCTAGGAAGTTATATTGCACTGGAATTGTGATTATGCTTTTTTAAAAGCACAGTATAATTTGAAGCAACCTGCAAGGGAAAGGCACGGACTTTGGTGTCAGATGTATCTGGATTCAAACATGCACTGCTGCACAACAGCTGTGAGACTCTGAGCGCAGCTCTGCTCCTTTGATCCTCTGTTTTCCCATCTGTGAAATGGAGACATTTGCACACACTTTTTAAGGATGGCGTGCATGCTCAGTCACTCAGTAGTGTCTGACTGTTTGCAACCCCATGGACTGTAGCCTACCAGACTCCTCTATCCATGGGATTTTCCAGGCAAGAATACTGGAGTGGACTGACATTTCCTCCTCCAAGGGATCATCCCGACCCAGGGATTGAGCCTGAGTCTCCTGCATTGTAGGCAGATTCTTTACCACTGTGTCACTTGGAAAGCCATTTTTAAGAACTGAAAAGGATTAAAAGAGAAAATGTATATATAGCACAGTAGCTGGCAGAAAGCAGATGCTCACAATATCTTAACTCTTGTTATTAAGGGACTTCCTGGTAGCTCACCTCTTGCCAGCTATGTGACATCAACTGATATACTTTGAAAGATGAATAATTCCCTCTTTAATTTGGATTTCAAAATCCTCGAATCCACAAATTTAAGTGCTTATTTTCTTTCCCTTCCTCAGTCCTTCCATTCACACCCCTCCAAGCATTGTGCTCTTTGTGTGTGGTAATTTCAATAGTTTGGTTAATTTCTAGATGAGGGGTCCCCACCTTTTGGGATCTAATGCCTGATAATCTGATGTGGAGCTGATGTAATAATAATAGAAATAAAGTACACAGTAAATATAATGTGCTTTAATCATCCTGAAACCATCTCACCCCAGGTCCATGAAAAAAATTGTCTTCCATAAAAGTAATCCCTGGAACCAAAAAGAAAGACTGCTGTTCTAGAGGGAGCTGGGAGTTCTGCTTGGACAGAGGTAAAGCAGCATTTCCTAAGTGCCTTACATTGTGATATAGTGCTTTACGGGGCAAAAGAGCATTCTAAGAAATTAAACTTTAATCAGATTTCTGAAGTTAGTTTAGTTGGAACCAGTGTTATGTCAATTTTACCAAATCAGTAATTATAATTTAAAGTAAATAAAACCTATGACACTGGTACTGTTGATAATTAGTGGAGCCTTTTGTGTGTTCCCCATCTCTCTCCATGGACTGATATGGCTACCTCACCAGTGTTTTCCAGAGGATGGCAGATTGCAGTGATTTATTGGGTATATACATGAAGCAGAGGTCTTGGCTTCTCTTGGGTAGTTTACAATTTAGTTGACAAAATAAGAGTTTCACTTAAATACTTATACACTTAAACACTCAGATTAGCTGGTTTGAAATGACGTGATCCACTTGCACTATTTGCTAAGGGCACAGAATTTAAAAGAGCTTGAAGTGAGGGTACAGCTATCGGGAAAGGAGTAGAATTTTAAGGGCTGGAAGCAGAGGTGGGGTCTTTTGAGATGAAGCAGTGCTTTCTGCACATTTGTCCCATTGCTCTTTTTCCATTAAGTATTCTTGGGACAGGTGGCACTGGTGGTAAAGAACCCACCTGCCAATGCAGGAGACATAAGAGACCCAGGTTCAACCCCTGGGTCAGGAAGATCCCCTGAAGAAGGGCATAGGAGTCCACTCCAATATTTTTGCCTGGAGAATCCCATGGACAGAGGAGCTTGGTGGGCTACAGTCCATGGGCTCACAAAGAGTCACATATGACTGAAGCCACTTAGCAGCCGCAGCATTGCTCTGATAGTATCACTCTTCCAATTTGATCCAGCTGTGCTTGTCCATGCTGTTGTCTAAGCTGAATTTCTTTCTGTCTCTACCTTTTTACCTGAACTGTCTTGATGTAACTGAGCACATTCAGTCAGGATAGGAAACTCTTTTCCCCAAGGCTCTTACCTTCCCCAAATGAATGCTAGTATATCTTCAACATGTTCATTTGACTTTAGTAATAAAAATATATTTTTTAGCATCCATGTATAGAACACCATTTAAAAAATTTTAAGGGATGTTAATATTCTGCATCAAACATAAATCTTATTGAAATGAATACCCAGTGGTGCCACAGTGGTATATGGTTCTATTTTAAAAATTATTTGTAGGGAGCAAATGTGAGATGTGCATTAGAATGACAAAAAGCAGCAGACTGGAGGAGAGAGAGGCACAAAGAACCTGTGTGGCCAGCTCCAGATTGCAGGATGGGAAAGCCTCCTTCAAGCTGCATTTGACATTGTAATCCTACTGTTAGAATATGATGCAGCCTAACCCCTAGGTTTCTTACTTTCTTATTTCAAACTCTGATAGTCATAGGGATGTTTTACAAGATATTTGAAACGTGTTATGAAATGAGATGTCATTACATTTTTATTATATAGCTTTTATTATAAGCAATATAGCTTATTAGTCTGGGCTGTGGGTCTATTGCCTATTTAAATCCCAGTGATGCCATTCTGGCACTATGGGAAAAATCGCCTTCCTTCACTGTCTTTCTTTTTTTAATCTGTAAAATGCAGGTTATGACTATGTTTACCTTATAGAGTCACTGTGAACATTAAACGAGATAATGTGTGAGGTTCTTGGAACTATGCCTGATTACAAAGTAACGAGAATTCAGTGTGAGTTATTAGGGTGATTATCTCAGTGAAGTTAAAGAGAAAAATTTTTTGGCTTACCTGTACATGTGGAATAAATATCTGTGAGTCTTTGGGCTGAAGGAGGGACAGCACAGCTCAGGAAGGCAGAGGGTTGCCCAAGAATGAAAAGTCACCAAACATTCTGATGCATCTGAAAAGGGTTGTGAGACTCTCCTTCAGCTGGTTAGACTAGTGGGTCTACCAGCATTTATAAATGATTTATTGAGCACCTATAATGTGTCAGGCACAGTGCTACATTCTGGAGACAGCAAAATGAACAAGACAATACCTGCAGGAAGAGAAATGAGTGCCAGGCAGTAGACTAGTTTGATTTCCCCCTAGGCTTACTGATGACCGAGATTCCTTCCTGGAGGGATGTGTTTCCACCCACATTAGAAAGAAGAGGGCCCCAAGTACCTTAGGACTGTTAGGACATCCCTGGGGGATAAGCTTATAGGGGAGGTCAGACTCCCCTCTGGTTAGGTGATGGGAGGGAGTGGAGGCGATGGGAGGAGCTGGGCCCCTGGAGAGAGCTGTGTGTGTGTGCGTACATGTGAGTGTGCATGTGCGTGCATGTGTGTGTGTGTATGTATGGAATCATGACTGGCAGCAAAGTAACTGCAGCTAATGAGTCCAGCTTGAATACTCACAGGGACAGTACCCAGGACAGGTCCTGTGCATCTCACTACCTGAGCCGCAGAGAGAACAGCTGTTCCCAGGTTGACTTCTGTCCTGTTGGAAAGATGTTGAACAGTTCTCTGTTCTGCTTTGAATGGGATTTTTGAGTATTTTGTGGGCAGACTTCTAATAGGATTATGAAGCTCAACAAATTGTAAATTAAAGAATCTCTCTAGAGTTAAAATAGTCTTTGCAGATTTATTACATTTTTAGAAAGTGTCACTAATTATTTTAAGTTTCATAATATTTTAAGCTTTTCTCTTGTAAAGGGTAATTCCCAGATTGTCTTGCCCTGGAGAGACTGGAAGATGATGGTCTGCTCAAGCTGAAGGAGGGATGAGAGGGTGCTCTCTTGCATGGAAAGGTTAGGGAGGAAGATGGACTTACGTTTGAGGGGTAGCTACTTCGTGCCACAAGCTCAGAGAGACCAAGTGACTTAGCCAATACAACACGGCTCATGAGTGAGCATACCAATCCAGGGCCTAGACTCCGGAGCCTACCTGATTTCCTGTTGGGCTTGCTGTCTTTAAGCTGGTAACTGTACTAGGATGTTGTTGTTGTTCAGTCATTCAATTGTGTCTGACTCTTTACAACCCCATGAACGACCAGGCTTGCCTGTCCTTCATGCTCTCCTGGAGTTTGTTCAAACTCATGTCCATTGAGTCAGTGAAGCCATCCAACCGTCTCATCCTCTGTTGTCCCCTTCTCCTGCTGCCCTCAATCTTTCCCAGCATCAGGGTCTTTTCCAATGAATCAACTCTTTGCATCAATATTGATGCAAGTGGCCAAAGTATTGGAACTTCAGCTTCAGCTTCAGTCCTTCCAATGAATATTCAGGATTGATTTCCTTTAGGATTGACTTGTTTGATCTCCTTGCTGTACAAGAGACTCTCAAAAGTCATACTAGGGTGAAACATATGAAATTGCCATTTCTAGACATTAGAATAGTTAAAAATGAACAATTTCATAAATTCCACCTATTACTCAGGAATTGATAGGATGTTTTACAGAGATTTTTACCAAGGTCTGTGGACAGTTCACTCTCTTGTACAATACGGGGCCTCCATTGCTTTCCAGTCTGGGTACACTCAGAACCAGTCAGCTCACCTTCCATACCCCAGCCCCCTCCCCTCCACCAGTTTAAGCACCAACATTTAAGACATGTTCACACAGCTGCAAGCTGTAAGCATCACCTATAGATCATTATTTTATTTAGAACATCTAATATTTTACCAGGATTCAAATGCAAGCTACTTTCTTTACTAGAAGAACATCTTTCCTTTGATTGATTGCTAAATAGATAGAGCTTGTGAAAAGATCTCTCTCTCTCTCTTTTTTTTTCCTGGGATTTCTTGTTCAAACAGAATTTGTTGTATACACATCAGAAAGCCCTGCTAATATGGGCTGCTGGCCAGATCGTGGAAACAGCCTCATTATATTGAACTGGATGTCATAATGGTACCCATTAAGGTGGAATTCCCTCTGTGTTTGTACTTTTAAACCCAAGTCCCTTGCCACTTAAACATCTCTCTGAGAATAGCAACATTCTCTGGAAACATAGTCTGAGAATGTGCTGGCTCTCTCCTCCTCCTGCTGAAAACCACGATAAAAATAGAATCCCGGGTTCAGAGCATTTTTAGGGGTTTTCAGTTTGCTGCTGCTCCTCGGCCATTCATTCCACTCTCTGCGCTTGTGATGACTGTAATGTGTTCTGATGGCTGAAGGTAAGGACCTACAAGATTTACTTCTTTCAACACTCCCGTTAATTGCTATTGGAGTCCAAATATACAGCAGGAAAAGAGCAGCATTTTTTTTTTCCTCCAGAATTAACCAAATGCAACACAAGAGTTTCCATTTTAATTTTTAAAAGCCGTTAAGAGACTAATAGCATCACAGCATTTCTATTAGCTGTTGAAATCTCACTATCGTCCTGGCAAAGTGAAGTTATTTGCTGTGCCGGATTTGGGTAATGGACCCCTGCAGGGTTACAGCTCAGGAATGCTGGAAGGATGAAGCCCACAAAGGGGAGGGCAGAGTGGGTGTCAATCTCATTCCTCCAATTAGAGCAGTTAAAGAAATAGCAAAGTGCAGGGTGGCATTTATTGTGAGGGCTAATTGAAAACCAGAGGAAAATATTGAGACGCTACATGGCATTTCACATTATAATCTCTTTTCTATTTGTGTCTCATCTCCATTGACTCAATAGGACTTTCATTATAAACAAATTTCTATCATTAGATTCAGGTTAATTTCTGTGGCTGTAATTAAGAGGATGGTAAGAAACAGTTGAGAGCATAGTCCTCTCTACTGAAAACTGGGCATGGTTCTTGAAATTTACCTGGCAAGTCCCAATGCCTCCTACATGTCAAGCTCTGTGGTGAGACCCTGTCATGACCAAGACAGACAAGGTTCTTACCCTCATGGAACATGATTTAGTGGGAAGAAATAGACAGTACTTATAAACAAAGAAATATGTTGTGTGATGTCAAAAAATGAAAGGAAAAAAATTAAGCAGGACAAAGAGATGGAAGTGGTCAGGGAAGGCTTCTCTGAGGACTCTTAAATGAAGGGGAGGCAGCCAAATGGAGGCCTGCAGGGAGAACATTTCCACAGAGAGAAGCAAATGCAAAGGCCCAGAGGTAGAAACCATCTTGGTAAGTTGATGAACGGAGGAGGTGTGGCTGGAGCAGAGAAAAAGAGGGGAAGAACAGAAAAAGATAATGCTAGAATAGGCAGAGTCAGATCATGTTGAGTTTTGAAGGCCTTGGGTAGCCATTGAAGAGTTTTGAGCCAAAGGCATGGCATGAAGTAATAGAAGCTTTGAAAGGATCATCTGGCTGATGTGGAGAGTAAGCTTCAGGGTGGGTAATGGGAAGAGGCAGGGAGACTAGATAGGAAGTGATTATAATCACCTAGATTAAGGAAAATGATGGCTTGAAAGAGGGAGGTAGTGGTGAAGGGTCAGGTTCAGGATGTTTTCAAGGCAGACTGATGGGGTTTGCAGATGGATTGGATATAAGTTGTGGAAAAAAATAGGAGTCAAGAATGGCAACCTCAGGAATCTGAGTGAATAATGGGAAGAAATAGATTTGTAGGAAAGGGCAGCAATCAAGGGTTGTATGTGGACATGTTTATTTTGAGATGCCTGTTGTTCATCAGAGTGAAACATCAGGTAGGCAATTGGATCTGTGTGTCTTGGAGTCTGAGGAGGTCTGAGCTAGAGATGGGGATCATCAGCATATGGAATTTAAAGCCAGCAAAGGGACTGAGATCACTAGGGAGTAGATTTGAATAGAGAAGCAGCCTGAGGACCAAGCCCTGCAGCCTGAGTGGTATAGAGTCTGCAGGAACAGGAAGTGCCCAGGAGGAGGCTGAAAGGAATCGAACAGTCAGGGATGGGGATGGGAGTAGTTTGGTGAAATATATGCAGTCAGGGCACTTCCTGGGGGAAGTGTGAATTTTGTCTTTGGAATGTTCCCTCCCTTTTCAGTGGTTTTCTATTTTCCCTGTGGTGCCCTTTCTTTCCTCTGATTCTGTTAGTTTCTCTCATCCCTGATAACAATTGCCCTAGTTCTCAAAGTGTGGTCCACTGACTGGGAGCATCAGCACCATCCTTGTTAAAAATGCAAATTGTGAGCTCCATCCTAGACCTGCAAATGAGAAACTCTAAGAAGTAGAGCCTAGTAAGCTGTGTTTTAATACATTTTTCATGTGCTTCTGATGCATGCAGAAATTTGAGAATCACTGCTCTAGGGAAAGGAACTGATAAACTGGATCAATGAAAGATAATAGATGAGGCTTACCCTGTTGTCCTTTTCTGAGCCATCTGTCTACAGCCAAAGAAATAAATGTCTAATGACAGATTTTGAGCATCAACCAGTAGACTATTCTTGAGACATCTTCATGGGAGCCAAGGAAACTTCTCCATCCCCACAAATCATAAAAGCAGGCAGCTGCCTACTTGCCTATCTTGTCTTTGATGCTGCTGCTGCTGCTAAGTCGCTTCAGTCATGTCCGACTCTGTGAGACCCCATAGACGGCAGCCCACCAGGCTCCGCCATCCCTGGGATTCTCCAGGCAAGAACACTGGAGTGGGTTGCCATTTCCTTCTCCAATGCATGAAAGTGGAAAGTGAAAGTGAAGTCGCTCAGTCGTGTCCAACTCTGTGCGACCTCATGGACTGCAGCCTACCAGGCTCCTCTGTCCATGGATTTTCCAGGCAAGAGTGCTGGAGGGGGGTGCCGTTGCCTTCTCCAGTCCTGTCTTTAGAGTGGGCTCTGTTTATAACTATATATTCTATATTGTATTATACAAGCTCACCAACTCCACATATGGCAATAATGAAAAATTTAGCATTTTAATGGGCAATTCAAAATCTCTAGCAGCAGTTCAGAACTTATTTTGTTAAAACATAACTTACTTATCAGGCAATTTAAAATAAAACCTGAATACCAAGGTACATAATAATAATAACAGAACATTTGTTGAGTTGTAAATTCTTATTCATAAAATACACGTCAAATTTGTTTTAGCTGTTTAAATAATAGAGTTTAATATATATTTAGTTAAGCATTACAATAGTAAGGACTTAAGGAGATTAGAAATAAATGAATCCAATTAAAGAACACGTCTGTGAGATTTGATATGTCATAGGTATGAATGAACTGTTTGCTCAGCAACTGTAAAGAAACCATTAAATGATTAACTATCTAGAATAGGTTTAATCAAGAATAAATGCTATAGGAGATATTTTAAAATATTTAAGTTAAACAAATGAAGACTTGTGCATTTGAAAACATAGAATCACACCATCGTTTTTTGCTGCATCTTTTCCCAGGGAGTTTGAAACCTGAGGTTCACCTTTTCTGTGATCTGCAGAAATGCCAGGGTCTTGTGTTGTATGGAAAAGGGCAGAGCTTGCAACAGTGTCATAAGGCTTGGCCTTGTGGGGCCTCCTCAAACACTGTGGGGAATTGGAGGACCCTGAGATCTTGAGGATAGGATTTGTTTGTGTGTGTGTGTTAGTCGCTCAGTCATGTCTGACTCTTTGCCACCCTCCTCTTTGCCACCAGAGGAGCCTGCCAGGCTCCTCTCTCCATGGAATTCTCTAGGCAAGAACACTAGAGTAGGTTTCCATTCTCTTCTCCAGGGGATCTTCCCAACTCAGGGACTGAATCCAGGTCTTCTGCATTGCAGGCAGTTTCTTTACCATCTAAGCCACCAGGGAAGCCCAGGATTTGTCTACAGCCAAAGAAATAAGTGTCTAATGATAGATTTTGAACATCAACCAGTAGATTTTCTTGAGACATCTTCAAGGGAGCCAAGGAAACTTCTCAGTATTGTGAGATGATTTCTTTGTGATTACAGGTTTCTTTTCTGTTCCTGGAGTTTGTGTGGAGTTGAAAACGGGAGATGTGCTCTTTCACCCTCTCTGCCAAAGGGTTTTAGGGTTTAGGAATCAACTTTCTAAGGGTCAGGAGAACTAGGTGAGCAAGCTATTCCTGTGAGAATGGAACCTCAACCAAATGTAAGGGGTTAGGTGAGGGATTCCCCCATTATTCATCTATTTCAGATATTGGAAGATCTCTAAAGAGAAGATATATTTAAAAAACATCAGTGTCATAAATGACAGCAAAGGTGAGAGAGATGGACAGAGAAGATAGAAACATGAAAAAGAGGAGTCAGAGTGACATGTATGCATTTTATTTTCTATTTGTGGAAATTTCAAAACATAAGAAAAACTTGATTGGTATTTGTATCATTTTTCTTTCTTTATATTTGGCTTTTTTTCCTCTAGAAGTAGACTCAGATTAGGGGTTCTCATGATGGAAGAGGAGACTGACAGTTTTTAATTTGCCTTTGATAAAAGAGGCAGCACATTTTGCATTTGTTTATTTGACTTTTAAATATCACCTTAGGACAATAAGATATAGACTAGCTGTAAGAGCAATAGGATTTGGAACTTTAGACGAGGAAAATTCACAAACACACCTAAACTTTAGTAGCCAGGTATAGAATAAATTTCTGAGCATAAAAAATTAAGTTCCTCAGAACAAGAAATGTGTCCCCAAAGTAGGGTTTATGCCATTTAAACAATGACAAATATGTCATTTATAACTCACATGAAACTAAACTGTTTTAAGAAACTCCATGGTGAGGCTTCCTTTTTTTCAATTATAAGTAATATTTTAAGTCATAGTCTCCAAAGAAGGAAATAAAATGCCCCATAGTTCACTTGAAAGCCTTTAGAGACAGATAATTCTACAAGGTAGGAAGGGTGGAAAATAGATCAGAAAGTAAGTGAAATGTACAGGCACTGAGAGAGCAGAAGGACATGTGGACATTTAAAAATTATAAATGACGTGCATGAGATGTTGAACCTAGGGGAAAAGAAGTTTAGTCGTGCTTTCTCTTTTGTAACTTAACATTATTCACAAAGAAGCAGCCCCGGCTTCTTCTATATAAAGAAAAGAAATTGGGAACCCATTTCACCATTAGATAGGAGTGCCTAAAGTTTGCCTCAACTGGTGTTTCTTTTTTAAGAAATATTTTTCTGATTATAACAGTCACATGTGTTTATTATAGAAAAATTAAAATAATGTGGAGTGTTATAAAGAGAATGTAAAGAACATCATTAATCTATTTTCCAGATCTCTACTGTTAACATTTTAGTTTTTTGCCACCCACTGTATTACACGCTATGCTGTGCTGTGCTTAGTTGCTCAGTCATGTCCAACTCCTTATCACACCCATATACATGCCTATACAGTACATGTTAATTTTAAAAAAGATAATTTTTTACTTTATCAATAGTATTTCTACATTAACTAAAAAAAAAAGAATGACTGCATAATATTTTATCACAATGGTATGCCGTAATTAAATAAGGCTTCTATTGTTGGTTCTTATTTGCTTATTTACAATTAAATATAAGAATTATGCTAATAAGCACCCTTGTATATAGACTTTTGATACCCATCTCTGATTATTTTCATAAGATATAGAAGTGGAATTACTGGATTTAAGGTTTGGACACACCTAAGACTGTTGGTAAAAACTGCTAGTTTATTCTCTTGCTGGTAGTATGTATATATGCCCATTTCACCTTGTCTTCATTGAGATTTATTGTCATTTTAAAAATCTTTTCTAATTTGAAAGGCAAAAATGACATCTGATAGCTGATGAATTCACACAGGTTATTGCTACTGAGGCTGAACCTTTAGAGAGTTATTTCTCAGCAATTTGTGCATTGTTTACAGCCTTTTTATATTTTTCTATTGCATACATATTTCTTACTGATTTTTAGAAGTATATCTCTGGGGATTTAAAGCACTATTACTACTCACCCCTTCAATACGACTCTAATGGTTCTAAAGACATAGTTGAGGATGAAATTAATTTAGTGTTCTAGTTTCCCTAATATCACATATGTGATGCTTGCATCACAACTTGATTTTTTAAAAGTGCAGTTAATATACATACCACTAAAATGGTAGCATATGATTAGTTTCTTTGATTTAAGATCACACAGAATTTCAGAATGATTATTATTAATTATAAGCTGGGAATTTAAAAATCCCTCACATAAACTTGCTTACTTAGCAGATATTTCTTTCCCATATATGTAGAAAGTTTTGCCAGTTTTTAAATTTTGCGTCATTTGGATCGGAGAAGAATGACAGTTTATTGCAGTGAGAATTATTTTGTCAACCATTTGCAAGTGAGTGTTTGTTCTCTGTAAGATATATTGCAAGACAGAAAACAGAGACCATTAGAAGAGAAAAAATGTAGGAGGTTGTCGTTAGATGGGTTTCCCAGGTGGCGCAAGCGGTAAAGGACATGCCTGTCACTGCAGAAAACTGAAGGGACATGGGTTAGATCCCTAGGTCAGGAAGATCCCCTGGAGGAGGGCATGACAGTACACTCCAGTATTCTTGCCTGGAGAATCCCATGGACAGAGAAGCCTGGTGGGCTACAGTCCATGGGGTCGCAAAGAGTCCAATATGACTGAAGTGACTTAGTATGCAGGCACCCACACACGTCATTAGAAATTCCATTCACGTGAGAGAGAATAAGTGCCGAGTGAGTGGTGGGGCAGTGACTGGTATAGGGCCTCGGAAGAGAGAGCAGGGAGAGATCACTGTGGCCAGTGAGGGGAAGGGAAGAGTTAGGTGCAGCGTGTGCAGTCTGTCTTAGCCGTATTTCAGTTTGTGTCGTGGGTTTGCACAAATGCATTATGCTATCCCTGTTGTGAGGATGGTTGGTTTTGCCACATCTTACGTTACAGTTCTTGACTTCCTTTTTAGTTGTTGCTGTTTGCCTGTTGTTTATACCCCTGCTTTTCCTTCTTGAAATCACAACATGATGGTAAACCTCATTGACTATTATGTAATATTTACTGTCACATATGGGAAGGGTAAACCACCCTTTACCCTTGTGGGGCTGTCCACTCCATAGCATATTGGACGAAACCTACAAAATGGAGGAGAAAGAGGTTTCTAGGCAGAGGCAATGTTTACATAAAACCCAAGACTTTTGGGGAACTATTAAAATCACCAAATCAAACGGAGAAAACCACAAGGAGCAAACACAAATCCACTTATTAGTATGAGACTATTACATTTCCAAGGGTGCCTTCGCCTAATTTCCCAGCAGATTGTCTTCGTTCATGAACCCCTCACAGTATGGAATCCTCCTTATCAGCTATCTCTGCTGGGCTCCATGGGAGCCTGAAAATGAAACAGAAAGTAGGTCTCTCTGCTGCGGAGGTTTACCCAGTGGCCAGGCTGCAACTCTGCCAGAATATAAAGAAGGTCATGCACTTCGTGTAACAGTGACTCTAGAATCCAATTAAAAAGTTTAGTATAAGGCACAGTCATTCCTACTTAATCCGATCACTGTTTAATGCAATCCTCTGCTTATTTCAGTCAGCGCCTTTGGAGCCAAATCAATTGTATGTCTTTGTTTCCACGTTTTCCTCAGTAATTTGATCACCTTCAGCTGTTTAAAAAAATGTAGCTCAATTGGGAAATCTGGCAACATCTTTTAAGAATCGCCACATAACATAAAGTCAACAAACTCCAGAATGGCCAGCTCCCAAACTGATAGGACAGAAGCAAAAATTCAGGAATCTAAAATAAAAGCAGTATAGGGTAAGGTAGAGATGAAGAGGGAAATTCTTGCAAAGAATCTTGACTCAACATGAACTGATCAAATGCTGTTGATTGCTTCTCTGTGCACTCACTCCAACTCGCTTCAAGGGTCATACATGTGTTGGTGCTGCTGTCAGCGTAGAGAATGCCAGGCTCCCAGTCAAAACGATAGATGTGACATTGACGCATCTCTCTGAAGCTGACCGTACCTTTCAGCAGTGAAGACATCTTTTATTTGCTTTGCAAGAGGGCATCACTCTGAGCTTCCCATATCACAAGTTGGCATTTGCCTTGTGAGTGGTCATGGGATATTGCTTAAGGAGAGGCTGAGGAGACCAATGATGCAAAAATAGCCCCTTTTTATTCAGTTGGAATTTGAGTAGTTCTAAATATGTATATGACTATTATAAAGTTTGGAGTAGACTCAGATGGTTAATTCTGCAAATTGAATGATTTCTGGCTGTCTGTAGTGGAATAAGAGGATTACTTTGGTCTATGCAAATATGGATGAGATTGACAAACTGCAAGGCCTAGTGATTGCAAATTACCTGTTTCACATTGCTTTTAGAGCCTGGGTACCTGAGGATGTCTACAGAGCTGGTTCAAGTCATTAAAAGGAGAAAAATACAAAGTAAATTGGTATCAACAGCCATTTTGAAAAATGTGTCAAATGGCATATGCTACAGTTCCTCTTTTGCTAAGCTTTTGATAAGTATCTGGGAGAGCTGCCCTTAAGAGGGTTACCTGTGGGGTCCTGAATATGACCCATGTGGCACTTCTCAAGAAAGCTTGACCAGGGCTGACTTCTTCCTTTATTAAAATCAGCTAAGTCAAGCTCCATACTCATTTCAGGGGCTAAGATCTGTGCACCCACGTATTTTATTTTGTCCTACTGCCCAGGGAAGCACTGACCGACTTTCCTAGGTGTACACCTACCTTTAAGGATATGTGTGTGATACTAGAATGCATCTCTCTAGGGGATGAGGGGGAGGGGGAGCCAGACTCTTCTTTGTGTCTGAGTTTGGAGGAAGGAAATGGAACTCGTAATGTGATTCCCATCAGTATCTAGACCTTTAATCTATACAAATGAAATACTCAGTTTAATAGAATTATAACAGTAAAACAAATGCTTTGTTCTCAGTGAATCCACCATTCAGAGCGGCTCTTGGCAGCACATCAACCGTATTTGAAAAGTCTTTAAGTGGGTATTTTTTTATTGTGCTTTTCATCCTGACACATCTTTTGAGCTGTTAGAGTCCCGAACAGAGAAGCACTCATCTCAGAATGCCACGTCTGTGTTGTGCTATGGTCTTCATTTGGTGACTTAGCAATAAAAAACTTAATTAACTTAATAAATATTTTGGCCACACTATAATAGAGTTTAGAGGGTAAAAAGGAACAGAGCAAATCAAAATGAGTTTGGGATAGAAAGGAAAGAAATATGTCATAGGGAGGTGTTTGGAATGAAACGTATTACAATTGCTATCAAGGTGAACCTTAGCTCTGGGGAAAGCGGGTGCCAAAAAGTGCCCTAGGGGGTGGAAACCAGACTATTTATTAAGCATGTATTATCTTCTAGCACTGTGCAATGAGCTTTTCACAGGGTTTCATCTGAACCTCAGCACATCCCTATGAGGTGTAAAGAGGAAATTGAAGTCTAGACAGGTTATCACACAGTAAGAGGCTCACACTGTGATCTACTTGACTTCATGATCTTGTGCTCAGTTTTGATTAATTCTTTTTTGTATTTTTTGGTGCACCAAAACATTAATATTTTTATTGGTGTATCGAAAGTATAACTCTTTGGAGACTTCCCTGATTGTTCAGTGGTTAAGATTCTGGACTTCCACTGCAGGGGGCATGAGTCCAATCCCTGGTTAGGGAAGTTCTACATGCCACAATGTGGCCAAAAAAAAAAAAAAATTCAAAGTATGACTTTTTATATTTATTAGCTTTTTCATATGAATATGTAGAATTTACAATCATTAATTGGCTTTCAAACTTTATTTAAGCCTATTTAATTTGGAGTATTTCATTGGTTGGAAACTATGCAAAAATTTTGGACTTTTTCAGTTTCTAAGATGCATACTCTGGGGTCTGATAGTGTGTAAGAGAAAAGTGAATCCTGTAGCCTCTGCTTGTACATCTCTGTGCTGAAATGTTGCATTAAGAATGAATTGACAAAAATTAGTTAGTTGATTTTCAGAGGTACATGTTTCTTGCTGTTAGTTCTAGAGGCTGAGTGGATACTCCACTGTCCAGTGGACGGAAGTACATTTTGACACAGAATATGGTCAAGGATGGGAGCCCTGCCTCCTGCCAGCGCCTAGCTTGCTCACTGTCACATGCACGTGGCCTCAGGGTCAGGTGTGTCTGGGGACTCACCGCCTACAGGGGTCTTTTCCACAGAGAAAGGCTGTTGGGTTTCAGGTTATTAGCAGTCACTGAAGAAAGCAATCCTTTTTTAGTTGCATCCTTACCTTCTTCCTCTTCCACCTAGGTGAACTACTGTGCCAGTTGCCATTGGAACAGGCAAAATAGCTCTTGACAGTAGTCTTCCAGGAACTCAGAATCCACTGGGCAAGATAAGATATAATCCCTTGAAAAATAAGATTTGAGGAGGAAAGAGGTAACCTTCTGGTTCCCTCCTCACTTCCCTCGGGAACTGGCCCCAGTGCCTTGGTCATGAAGGTAGTAACTTAGTCCTTCTGTTCATTGCTGTCCTCCCACGGCCACTACAGAGGTGCTCAGTAAACACATCCTGAAGGAATGGATGGGTTTAGCACCCGGGAAGGGCTTTCTAGAGGTGAGTATGACTTAAGGTAGTTCTTTATAAGAGGGATTTTAAGAAACAGAAAGTCAAGAAAGTATAAGATCAATCTGAGGAGAACTATTCTGGATGAAGCAAGGGGCTAATGAAGGAAAATTCTGAGATATTGTCAGAAAAATAGATGGGTGCCACATTTTGGCGGGCAATGAGTTTCTGACCAGCGAGTGCTCAGAATCTGCTCTGTGTGTGGTTCTTGGGAGTTAAGGAGAGCATATAACAGACCAGTGAGGTAATCAGATCCCCCAAAACCCAAAAGACAAATTGCATGCCTACCTTCTAAATTTTTGTTACTCACATAAGGAGAATTTTTTTTTTGGTCTTTTTAAAAAAGTTTATTTTTTAATTGAAGGATAATTGCTTTACAGAATTATGTTGGTTTCTGAGTAGATGAGCTATTTGATATGAAACCATTGTAATTTGATGACATCTAGCATAGCATAGCATCACTGAACTGAACTGAACTGATCACTACCCTCCAGTTAGTAGTAGTGATATTATTGGCCCTGTTTTAGCCGGCTTCTATTTCTGGTCACTTGGGGAGGAACTCCTTGCCTGAATTATACTTTTGCCTTTGCCTGATCTCTCTGTAGCAGGACAGATAGGGAGAAGGACAAGAAGGTAAATGATAGTCACTGAACGGTGGAGATCTGCCAACCACTCTTACGTGTATAATTTTATCAAATACTACACTTAACATAGCTATCTTAATCTGAAGAGCGTGGAAAATGCATACAGAATGTTTAAAAAGGTAAACCCATTAGAGAAAGGAAAAATAATATAAGAAAAAAAATAAAGAGACAGTGGAGTTTGTTGCACAGAATTCATGCCATGAGGATTTGTACACTTGCTAGAGGTGGTGACACATCGAACTTGGGCTCAGGGCTTTTTGACTTCATTGCAAAGAAGGAAACATGACGCATGATATGATTCACAGTGCTTGTGAGATAAAAAGAGATCAATTACTCAGAAGCAGCCGGGCTAGTTCTGGAACCTGAGAGAAGATTCTCCCATGAGTCCTCATAAGGAAGACTCTGAAACATTTTATTTTGGCTGCCAGTGGGAAGGATTGATATCCTCTTATGAAACCCGAGGAGTCAGCCGAGACTTCCTGCTGCCTGGGAGCAGGCTGAGGTGGTTGGTAGCTGTGGGCAGGGCCAAGCTGTCATCTTTAGTCCCTGAACACCTCAGCAGTACCTTCTCAGTGAACTCTTGAGATACACTTTTTCCCCTGTCACATCACAGCCTGCAGTCATTATGTTTATTTCTTTATTGTTTCTTCTCCTCAAGAGATTGTAATCTGCACAAGGGTAGGGGGCTCTACATGCCTTATTCATCCTTTCATCTCCATATAGCACAAAGTCTGGTATATTTTAGGAGCCTAATAAATACTTACTGAGTAAAGGAGTAGAAAGAACTGATGGCAAAGTATATCCTCAGGTAACTGAATTAGTTAGCCTGTTGAAAAAGGATTTTTAACTAGTTAGCCTGGATACCCTAGTTTGCTAGCCATATGGGTATTTGGAATGTTTACCCAGGATGACTGATCAAGGAACAGCTGATAAAAGACATTCTTTTTGTCAACCATCAGACAGCATCAGTTGGTCAGTTTTCTGCTGAGCTCATCCCACAAATAGAAAATCTTTAGACTTTATAATGCATAACTCACCAGCAAGGACACAAAAGCTCAGAGAACTGGAATTCTAGATTTATTTTCTACTATATAAAAATAATGAACAATGTATATTTTAATCAAGGCATCTTCATGAGCATATCATATAATTTGGCAGCTACATTCACAGAGATTTGTTAAATATTAGGTACTTCCAAAATAATCAAGGTGTTTGTGGAATCCAGTTATATGGCTAACTTTCACTTGATTCCTCTTCAAATATGAATGACTGTCATTTCCAGTAAGAGAATATGTGTATCTGTCTCCTGTGGTGGCCGATTAAGGGCTGTGTCTTTTCACCCTGCAGGGACACGGAATACAAAGGGCTGCAGCTCTCCCTGGATCAGATCGCAGCCTCCAAACCAGCCTTCTCCTACGCAGGCAGCTCCACTCCTGCCCTGACTGACAGCAGGAAGGGGGCCAAGTCCAGGCTCTCCGGCTCAAAGTCCAAATCCAGGACTTCCCCATACCCTCAGGTAGGTGCAGTGCCACTTGGCAGTTTTCTTTTTCTGTGACTTGGTTTGGTCTCACAGTGGAGGAAGTATTGAAGCTGTTTGGAATTAATTATCTGGCTTTAATACATTTAAAACTTCTATAAATCTGGAAAGCTTTCTAAAAATATCTTCTTCCTTTACAATAACTATGCTAGTAAAAATTCGAAGTGATCTTGTGGTTTACTGCTTTTATATGAAGGTTGTGAGAGGATTCATTGCAGTCAAAACCATAACTGTATTTTCAAGGAGAATAGTCCTGAGTGTTTTCCTCAACAACGATTAACCAGAAAAATGGGGCAAGCATAGAAAAATATGCTTGATGTAGAAAAATGTAGGAAAAAAATGAGAGCTTGATGTAGAAAAATGTAGAAAAAAAATGAGAGCTTGATGTAGAAAAATGTAGAAAAAAAATGAGAGCTTGATGTAGAAAAATGTAGAAAAAAAATGAGAGCTTGATGTAGAAAAATGGAATCTTAGGACAGGAACTGAAGTCAAAGGATAAATTAAGAGGTGGAGGCAAAAGATCAAGGGTACATTTCACCATGAGATTTGAGCACAGATGGACTGTTTATGGGGAGGAATGAAACAAAGAGGGTCTTCCAGATGGCAGGAATGGTAGAAAAAGCAGCCCTCTTCTCATCTTTGCAAGGTGGTGAGCTGATGAGACCCAGAGGAGGTATTCCAGAAACACCGCAAGGTACAAAGACAAGTCCTGATGGTTGGAAGGAAGAAAAGAATGTTTTTCCTTATCAGCCTCTGTGATATAGAAACTTGTCTATGTCAAATGTAGGCACAACTCTCTCCTGGCCTGAAGGAAGTAGGACGGAACTGAGGATTTTTCACTCCTGGTACCCTGTGACCATCCTTTTCTTAAAGGGCTGCTTCTGCTAAGTCACTTTAGTCGTGTCCGACTCTGTGCGACCCCATAGATGGCAGCCCACCAGGCTCCCTCGTCCCTGGGCTTCTCCAGGCAAGAATGCTGGAGTGGGTTGCCATTTCCTTTTCCAATGCATGAAAGTGAAAAGTGAAAGGGAAGTCGCTCAGTAGTGTCCGACTGTTCACGACCCTGTGGACCGTAGCCTACCAGGCTCCTCTGTCCATGGGATTTTCCAGGCAAGAGTACTGGAGTGGGGTGCCATCGCCTTCTCCGTTCTTTAAGGGCACCATGTCCCAATTCCTGCAGTTCATTAGGGTAATTCAGGAGATGATTCCTGGGCTGGTAGAAAACCAACCGGGATTTGGAGATTTTTCATCAAGGTGGTCTTTATCATTTGTGTTTTTAATTTTTTGAAGTAAAAATGGCAATCTAGAGAGTCCAGAAACTATTATTTCCTTACTTATCAGAACATTTTTAATTCTGTTAACGTCAACAAGTATGTACTGTTTGAGGAAGTGTCGTTTGTTGAGCTCATGGGTCACTAAGAAGCTACTATTTGTAGATTATTTTAGCTTGGTATGTGAAGATGAGATCTGTGTCCCAAGGGACTGCTGTCACATGGTTTCAAATCTCCCACCAAGACCAGATTTCTTTACCCTGACAAAGTGTAAAGAGGAGTAGATGTGTGATGCCTGGACATTTTTCAATGTAAACATTCAGTTATGAAGACTGAGCACTTTATGTATAAAGTGCATTTTAGTTCAAGTTACTATAGAGGAGGAGTTGCTTCTTTTTATTGAGTATCTGAGAAGCTTTATTTATTACTATCTCATACCTTGGGGAAAGAGTTTTACTGTCTCTTTTTGTTACTTGGAAGAATGAATTACTCCTTTGGGTAATTTTATCCTTATATGGATAGGAGTGCTGGACACATAAATGAAAGAAAAATTTAAATTAGGAAATACTAAGTTAAGAAGGAATTTGTCCATTGTTACAGAGAAATAAAGCTACAAAACCCAAATATCCCGCTACAAAACCCAAATATCCCCACTGAGCTTTCAAAACCTCACCATCTACATTTTATTTCACCTCAGCTCTTAAGTCTAAAATTTCTCTAGTTTATACTAATGTTGGACTAGGGCTTCCCAGGTGGCAAGGGAATCCACCTGCCAATGCAGGAGACGAAGGAGATACAGATTTGATACCTGGGTCTGAAAGATCCCCTGGCAGAGGACATGGCAACCCACTCCAGTATTCTTGCCTGGAGAATCCCATAGACAGAGAAGCCTGGAGGGCTACTGTCCATAGGGTGGCAAAGAGTCAGACGTGACTGAAGCAACTTAGCAAACAATGTTAGACTATCTACACATTAAAAAAAAAATGTTTTAACTGCCATTAGACTGCTCCTTGGGTTCATGTGAGGAGGAGTTAATTTGAAATTGTACATGTTTCATAGTTTTTTGTTTTTTTTTTAAGCAATACAGAAGAGTGGAAAGTAGAAAATCACCCACTATTTCCTCTTTTTCCCTCTCCAAAATGGTGGTTTCTTCTAGAAATGTACTATGATGCATAAAAATCATTCACGTCACACACCTGTGTTCACATAGAGTTTCTCTTGACTTTTTAAAATGTTCATTCTTGTGTTAATTCTTAGATAAATGCAGTCCTTAGAATTTTGGCCCTGTGTCTCATTTGAAATCTCAGTCATGAATTAAGTTTACTTAACATTTATGTGCCTAGTAAAGGTTATTCTTTAATTGCGTTTGCTTTAGATAATGATGGTGCTAGGTCAATCACTGACTGAGTTCCTAGCACATGGACTACTGATATGTAGAGATCAGAAATGGAACACAGTCTTTGCTTTCAGGGAGCCATGCGTGTAGACAGAAAAGGGAACAGCCTTTGCAGTGAATTGTCCTAGGACGATTGTCCTCAGGTAAACAGCGGGTCCTCTGGGGCGACACAGGGGAAAAGCATGACATCAGGGCAAACTCATCCATTTCTGCTGAAAGGAAGCAGCTCAGTACTGCCATCTGGAATCCTGCATTCTCAGAAATTTTAAAGAAAAGAAAATAATGTAGCTTCTCAAAAGTCTTATTTGGTCCAAATCACTCTTATATTATTGAAGAATACTTATTTTTCAACTTTCTTGCATTATTGCTATTATGTGTTGCTTCAGTCAGTGCTAGCTGAGTGCCTACACTAGAGCGATGCTATGCTGGCCATTGTGGTGAATGGGGATAGCAGTTGAGTAGGTGCTAGACTATAAAAAAGTGGTATAAGAAACGCCCTTAAGTGTTTCAGTACAGTTGGAATGATAAGTTATGAACTAGAATGAGGGGCATATAGAGGATGATGTATACAAAAGGCTTCAAGAGAGATGTCAGTCTATATGCCTGGGGAGGGTTGTTGACCTAGCTCTGGGGGTAGAATTCAGGTATATGCACATAAGGGAAAGGAGAGGACACTTCAGAAAGACCAGGATTCTGAAGAGATGCAGGAACACCCTGAGTGTGACTGGTGAAGTGGGGGAGAGTGGGTCCCTGTGGTTAAGGACAAGGGGTTATATGTTTGGAAACATTCATTGATTGGTGCCAAATATCTGTGAGGTCAAGGCATTTGGATTTTGTTGTATGGAAAACCAGGAAAGGTTTTGAACTGGAAATGAAGCATTAAGGTGGCTGAAGCAAGGCAGACTACTCGGGAGGCTCATTTTCATAGTCCTGGGTGAGTCTAGCGGGGGTCTGAGCTAAAGTTCTCAACTGCAGTGAAAAACACTGTAGAGGAAGGAAGGTTAAATTATTTTTATCCTTGACTGCTTGTACCTCTTCTCATTATAGATGTATTTTGATCATTATAGATTTATTTTTGAAATTATATATATTTGGTTGCACTGGGTCTTTGTTGTGGAGCATAGGCTCTCTAGTTGTAGTGTGAGGACTTGGTTACCCCATGGCATGGGGGATCTTAGTTCCTGGACTAGGGATTGAACCCTTGTCCCCTGCACTGGAAGGCAGATTTTTAACTACTGGACCACCAGGGAAGTCTCTGAAATTGTATTTTAAAGCTTACATTTTGTATTTAGTGACAATAATAGATGCATAATAAATATATTTTTATTTACAAAATGATGAAGATTTTCATAGTATTTAATTTTAAATTCTTCTTCCTCCTCTCAAAAATACAATCTTTTACTTTTTGTTATTTCCATGTTTACATATTTTTAGTACACAAATTCTCTTCAGATTTTTCAAGAGGCTGTTTCCAGAGCAAAAAAAAAAAAAAAATTGAGCTCATAAGGTAACATCTTGTGCTTTTTATTAGGTATGAAAATGATGTAATGATGCTATCAATATTATTTATTAAGCTCTTTGCTCTATTATGTATTAGGCATATCCGGAAATTTCTAACAGACATTTGATGAATAGCAAACAGCACCACTGCTTTTTGGAATTATTTAGGCACCCTAACTTGAAGATGTGAGACATGCACAAATTGTAATTCACTGTCACTACTCAGTCTGCAGTCGTAGATGAACTTTCAGGTCCCCACTTGGTATGAGATGCCCTTGGGAATGATTTTAGGCTTGATTACATTATAGTCACTTAATGAATGACTCGGTCACCTTTGTACCTCTATGTATTACTCGGGACAAGAGAGGTCAAAACTGTTTTGAATGGTTTTGAAAGATTTGTTGTAAGAAATATTAGAGATAACTCCCAAAGATTCTGCAGGTAGCTACTGTGCTGCTGTAGAGCTATCTTAACAATATGAAAGTTGTATTTTATTGTTACTGGGTTTATATTCATGAATATAGCAACTTATGTTTTTCACAGTTCTGTTGAATTAAAAATATTGAGTTTATGGAATTTATTTTTCAGACCTTACCTCTAGCAATTGCTAGAGTCTCTTCCATCTATTTTGAAGGAACTAGTCATGGCTACTCCAATACAGTTGTGAGTTATCTTGACATAGTGTAGCCACATCAATCATGAATAAATTGCCTCCTGATTCTAGTTTCCTTTGAAACTTTTCCTCTTGGCATGTTTATAGTTGTTACATTTATTAGAGACAGTGCGTGCCCTCCTGTTTTATTGCCTCATTCTGCCCTTCTCTTGCTTTCTCCCTAGTCAGTAATAAGCAATACACTATATAATTCTATAATAACAGTGCATAAAACTATGTATACTTCTGAAATCTGAAAGCGTTTAATATCTTGTTACAGATACATTGTAACACCTGGAGGTTTAACTCCACATCTGTTACCTTAAATAATCCCACAGAACCCTCTTAATTTTCACTGCCAGCAATCTGGCTTCCTTTCAGTGAAGGTAGAAGCTTTCTTCCTACAAAGGTTCTTTCTGGCCTCAAAAAATACACCGGTGACTCCTATGCTGACTTTTAAGCTACAGAGAAAAGAAGGACCAAGAATTTCCCTTGGTGATACTATTGACACATAGTATCAATACTTTTATCAATACTAGGATAGATAGCCCTTCATTTCATGTTTTATATGTTACATGAAAACATGTAATCCTTGACCATTAACAACAAAAACTGTAATGCATCTTGCAAAAAAAAAAAAAAGTTATCTTCTCTGAAATTCTTATACTGTACAGGCTTTTTATGTTTTATGGTTATGTCGGAACTTCGGATATCACCTGTTCTATAGAAATATCAGGAGATTATTATTAGAAGATGAAAGGAGGAAAATTCGGAGGCAGTAAATGGAGACTTTAAGATCCTTGAGGACAGGAGATTTTGCCCTTGATAACCAGATTGCTTTGGGTACCCAAAAGCCCTTAGAACATATTGAGTGAGTAGGTAAATGAATTGATAGATGAGTGAAGTTGATAAGATAGGTGGATAAAGAAACAGGAGAACTGAGATGACCTGGGTATATGGCCCTTTCCCCAGAAGGCTTACAGATTCAGTGGGGGAGATAAAAATGTAAACGAAAAATTTAAACACAGTGTAGCATGTATGTGATAAAGGCATCATTGGCAGTGGTGAAGCTCTGGTGGTGTCTTGGGGGCTCCTCTGTCCTTCCAGCAGTGAACTGGAGGTGGGAGTTGGAAGCTGACAATAGCCTCTAGGCCTAGAGACCCTCATACCTTGGGGTGTTTCCAGCAGGTTCAAATTTATTTCTGTTTTGGGACTTCGTGGTGGTCTGGGGGCTAAGACTCAGTCCTCCCAATGAAAAGGGCACAGGTTTGATCCCAGGTCAGGGAACTATATCCTGTATGCCCCAACTAAGCCAAATAAATAAATAAATACTAAAAAAAAATTATTCCTGTTTGCAAGGTTTGCAGTGGGGCTGCAGGCTGACAGTGAATAAGGCCCTGAACCTCTTGGGTGCCCCGTCAAAGACCAGACTCACTCTCCACCTCCAGTTGCGCTTTCGCCCCTTACCCGTTTATCCTTCTTCTCCCACTGCCTGTGTCCCAGGAGCTCTGTCACGCTGGAGATTGGAGCTCATCTTAATTTTCTGTCCACTTTGGAAATTTTTCATTTTCAGCCTTTCCTGCTTCTCAGGTTGACCTTAAAGGACCACTGATCATGGTAGTGTTTGGAGAATTGCCACAGTCCTAGCTGTCACTCAAGGTTACCTATAATTGAGTCCTAAATTACATGAACCCTGTGATCCAGCCAGACTTCTCTGCTCCCTCTTTGCTGAATGCCTTGTCCTTTCCTGCCCCCATGCTTGTGCTTATGCATTTATTCTGCCTGCGTTGCCTCTATTTTTCAAAATTCTGCCTATCATCTAAGGACTGAATGCTACCTCTTTCATGAAATATAACTTTCTCCTTTGTGCCTCTATTTAGAATAATCTATCTTCTACTGCCTTCTGGATATGTCAGAGCTTCTCTTTTGGACTATAATATCTTTGAAATTAGTAACTGTGTCTATTTCATACCTGCCCCCTACCTTGACCCAGCATCTGTGTGTCCTCCACTTATTCACTCACTGAATATTAATGAAATGAATGAATGGATAAGTAAAGACTTTAAGAAGAAGGTGGATACTTTGTTGGTTGCCTATAGAGACATTAAAAACCCCAAGGAGGGAAAATATTCTGCTGCTGCTGCTGCTAAGTCACTTCAGTCGTGTCCGACTCTGTGCGATGGCAGCAGGTTCCCCTGTCCCTGGGATTCTCCAGGCAAGAACACTGGAGTGGGTTGCCATTGCCTTCTCCAATGCATGAAAGTGAAAAGTGAAAGTGAAGTCGCTCAGTCGTGTCCGACTCTTCGCGACCCCATGGACTGCAGCCTACCAGGCTCCTCCATCCATGGGGTTTTCCAGGCAAAAGTACTGGAATGGGATGTCAGCTACTATGGAATTTATAACCTATGTAAAGAAGCAAAAGATACACATGCAAAAAAACCTAAGGATGCTTTCACAAATACAAAATCTTGCAGTACAAATCAAATACCTACCTGCTAAGGAGGAGTTAAATGTGGTAGAATCTAGAAGCTCTTTCAAGGGCAAAACTTTGAACAAGTGTTCTCTGGCTCACATTCTAAGGCAGAGAACCATCTGCATCTTGTCCTGGAGTGGGCTTTCTAGTCTCCATGTCTCCACTGTCATCTCCAGTGCAACCACAGAGAGAAGTGACAACTGATATTTACTCTGTGTGTGTATGTGTGTGTTTTGATTACAAAATGATTGCCCTGAGGTATCTATGCAGTAAGTCCGCTACATACAAACCTTCAAGTTGTGAACTGTCTAATAGTGAGAACGTGTGTTCACATGTCCGATCATGTGAGTTAGTTCATGCACATTGTCACACACATGCATCCTCTAGAGATGGTTGTGCTTTTGTGTACTTTACTGTACAGTACTGTATAGAGTACAGTAGAACAGTATCTTTATTTCAAGCCCAGGATGTCCAGAAGCAAGCACAAAAGCAGCAGTGACATAGCTGGTACTTTTCAAGGTACTGTACCGAAAGAGTAAAAATGTTTTCTTTCTTATTTGTTTGTTTTTTATTATTTGTGTGAAAAGTATTATGAACATATTACAGTACAGTACTATATGGCTGATTGTGTTAGTTGGGTACCTGGGCTAACTCTGTTGGACTTACAAACGAATTGGACTTATAACTGTACTCTTGGAACAGAGCTTGTTTGTATGTACGGAACTTACTGTAGAAGCAATGCTGTTTGGCCTTCCATCTCAGAAACATGTCTTTGTTTATGGGCTCAGCCCTAGTTCCAGGGTCCAATTCCCATGATCAGTAGATACTTTCTAGATAACTCTCTTATTCTTTTAATAATCTAAGTGCATTTATGGTACTGTATAGTTGTCTTCCATAAGAAAGGGAAAAGTCTCTTAAAATTTTGGTTTCTTTCTTTGTTTGGTTTGGTTTTTGACCAAACCTCTAGACACAAAAGGCCTTGTGCAGGTCATGTTCCTTCTTGATCTTTCCTGACCCTTAGCTCCTCCTCTATCCCATGCCCACTATCTTTGTCCAGTTCTGGGCTCTTCAGAACACGTCACATTTACACTACTTCATCAGCCTCCTATTGTTCTTTTGGTCTCTAATCATTTCTGCCAGAGTAAGCTTCCTGAAATACCGTTTTAATTGTGTACCCACTGCTCACCCCCTTCCCCCCAAGCCCTACTTAAAAACCTAAAGAGGCTCTATGTTGGTTATAGTATGAAGCCCAATCTCCACAACCTGGTCCTGGCTACATCTTTGCATCTGTCAGCCACCTCTAGCCCCACCACATCAATTCTCCACCCTAGCTGTGTACTCGCCTAAGGACACCTTTCCTGTTGAGCTTCTTAAATCCTACCCAGCCCCCCAAAGCACAGCTGCAGCCCACCTCTCATCCCCACAGATCCCTGGCTATAAGGCATAATTCATGTTAAACACATCTCTCTTTCATAACATAGGATGGTTTGGATCTAGGGGAGAGTTAGTGTCAAAAAAGAAGTTGGGCAGTGGGCAAAGCAGCTGTGCTAAATCAAATGGAAAGCCTGTGCTTCTGACTTAATGGAAATGATGGCTGGAATTTGTGATTCTGCCCCACAGCTGAACAGAGGCGAAGCAGGGGGATGGCTGAATCCACCATCAAAATACGCCCAGGAAAATTTATTTTAAGAAAACCTATCAAATAAAATCTTATTAAAACCAAATAGTCAAAATCAAGAGAGCAATGCCTAACTTGACAGTTTTTGGTGGGATCTGACCCAGTCATAATGTGAAATTTGTAGAGTTAAGTCGGATTTGAATATCTTTGCTAAGAAATTTAGATTTCCTTAACTCATCCATCCTTCACAGATTTTTACGAAACCTCTTTAAGCACATTATGGCACATTGAATTGCAGTGTTTTCCTGGAAGGTCAAGGTCTGGATGTGTATTATTTAACAGTTTGTGCTTTTTTAGTTTTCCTTATTATTTTCCTTATTGTACTTGACTTAGAAGATGAGAAAGTAGATCCATCCTTCCATTTACAGACACCAGTTTGAAATTGATTACCTCGGTAGAGAGCCTTTGAGCTTTAGTTTCTTTTCACAAAGTTACAAGTCTGATAGATCTCCTCTTTCAGCATGCAGAAGGCCAGTGATATGCCTGCCAATAATCTGTTGGCCCAAGTCTAGGACAGTGCCAAGAGCAGCTTGGGCAGCCGTCCTTTGTCGAGACTCAGAATAAACCAATGGAAGGCCAGACAAAGCTGCAATAAGGGGCTGGAGCAGGTGGCACCACCTGCACCCATCTAATTCAAGCTCATCTAATCTGCCACTTATATGTGAAAAATCAGAGAGTGAGTCACAGTATCAGTGAAAAGATGGAAGTAGTTCTGGCTCATGCTCAAAGCCCATCAGAGAAGAAGATTACCGTTAAAACTAGTGCTACTGGTCCTGGAAACCCAGGATTTATCCAATGGGCTAGAGCCACTTCTGTATTATCAATGCAAAGTTGAGATCTCCTTGATCATTTACAGCTGTGTGTGCCAGGACATTAAAGGGCCTAATTAAATGTTTATTACCTGTTTAAAATCTTCAGTGCAGTGAAGATACCTGCCAGCCTTTGGGACTTTACCTTTGGATTTATAGACGGATGTGGACTGTGGATTTCATGGTTGGGAACAGCTCTCTCCATATGGAACTGTCTAGGGGATTCCTGGAGAAAACCCAGCCTCTGGTTCCGAGTGCTGGTTCCAGCTGCACGTCACCCTGACCGCTAATGAGATGTCGACTGTACTTACTTTTCTGTGAGAAAAATGACTGAACCAGATCCCAGCGACATTTTTGTAACTGTGGGGGGTGGATTAAGAGAAGGCCTATGACATTTCAAACCACATTTGAGGTACATAAAAAAACTTCCCATGTTTCTACTTCATGAAATTTATCAGGAACTTACAGGTATGAAAGATTTCTCACCAAAAGATTCTTTGAACTAAAAATAACTAAAATGTGGGTTAAAGCTAAATATGTCACAAAAACCACAGATTATATACTATGAGTGAAGCAGATCATAAAAATAATAAGTGAAAAGTCTTGTGAACCCATTCTTTAAAACTGTCATCTTCATCTGATTGAAGATGACGATTTATACCATTTTCTAAAATGAAGGGAGAAATGGCCTAAGTATTTAAAATGCTTAATGATTAAACTTTGAATCAGTATTTGCTTTTTAATTATAGTTTAAGCAGAAATATTTTTTGTGTAGTTCCTCTAGTGGAGTCATCCTTGACTCTGGAATGTGACTCAAGACTGACTTTTTTTTCTTTTAAAATGCATTCTCTAATTTTCCTTGAAGGTTTCCTTAAGCTTAACTCTTTTGAAGTTGTATGTAATTGAACAGAATTTCATTTAAAATTTCATGAGGATGCTTTTCCAATGCTAAACATGTGCGAGACTTATGTAGAAATCATGTTATAGTTAGCCTTTTTTAATGTATGTTCCTGAATTATGTTCCTGAATGTTCCTGAATTATTCTTGCTGTTGATTAATTAGACAATAAATTACACATGAAGTAAAAGCAAAAATTTCTATCTACCATTAATAGGAGTGCAGGAATGAAACAAATAATGTCTTCTTGATATCTTCTTTGCAGTTCCATTTATTTACAATTTCTAGGTAGTAAAGTTTTTCATGTTAGAAATTGACTTTATTATTTGACTGCTATTCAGTTACATTTTCACAGGCAAATGTTTTCAGTCAGCCCTTCAGATTAGCAAAATAACTTGCATAGTTGTCATCTTAAAATGCATTTGATTTTGACACTAGTTTTTCTCTTACGCTTATGTTTATCCTTGACAAAACCCCCAGCAATTTCCAACGTGTATAAACCAAAGGCGTTCTTCATAGCAAACACAACTCCTGTTTGAGGGAAGCACCCCCAGCAGTGGGGGCTATTTTAATGGACATGCTGTATTACTTTAATCTAACCCTTTTACCATCTGTTCTTCCCATAACAGTGAATGAAAAAAAAAAAAGGACATATTTTATGTTTCAGGGTTACATTAGTAAAAAGTAAGATAAAAGTGATTTAAAAGCATGCATATGTTCTTAGTACAATGCAGTCTGCATCTGTGATGTTTTTTTCTCATGGTTCAGACACAAATCAAGAGGAAAGCTGTTCATGCCTGATAGAGTGAAAGTTTTTCATAGAAAACAGGACTTTACCATAAGAGGGTCTCTCTATATATTTTACAGCTAAAAATGATATTAAAAAAAACCTCAGTGAGCTGCCAGAATAAAAATAGATAATGATAACATCTATCGTTGGAACATCTGGCATTTTTCCTGAGTTGCCTTGTTGCTGCCACATCCAGATGAATGCAGAGCACCTGTCTGGAACATGCTGTTGAGGCAGGAGAGACTCTCATGACTGTTATCAAAAGGGGAATATCTGTGCTGTAACTGTTGTGGAAGAGTGCTTCAGTACTAAGAGGACGTCACCGAGGCTGTGTGGAGATGGTCTACTGGAATGTAGAGGTTGGAGAAAGCTCCCTTTGTAAGAACATGCTTGGGGACCTGGGATCCATTACTGCTGCATACAGGGTGGGACACTGCTGTTTTTGTTAGCTAGGTACCTAAGTCTAGATGAGTCCAGGATTCTGGAAAGAGCAAAGACTCTGGAATTGCATCTCTCCTCTTAAATATCATACTCATGTGAACTTGGGTAGTTTAGGTTTTTTGTTTTTGCTTCATTTGTTGCATCAGTAAAGGGATTAATGATACTTTTAAGATGTTGTGAGCATTTAATAAGATATTGTCTGTGGGATCTCAGTACAGTGACCAGAGCAAAGCAAGTATTTGATAAAGGTAGTGTGATGGGTTGCTGTGTGGTGGGTATTAGCATATGCAAATGATATGGTAAACTGCCTCTTAGTCATTAGTTCATTTTCCCTTCCCAAGTAGCTACAGTGTTAATAGAGAGTAAGAGCTCCCTTCTTTGAACTCCTTAACTACATTGCTTTTCTCTTTGTTCAGCCCTTGCCATTTTTGAACTTGTATTAAAGTTATGTCTTGTGCATTATTTATACTGCTTCTAATATGAACACCTTGAAGATGGAGCTGCATTTCTCAAATCACTTGGCATACGGCCTTGCCAATATTAGATGTTCAGTAAATATCAGAATGAATCATAGAGTAAATTGTTGTAAATAGTTTCCATTGAATGCATATAAAACCCCAGCTGATGGCTCAGATTTTTAACTGGATGAAGTGTCAGTCTCTTTTAGAAGGAATGATTCTTTCACGAGCCCTGAGTCTCAGAGGAAAGCTGGGGGCTGTGACTGGCATCTGACATCCATTGCTGGCAGGCATCCAAGCTCTTTGCTGGTCGATGTTAGCCCACCTTTGGTGGGTGACATGTGGTTTCAAGTTTATTAGAACCAGGGCATCCTACATCTGACTCATTTTTTAAATTTACCAACATGAAAGCCTGTTTTGAAAATTAAATTTTAAATAAGAAATAGGGGTAAATTAAGGTGCAGAGTATTCATAATAATAAATTTTCTAAGAAGGAAAAACAGAGGTTTCTGCAAAATTCACCACCGGGAGTTGGTGATGGACAGGGAGGCCTGGCATGCTGTGATTCATGGGGTCGCAGAGTTGGACACGACTGAGCAACTGGACTGAACTGAAACTTTCTTTCATTGTTGATAAAATCTAATTAAAATAGGGAATCGAATCATTCCGTTTCTTATCTTTAAACAGAGGAGAAAGTGTCATTACCTTTTCAAAAGAAGAAGAGCAGATTCTATAGGTTCTAAACTGTGATTTTTTTTTTTTTTACCTAAAAATGATCTAGATATCAACAATTGCTGGGAGAACCATCCACAGGCGCTGGCTAATCGATCATTAAGTGTCCTCTCACCTCCTTTGAAACAGATCTGTGGGCTTTCTGTTAAAGTTAAGTGATAAGAATCATTGGTACCAAAGGGCATTTGAGCCTTGAAAATCAGAGCATTTGGAAGAAAAGGCCATACTGTTTAGGTGATTGGCCAGTCACCTGATTTCTTTTTGCGTCTGGGATGTTGATTTCTTTTTTAAAATTTTTATACTGAAGTATATTTGATCTGATCTGATCGTTGATTCACAATATTGTGTTGGTTTCAGATGTATAGCGACTGTGATTGTTATATATACATGTATTTCAGATTATTTCCATTATAGTTTATTATAAGATATTGAATATAGTTCCCTGTGCCTTACAGTAAATCCTTATTTCTTATCTATTTTATGTATAGTAGTTTGTATCTGTTAATTTCATACTCCTAATTTATCCCTCCCCCCTCCCTTTGCCCTTTGGTAACCCCGTTTGTTTTCTATGTCAGTGAATCTGTTTTTGTTTTGTGTATAGATTTATTTGCATTATTTTTTAGATCCCACATATAGGTAATAGCACATAATACTTGTCTCTTTCTGTCTGATGTACTTCACTTGGTAGGTATTTTCTAGGTCCACCCATGTTGCTGCAAATGACAATATTTCATGATTTTTTATGGCTAATATTGCATTGTAAATATACACCACATCTTCTTAAACCAGTCATCTGTTGATGGGCACTTGGGTTGTTTCCACATCCTGGCTGTTGTAAATAACACTGCCATGAACACTGAGGTGTATTTCTTCAAATTAGAGTTTTTATTTTTTCCAGATGTATACCCAGGAGTGGAATTGCTAGATCATATGGTAGTTCTATTTTTCATTTTTTGAGGAACCTCCCTATGATTTTCCATAGTGGCTGTACCTATTTACATTCTCACCAGCAGTGTACAAGAGATGTTTTCTCCAAAAGAGATGTTGATTTCTTTATTCTTTAACCTATGTGTTTTATCTCTGACATGCCTATAGGATGGAACTGAAAATATGACCTTTAGATGATATAATCTAGGGAAAAAAATCATTTTTACAAGATTGTGGTATAACTATTCCTCTACTGAAAAGAAAATCATTGATTAAGGACCTTTAGGTCCCCAACCTTTTTGGCACCAGAGACCAGTTTCATGAAAGACAGTTTTTCCACAGACCCGGGGTGGAGTGGGGGATGGTTTCAGAATAATTTAAGTGCATTACATTTGTTGTGCCTGCCGCTCACCTCCTGTTGTGCAGCCTGGTTCCTAACCAGCCAAGGACCACTACTGATCTGTGGCCCCAGCGGTTGGGGACCTCTGCTTTACATGTTACATATATATCTGTAACATTTGCATTTTAAGAGTATTTCGATGCATGTTATTTACTTGATCTTCCCTGCGATGGTATAATGCAGGCAGTCTCTTCCTGTTCTGCAGATGGAAAAGTCAAAGCCCACAGGAGGTGATCTTCAGAACAAGTCATGTTGGATGACAGTAGATCAGGGTCCACCCATATTTGAATTCAGATCTGAATGCTGTTTCTACTGGACTCCCTAATTCATAACTTAAAATAATATTTTTATGCACAAAATATTAATCATCAGTAATAAAAACAAAGATATTTAATTAAATTATAGCTTTATCAGAGCATGTGTCTATTTCTTCAGAAAAAAAAAGTTTAAAACAAATAGTCTTATCTCTAATCATTCTATAAAAATGAAATATTTTGCTATATAGGATTTTCTTATTTTAAAATACTTATGTTGAGGAAATTCCCTGATAGTCTAGTGGTTAGGACTTCATTCTTTCACTTCAGGGGCTCTGGTTTGATCCCTGGTCAAGGAACTAAGATCCTGCAAGCCACATGGTGGGGCCAAAAAACCAACAAACAGAAATGAAACACAACATCTTAACTTTGAAATGATTTCATACATAAAGAAAAGTTGCAAGGACAGTAAAGTATTTCTGCCTAATAAACCTAGGTTCACTACAGCTTAACATTTTGCCATTTTTGCTTTGTCATATTCTCTTTCTCTTTTCCTATCTGCCCTCATTTTTTATTTTTTCTGAACCAGCTTAGAGTAGGTTCCATGTATAATACCTCTTTACCTATACCTTACTACTCAGTGTATCAATATATTGCTTGGTGTAGTGGCTTCTTAGCAGTGCGGAATTTCAGTTTTTGTTAACTGCTGCCAAATTCCCTTCCATAGAGGCTGCTTTCAGTCTGCATTTCCATGAGCTGTGGGTGGGACAGAGTACCTGTTTGCCCACACTCTGCCAAGCAAAGTATTCTCAAGCTTTTGAATGTGTGATAATCTAATGGTTAAGAAACGGTATCTCAGGGACTTCCCTGGTGGTCCAGTGACTAAGACTCTGAGCTCCCAGTGACAGGGGCCTCAGGTATGAATGACCCTGGTCAGGGAACTAGATCCCACGTGCTGCAATTAAGACTCCCTGTCCATCACCAACTCCCGGAGTTTACTCAAACTCATGTCCATTGAGTCAGTGATGCCATCTAACCATTTCATCCTCTGTCATCCCCTTCTTCTCCTGCCTTCAGTCCTTCCCAGCATCAGGGTCTTTTCCAATGGGTCAGTTCTTTGCATCAGGTGGCCAAAGTATTGGAGGTTCAGCTTCAGTATCAGTCCTTCCAATGAACACCGAGGACTGATCTCCTTTAGGATGTATTGGTTGGATCTCCTTGCTGTCCAAGGTACTCTCAAGAGTCTTCTCTAACATCACAGTTGAAAAGCATCAATTCTTCAGTACTCAACTTTCTTTTTACTCCAACTCTAACATCCATACATGACTACTGGAAAAAACGTAGCTTTGACTAGATGGACCTTTGTTGGCAAAATAATGTCTCTGCTTTTTAATATGCCCTCTAGGTTGGTCATAACTTTCCTTCCAAGGAGAAAGCGTCTTTTAATTTCATGGCTGCAGTCACCATCTTCAGTGATTTTGGAGCCCCCCAAAATAAAGTCTGTCACTGTTTCCACTGTTTCTCCATCTATTTGCCATGAAGTGATGGGACCAGATGGCATGATCTTAGTTTTCTGAATGTTGAGTTTTAAGCCAACTTTTTCACTCTCCTCTTTCACTTTCATCAAGAGGCTCTTTAGTTCTTCACTTTCTGCCATAAGGGTGGTGTCATCTGCATATCTGAGGTTATTGATATTTCTCCTGGCAATCTTGACTCCAGCTTGTGCTTCATCCAGCCCAGCGTTTCTCATGATGTACTCTGCATATAAGTTAAATAAGCAGGGTGACAATGTACAGCCTTGATGTACTTTTTTCCCTATTTGGAACCAGTCTGTTGTTTCATCTCCAGTTCTAACTGTTGCTTCTTGACCTGCATACAGATTTCTCAAGAGGCAGGTCAGGTAGTCTGGTATTCCCATCTTTTTAAGAATTTTCCAGAGTTTGTTGTGGTCCACCCAGCCAAAGGTTTTGACATAGTCAATAAAGCAGAAGTAGATATTTTTCTGGAACTTCCTTGCTTTTCTGATGATCCAAAGGATGTTGGCAATTTGATCTCTGGTTCCTCTGCTTTTTCTAAACTTGAACATCTGGAAGTTCATGGTTCAAGTACTGTTGAAGTCTGGCTTGGAGACTTTTGAACATTAATTTACTAGCGTGTGAGATGAGTGCAATTGTGTAGTAGTTGCAATATTCTTTGGTATTGCCTTTCTTTTGTATTACCTTTTCTAGTCCTGTGGACACTCCTGAGTTTTCCAAATCTGCTGGCATATTGAGTGCAGCACTTTCATAGCATCATCTTTTATGAATTGAAATAGCTCAACTGGAATTCCATCACCTCCACTAGCTTTGTTCATAGTTCAAGTGGGTTTCCTAAGGCCCATTTGACTTTGCATTACAGGATGTCTGCCTCTAGGTTGGTGATCACACCACTGTGATTATCTGGATCATGAAGATCTTTTTTGTATAGTTCTTCTGTGTATTCTTGCCACCTCTTCTTAATATCTTCTGCTTCTGTTGGTGCTAAGTCGCTTCAGTCATGTCCGACTCTGTGCGAGCCCATAGATGGCAGCCCACCAGGCTTCTCCATCCCTGGGACTCTCCAGGCAAGAACACTGGAGTGGGTTGCCATTTCCTTCTCCAAGGCATGAAAGTGAAAAGTGAAAGTGAAGTCGCTCAGTCGTGTCCGACTCTTAGCGACCCCATGGACTGCGGCCCACCAGGCTCCTCCGTCCATGGGATTTTCCAGGCAAGAGTGCTGGAGTGGGATGCCATTGCCTTCCATACAATTTCTGTCCTTTATTGAGCCCATCTTTTCATAAAATGTTCCCTTGGTGTCTCTAATTTTCTTGAAGAGATCTCTAGACTTTCCCATTCTATTGTTTTCTTCTATTTCTTGCATTGATCAGTGAGGAAGGCTTTCTTATCTTTATGCTATTCTTTGGAACTCTGCATTCAAATGGCTATATCTTTCCTTTTCTCCTTTGCTTTTCATTTCTCTTCTTCTCACAGCTATTTGTAAGGCCTCCTCTGACAACCATTTTGCCTTTTTGCATTTCTTTTCCTTGGGGATGGTCTTGATATCTGCCTCCTGGACAATGTTGTGAACCTCTGTCCATAATTCTTCATGCACTCTGTCTTTCAGATCTAATCCCATTTCTCACTTCCACTGTATAATTGTAGGGGATTTGATTTAGGCCATACCTGAGTGGTCTAATGGTTTTCCCTACTTTCTTCAATTTAAGTCTGAATTTGGCAATAAGGAGTTCATGGTCAGAGCCACAGTCAGCTCCCGGTCTTGTTTTTGCTGACTGTATAGAGCTTATCCATCTTTAGCTGCAAAGAATATAATCAATCTGATTTCAGTGTTGACCATCTGTTGATGTCCATGTGTAGAGTCTTCTCTTGTGTTGTTGGAAGAGGGTGTTTGCTATGACCAGTGCATTCTCTTGGCAAAACTCTATTAGTCTGTGCCCTGGTTCATTCCGTACTCAAGGGCCAAATTTGCCTGTTACTCCAGGTGTTTCTTGACTTCCTACTTTTGCATTCCAGTCCCCTATAATGAAAAGGACATCTTTTTTGGGTGTTAGTTCTAGAAGGTCTTGTAGGTCTTCATAGAACCGTTCAACTTCAGCTTCTTCAGCATTAGTGGTCAGGGCATAGACTTGGATCACTGTGATATTGAATGGTTTGCCTTGGAAACAAACAGAGATCATTCTGTTGTTTTTGAGATTGCATCCAAGTCATGCATTTCAGACTCTTTTGTTGACTATGATGGCTACTCCATTTCTTCTAAGTGATTCTTGCCCACAGTAGTAGATATAATGGTCATCTGAGTTACATTCACCCATTCCAGTCCATTTTAGTTCACTGATTCCTAAAATGTGGATGTACACCCATGCCATCTCCTACTTGACCACTTCCAGTTTGCCTTGATTCATGGACCTAACAGTCCAGGTTTCTATGCAACATTGCTCTTTACAGCATCGACTTTACTTCCATCACTAGTCACACCCACAACTGGGTGTTGTTTTTGCTTTGGCTCGGTCTCTTCATTCTTTCTGGAGTTATTTCTCCACTGATCTCCAGTAACATCATGCGCACCTACCAACCTGGGGAGTTCATCTTTCAGTGTCCTATCTTTTTGCCTTTTCATATTGTTCCTAGGGTTCTCAAGGCAAGAATAATGAAGTGGCTTGCCATTCCCTTCTCCAATAAACCACATTTTGTCAGAACTCTCCACCATGACCTGTCCATCTTGGGTGGCCCTACACGGCAAGGCTCATAGTTTCATTGAGTTAGACAAGGCTGTGGTCCATGTGATCAGTTTGGTTAGTTTCCAGTGATAGTGGTTTTCAGTCTGTCTGCCTCCAATGGAGAAGGATAAGAGGCTTATGGAAGCTTTCTGATGGGAGAGACTGACTGAAGGGGAAACTGAGTCTTGTTCTGATGGGCAGGGTCATGTTCAGTAAATCTTTAATTTTCTGTTGATGGGTGGGGATGTGTTCCCTCCCTGTTATTTACCTGGGGCCTAACTATGGTGGAGGTGTAATGAAAATAATGGGGACCTCCTTCAAAAGGTCCCATGCATGCACTGCTACACTCTGTGCCCCAAGCCCTGCAGCCGGCCACCACCAACGCACACCTCTGCCGGAGTCTCCTGGACACTTACGGGCAAGTCTGAGTCAGTCTCTTGTCGGGTCACTGCTCCTTTCTCCTGGGTCCTGGTGTACACAAGGTTCTGTTTGTGCCCACCAAGAGTTTGTTTCCCAGTCCTGTGTAAGTTCTGGTGGCTCTATGGTGGGGTTAATGGCGACCTCCTCCAAGAAGGCTTATGCCGTACCCAGGTCTGCTGCACCCAGAGCCCCTGCCCCTGAAGCAGTCCACTGCTGACCCGTACCTCTACAGGAGATGCTCAAACACAGTTCTGTCTTAGTCTCTGTGGGGTCTCTGTGTTCTGGTGTACACAAGGTTTGTTTGAGCCCTCTGAGCATTTCTGGCAGGAATGGGGTTTGATTCTAAATGCGATTTTGCCCCTCCTACCATCTTGCTGGGGCTTCTCCTTTGTTCTTGGACGTGGGGCATCTCCTCACAGTTGCTCGAGCACTGCGCAGCCACTGCTCCTGCATCTACCATCTTGCTAGGGCTTCTCTTCCCTTGGACATGGGGTATCTCTTATGTGTATTTTACCACAATTAAAAATAATTTTAAAAAGAAAAAGAATGGTTACAGAGGACCTGGAAGTGGGAAAAAATGTTGCTATAAGCATTCATGTATCGGTTTTTAAATGAATATAATTTTCATTTATCTGGAAAAAGTGTCCAGTTTTGCATATAGCAGTTGCACATTTAGGCTTTTTAGAAACTTCTAAGCTCTTTTCCAGAAGGGCTATATCATTTTACATTCCTATCAGCATTGCATGAGTGAGCCAGTTTTCCTTCATCTTTGTATTGTCATTTGGTATTGTCACTATTTTTTTATTTTAGCCATTCTAATAGGTATGTGATAATATTTCTTAGTTGTTTGAATTTTCCATCATGTTTTGTCATCTCTTTATCTACTGAGTGAAATGTCTCTTCATGTCTTTCACACATTTTAGTGTTTTATTGTTGAGTTTGGGAGTTCTGGATTTTGCTTGACTTTGAGTTCCTTACCTGTGGTCAGTGCTATGAGCTACTAAATATTGACTTGTGTTCATATTTTGGCGTTGATTGAGCTCTTTCTTCCTAAGGATAATTTTCTTCATTTTGCCTATGTCCTCAATCCCTTTCTCTCTCTCCCCACTCTCTCTCTCTCTTTTTTTTTTCACACAGTTTCTTAAACCACTCTGTACCTTACTCTCTGTACCCACAGGCTCATAGCAACTGCTGCTGGACTTTCTTTTTTTCACTTATAAGAAATTTGAAATTTGGCGTATTCCTTGCCTCCTAGTAATGCTGATAGGATAGGTCATGTGAGGTTTAATTTGTGCTCCTTGATAACTTTATGGTTTCTTGGGGGAGGATGTGTGAAGAGATGCAGATTCAAATGGATGCTATTATCCTTCCTACTCAGAAGCCTCTAGAATGGAATGATTTATTGACCAAAAGTCCTCATAATACCTATAAAATTTGTGTTATGAGATACTTGGGGGGGGAATTAACATTAGAGCAAAATTATGACTGACATAATAGCCTTCTTCTTATAACCATGAAAATAAAAATTCTTGGACTTGTATTATAGTTCTAATTATCTACTTTAAATAAGTGCAACAGGAGCAGGAACAGGCATAGGGATCATGTGTTTCAACACTAGAAAGGATACCAAATAATTGTCTTATCATGAAGAATATTAGAGCTGGAAGAAAAGTTCAAGGACTAACCTAACCTGATATGTCATTTTATAGCTGAGGCTAAGAAAGATAAATTTTCCCTAGGTTACCCTGGTGGGCTACAGTCCATAGGGTCGCAAAGAGTCGGATACAACTGGAGCAACTCAGCACACATTCACACCCCGAGAGTTTCTATCAAGAATGGATCTGGAACCAAGTCTCCTGGCTCCCTGTCCCTAGGGCCTCTTCCATTAAATGGCCCCAACCCTGGTTCAGCTTTTCCTGTTAGGACCCAAGAAATTAAATCAGTTGCCTGTGACTGTACATGTGGTTAAGTAGCAAATGTAGGTGCCAGGGAGACCAGGAGTATTCATCTATAGCACTCATTCACAGGCGGCATACGTTGCCTGGCTGCCTGCCTCTCTTTCTGCTCTCTCTCTTTCCTTAAACATGTCATGAACAACTGAACTACTTAGATCAAATTACAGGGTTGTAGTGTTAATGAAGTATGGTCTGTTTCAAAGGGTGGACATGGCTTACGGTTTTTTGTTTTGGGGGGCTTTTTTTTTGTCCCATGAGGGTTCTTAATTTCCCACCAGGAATCAAACTGGTGCCCCCTGCAGTGGCAATGCAGAGTCTCAACCACTGAACACCAGGGAAGTCCACGGCTCCCAGTTTTGATGGTGCACTCAGGTTTAAGTTTATAGGCCTTGTCTTATAAAACAAAGGTTTACGGCTTGGCTTTTCCTCCATACCCTCTAAAGCAGTGGGAGGGCTCAGTCTAACTGAACCACCCAACTCCCGCCTGCTTGAAGGTCAGTGCCTGCGCTGCTGTGGTTTCCTGATTATCGACAAGAGGCTTCTCTGTCAAATTCTTCTTCAGGTGCTCTTGAAATGTGTACCTCACGTACACCAGGGTTGCCTCATGTTGAATTTTCTTTATCAGCGAAGGACAGAATGTTCTTCTCTGCTGCGCCAACAGCACTTTCCCATACACACTCAGGGAAGGCTTTTCCTCCTCTCAGCAGGGCTCAAAAGTCTTGACTGGAGCACTTCAGAAATAGGCCTGGTTTATACTTTTATAAAAACAAGCAGAGTCTGGGCAATTCCTAGTGTGGAATAGTACCGATGATCTTGAATTTTTCCTAGCAAGCATGTGGATGGTGCTACCAGAGGGCAAATGGATAGCACGCTGGTCCCCACTCAGTCAGGAGAGAGGGTGGCAGCCCCTGCTTGGTGAAATGAGAGGCTGGTGTTCAGGGGGAGAAAAGGCAGATGGCAGGTGGGGACGTGCGTAGGAGAAACGGAGCTTGGGGTGCCATATGTCCATCCTACAGGCCTGCAGGAAAGAAGTTAAATTTTCTGGGTTTTTTTTTGTCTTGATGGAATATGGCGATAGTCCATATGTACATTCAGAAAATAATTAAATTAACAGTAGAAATAGCCATGGAAAAATCTTGACCCTGGAATCATCTGGAACTCTGTCCTGATATTTATCAGTGTGCTATGGAATAGCCCCGGAGGAACCTCTGTACCTCATCTCCCTGGTGGAGCTGCCTGTTTGCACAGAGTTGGGGAGGGTTGGGATTCTTTCTTCTGTTCAGGGTGGGCCTAGGAGAAAAGGGAGAGTTTGACTTGTCCTTATAAGCCCTCATCAGGGATCACATTTGCTCAACTAGCGTGTGACATGAAGAACAATAGAGCCTGGGAATTTCTCCTGTCCCTGTGCCTCCCCCATCCCTACCTCCCTGCTCAACCTCCTTCCCACCTTACCCGCGCCCCACCACACATACTCATCCCTCCTTCTTGGGGATGAGAAAGAAAATGCAAACTGGACTTGTATTTTGATTCCTGCACCTATAAAGCAGTTTCAGCCACTTTTCTGGTAATCTCTCTAACACTGAATCCTTTCTTTCTCTTCTCTTCCTTACCATGGAAGAATAAAAGCAGGCTTTGAAACCAGATAGACTGTGAGATGGCTGTGGCATCTTATTAAAACTCAGTGATGCAGTGTCCTCATCTATAAAATGGAGCTATGTTACTGTCCAAGTGGTTATAAGGATTCATTTATATAATATATTGTGAGTGGTTAGGGTTAGCATATTGCTGGGCACACAGTAAGTTCCCAATAAATAAAATCTATTATTATAGCAGGCAATGGCACCCCACTCCACTACTCTTGCCTGGAAAATCCCATGGACGGAGGAGGCTGGTAGGCTGCAGTCCATGGGTTCGCTAACAGTCAGACTCGACTGAGTGACTTCACTTTCACTTTTCACTTTCATGCATTGCAGAAGGAAATGGCAACCCACTCTAGTATTCTTGCCTGGAGAATCCCAGGAATGGGGGAGCCTGGTGGGCTGCCATCTATGGGGTTGCACAGAGTCGGACACGACTGAAGCGACTTAGCAGCAGCAGCAGCAATCTCTCTATGGTACCAAGAATTGTGTTTAGCATTAGGTGACCAAAACCTGGTAGAAATGATTATATTACTGATTTTAATGGCCCTTGAGGAACCTCACCTCCTGGGGAGGTCCTCTGGCCTTTTATGTTTTCTTTAAAACACCTGACCAAATACTCTGGCAACACGTGAGCAGTGTGATTCCACAGAGGTGCAGCCTTGCCTGCAGCTATGTTATCCTGACGAGCCTGTGCATATTTGAAGTTTCACTTTAGAAAGCAAGAAACACATCCTAGTGAACAGGCTAACTTATATGGGACAAGACTTTCCCAAAGTCACATTGAGACTGAATTAGGTTAAGTATTTATTAACTACCTTGCCCTGTATCCAGCATGACTCTCAGAAAGTTACCAGTCCAGTGTGAAGCCTTAAACCTTGCTTTTCTTTTGTTTTTTATGTAAGAAAAAATGTGAAAAGTCAACAGGAGCAAAATATGGTGCTCTCAGGACTTCCTCTGGTGGTCCCAGTGGCCAAAACTCTGTCTGCCACAACAAACATGGGGGCACAGCCAATTATATAAGCAAATAAATATTTTTTAAAAATATGGTGCTCTCTTGGACTCTCTTTTTGACACTACCATTTGTGTAGCAATGGAGAACCTGGGTTTGAATTCTGGCTCTGCCAGCTGCTAATCCTGTCATCTTGGGCAAGTCATTTCCCCTTCTAGGGCTTTAGCTTACCTACCCATTTAATGGGTTACTAGTATCTCCACTTGGGATACCCTGGTGACTCCGCTGTAAAGAATCCATCTGGCAATGCAGGAAATGTGGGTTCCATCTCTGGGTCAGGGAGATCCCCTGGAGAAGGAAGTGGCAAACCACTCTGGTGTTCTTGCCTGAAGAATCCCATGGACAGAGGAACCTGGCGGGCTACAGTCCAGGGGTCCCAAAAGAGTTGTACCCAACTTAGCAACTAAACAACAACAATATTTTCACTGAAGTGCTTGTAAGAATTATGTTGAGTAATTCATGGGAAGTGCGTCCAGCAGTGCCTGGCATTTAGTTCAGTCCATGTTTGTCATTAGTTTTCTCTCCTTCTTCCAGCGGCCTAAAGGATTTTCTTCGCGGTACCATGACTGACTTGGGTGATCCAAGTCAGGGGAGCCCAGCCTGGTGCTAGAGCCCAATATGACCTTAAGGATGCTTTCAGACCTTGGGGTCTTTTTTTTTTAATGTTATTTTCTCGTCCTCTCGGTTTCAGTACTCCGGATTTCCCACGGAAAGATCGGAATCAGATCACGAAAGCCAGTGGGGCGGCAGTCCCCTGACGGACGCGGCCTCCCCGCAGCTCCTGGACCCCGCGGACCGGCCGGGCTCCCAGCACGACGCGTCGTGCGCCTACAGGCAGTTCTCGGACCGCGGCTCCCTCTGCTACGGCTTCGCGCTCGACCACTCCAGGCTGGTGGAGGAGAGGCATTTCCACACCCAGGCCTGCGAGGGCGGCCGGTGTGAGGCAGGCAGGTACTTCCTGGGAGCGCCGCAGGCGGGGAGGGAGCCCTGGTGGGGCTCTCGCGCAGCCTTGCCCCTGACCAAGGCCTCCCCGGAGAGCAGAGAAGCCTATGAGAGCAGCATGCCTCACATCGCCTCGGTGCACAGGATCCACGGTAAGGGCGAGCTCCAGGCTCCTGACGCGCAGCCTGGCACCTCTGGGCAGGGTTATCTTAGTCTAAGTTGGACCCTGGAGTGAACCCCACCCAGTGAGTTTTCTCCTTGGAATTTATAAATCAGAAACTCCAACCAATGGGATCTTAAGAACCAAATCCGCACTTTTGAAGAGTATTGATTTTGCTGATGTTTGCTTAATCCGTTTATTTTGAACAGGCAAGTAAACATGATTCCCATTTTAACATTAAAAAAAGTAGAGAAGTTAAGATGAATTAAGTCTATTCCTACTAATGTGCAGTATGCATGCATTTAAATTTCTTCTGTTTTACTTTCTTCTGTATTCTCAGGCTTCAGATGTGGACAGGGAGTAGCTTGGGGCTCCTTTAGCAGGGTTTCTCAGTGAGGGCACTGTTGGTGGTGGGGGGGCTGTTGGGGAGGCCTGCCTTTGTTTTATGGCCTATCACTCACTGTCACAGGTGTCTTAACTTCCCTGGTCCTCTAGGCATTAAATGCTAGTAACTGCTCCCTTCATCCGGTTACAGCAACCCACAGTATCCTCTGTGAGTTGAGGATGGAGTGAGATATGGAACCCATGGGGATTTTCACCTTGGGATTATTTCATGGCTTTGTGAACACATAGAAATGGGCGCTGCAGTTAAAACCTTTAGTGTTATTAATGCTCTTCTATGTCCATTTCAATGTAATCTGCTCAAGGAGACCTCATCCTGTCCAGTCCAAGCTTGGGTCCAGGCAGGTCTTGAAACCCCTCCCCATTTCATTAAAAGGCAGTGACACTAAGATTGATCCAGTGGCCATGGTATTTCTCTTCCTGCTGTGTCTCTCAAATGAGAAATATGCTGGACATTGTGGTTCTCCCCATAAAAGTCTTCTGCAAATACCACCCGGGCACTGACTGTTTTCTGTGAATGAGTTTGCTTTGTTTCCATTTTTGCTTTTTATTTTTCTGCTTTTATTTTTAATTTCTCTGGTTTGGTGGCCTGGGAATGGAAACCCAGGGCAAAGGGTAATTGCTTGCCAAAGAATGGAAGTGAAGTGAGAATCCTGGCTTAACCTACATGGTCGTGAGGGAAATATTAGACATAAAATAAGAAAAGGGAAAAGGAAAGCAATGACTAGTGTGATCCTGGGCTTCTCTGCTGCATTAAGCAGTTTCAGCTTTCATAGGTCCCTTTCTGCTTCTCTTCTCTCTTTTTATATTGACTTCAGACTCTTTGGAGAATAATTTAATTTATGGAATAATGGTTTGGATGCATTCTTCGTCCATCTCTCTCCTTGGTTCAAAATAGGTATTATTAACATTTAAAATGTTTATTTATTCTCCACTTTATTTTAGAAACAATCTAAAATGCCAGAGTTTCTATATGATTATGTGTGTGTGAAACTGAGATTTTTTTTTAACACTAGATTTAGGAAGACCATATTTATATTTTTGATGAGGATGATATATACACACATATATATATATATATATCTCCATTCACACATACACATATATGAATATGTATAGATATTTTTAACCCTCAAATAGTTTAAAAACTAACATTAGAGGGTTTTTGTAACTCTACTTAAGATACGTATAGCAATTTTAACATTTTAGGTGATTTAGTGGAAATTGAGAAAATAGTCCAGACTATATTATCCTCATCCTCAATCTTAACTGAAAGCATTTCTAAGCATCAACAGAATACTTCTCTAGAAAATAACATAAACCAAATGTTTTGCATTTTCTTTATTATTTACAGTCAGACAGGTCTCAGGGATATTCATCCATGGACAAATATAAACATACTTTACTGTTTCACTCATTGGCATTCACAGTGCATGAACCAAGTTTACCTTCTAGAAAACTTGTTGTAAACTTCATCTGCACTTAAAAGCCACTGAGAACTATGAATTCCAGGACAATATGTTGACACTCTGTCATGTGCGCCTGTGTCTGTTTCAAATATTGGTGCACATATTAAAAAAGAAAGATATAAGGTTTCTTTTAATTGGGAAAAGAAAAGTGAAAGTGAAAGTCGCTCAGTAGTGTCCGACTCTTTGCGACCCATGTAGCCCTCAAGGCTCTTCTGTCCATGGAATTCTCCTGGCAGAGATACTAGAGTGGGTTGCATTTCCTTCTCATAGGGAAAAAAAATTCACTTGCAATTTTGGGGGTGCATTTTAAGACCACTTACTTTTTTACTTTTTCTGGTTTCTAGGGCGAGGTCATTGGGATGAAGAGAGCGTGGTCAGTTCTCCAGACCCTGGGTCTGCCAGCGAATCAAGTGACCGATACCGCACTGAGCAGTTTCAGAGCAGCCCGCATGAACCTAGCAAAATCGAAACTCTGATAAGAGCCACCCAGCAAATGATTAAAGAAGAGGAGAACAGATTGCAGCTAAGGAAAGCGCCCCCAGACCAACTGGCTTCCATTAACGGAGCTGGGAAAAAACACTCCCTCTGTTTTGCAAACTACCAGCAGCCCCCACCGACAGGTGAAGTCTGCCACAGCTCAGCTCTTGCCAACACTTCACCATGTGACCACATCCAGCAGAGAGAGGGAAAGATGCTGAGCCCCCATGAAAATGACTATGACAACAGTCCCACAGCACTGTCTCGGATAAGTAGTCCCAATTCAGATCGCATTTCCAAATCCAGTTTGATCCTAGCTAAAGATTATCTACATTCTGATATGTCTCCCCATCAGACACCAGGAGACCATCCTGCCATTTCTCCAAACTGCTTTGGCTCTCACCGGCAGTATTTTGACAAGCATGCTTACACATTAACTGGATATGCCCTGGAGCACTTATATGACAGTGAAACCATTAGGAACTATTCCCTGGGCTGTAATGGCTCACACTTTGATGTAACTTCCCATCTAAGGATGCAGCCAGATCCAGCACAAGGACATAAGGGAACATCTGTTATAATAACCAATGGAAGCTGATGTTTTTTCTAAAATATTTTGTTCTTTAAGGATCTCTGAAACATATTTATCATTTAATGCCCCACTACCAGCATTTACAATGCCGCAGATTGTTAGAATGGATAATTTAAGTTACTGGGTATTTGACATATGTTCTTGTGAAATCAAAGACAGAGCACTGCATTCAGGGTTATACATAGATAATGGAGCTAAAGTGAATACACAGATTTGCCCCTCTATTTATATGGGAAACAGAATAAATTTTAATTGAAAAATACCCGTGTAGATTAAGTGAGCTTGTTTACCACATGAAAGGACAGATGGATGACAATGCATTATAATGATCCAGTGAACTTCATGCACATAGACCACTATCCACAATCTGCTGTATATACTTCACATACTGACTGTATTTCATAAGTACACCCCAAGCGGGTAACTTTCCTTAACCCTAGCACATAGAACATTGGAAAGAAATTTCTATTCCCAAATAACTAAGAAAGAGGGAGATACATCTCATAAACTAGTTTTTCTTTGTGGTTTCAACCATCCAAATCATTTGATTTAGGCATAAATTAAGGAAATGGCTCTGAATCTAATACAAGAATGAGTTTTCACCTGGTATCCATTATAAGCAATCAGGAAGTGTGATTTTGCACCTTACTTTTGAGTTCGACAAAGAACAGGATCACACTGACATAGCGTTAGGGGTTTTTCTAAGTAAAAACACTGAGTGTTGGGACACACATCAAAAGCCTGGGGTGCCCTATTGGAAATAGGTTAGTAAAGATGGACAAGACCAGAAGCAGAGAAAAAGGAAATGATATCTCAAAACAAACAAGTGTCAGCAGATGTAATCAACATATTGGAAGCTTATAAAACTAACCAAATAAAAACTCAAACTAACTCACCAGGAAAAAAGGCTGCTAAGTGGGAAAAAAAAAAAAAAAAAAGCCAACAGAAAAACTAAGGAAAACCAGTGAAGTACTACATGACAGCAGTATAGTTGTTTGAAGTGTTCGAACACATGTCAATGCACAGATGTGCAAATGTGACACGTGGAAAGCCTCAGGAGAGAGTCTAAGACAAAAGCTTGGGCTGATGGACAAGTGGCTGAAAGGGCAAGAGCAGTTCTCTGACTGAAGGAGCAGGCCAAGTGTTCATTTTCCATATTGTTTATAAACGGCAAAAACAAACTTGGTCTTAGGTTCATGGATACAGTAGAAGATGTGGACTAGATGTCGAGATCTCTGAGTTCCAGCTCTGACCCTGCCTGTAACTTATTTTGGGAGCACTCACCATGCCTGGGCCCCCATTTCTTTATCTGGATGGCAGCTTTTAAGTTCCAAGCTTCTGTGGTTCATTGGAACTGAACTTGTCAACCAGTTAATAACTATCTGATGTGAGTTATCAAGGCTCATCTTTCTGGCTTTTCTGCACGCAGAGAGGTCTAGATGCTTTGAAACTCGAGCAGGTCCATGGGCTTTTTTAGACATGTTATAGCTACAGTCAACTTTCTAGTTCAGCCAAGGTATAGATGGTAGAAACTGAGGGAGAAGTAATATAAATAATATTTATTTAATGCACCATTCTCTAGTAATCAAAGCAAAGTGACATAAGTGATTAGAGAAATTTCATAGAAAATATTTCCTAAGAGTCCCTTGCCTAAAACTCATGTGATATGGAAGGGGGTGGGGTATATTGGAAGAAATTACTTATCATTTTGAAGGCAGAACATGACTTTGAGCACTCAGGGATTGGTACTATATCTTCATCTTTTAACACAGTTATTTGAAAGTCCAGAGGCAGGTGACAATCTGAATGATGGTAATCTGAGATGAATACTGTTTGTATATGAGAAAGGAGGCTACATAAAATTAAATAGTTCTTAAACAGCAATATTTGTGCTGTAAATGAAAAAGGTGCAAGTGAATGAGACAGTCAGTGTATACTTTAAAAAATGTTCAAAGAATAAGAAAAACTAAAAATTGAACTATACAAGCTCTCAACACTTAAACTGAATTTTTGATCAATTTGCAACATGAAGTAAGGTTTTAGGAATGCTAAAGTTTTTGTTGAATTCTGTAGATGGACAAATGGTTCAAAGGTACACATAGCTCAAGGATATGGTGCATTTTGGAAAATAAATCTATACAGGTGGGTGTTACTGATGGATACATGTCCTACCAAAAGTGCTCTAAGGACAGATGTTATCAATATAAAAGGAATGGAATCTCAAGAATCAGGAAAAATGAACTGAAATGAAAGAAAACATTGTCAAAGAAATTTCAGTGGGATTTTTATATGAAAGAAAGTTAATTGATGAAAGAAAATATGAACTCTACAAATAGGGGGTACTCAGAAAGAGTAATGCACTTTAAAATGGTTATAACTAATATTGTTAAGTGAAGACAGAATTAACTGAATTACATCTTGACTAAATTTTTGCTAGATTGATCCAGTTTTACATAACCCATTTGTATAATTTACAGGTCTAAAATTTTATGGTAGCAGCTTTATAACGTAATACCTATATGTGTATATGTATGTTCCCATTTAAAACTAAACTTAAATTGGAATTAGTTTTAAAATTTGATTTTCATAACTTTGTTAAATGCTGAGAATTGGTTGAAAGAGAGAGAGAAGTACGATTTTTCTATCACTTTGGGGATTCATAAAAATGTGTTATATCCAGTTACTAGTACATATGTGGCAATTCATTAGATGATACAAACCTCATGCTTTCTAATAATGGTAGGAATATTTTTATTTCCCATTTTACCTGTCTGCCTACCTAACTTAAAGATTTGTATGACCAAAGAAATAAATGAGTATTTCCCCATCTTCCTTGGGAAATTTTAGTTAAAACTATTATTGAGAATTTACAGATTTGGCGTATTATTTTTAGATGCATAATATTAATGTCCCAATCACTACAGGTCAACATTTAGATGTGTTACACAGAGTTTTTTTGACATAGTATGCTGAATATAATGGGCTGGCTTTTTCTAAACTGTAATTGCCTGATATAGGGTAATATGACACAGGGCTGGTATGACACTCAATATGAAAGACAGGATGCAGTAAAGATTTGCCTTCAGTGTTTATACAGAAAACTCATTTATTCTTTCTTGATTATATTTTATAGGGCTAGAATATTTCCACTGGGTACTATTCTTAATTCTTGGTACACCCTGCTGCCACATGCTGCCTCTGGGCAGAGAATTCCACTTAAACTAGACTTTAATGGGCTCTTCCAGAAGAGGATAATATGCTTCATTTTCTTGTCTCTTTTAATGGGGGATAAGAATCAGTTCAATAAAAGATCATTTGGAAAATATGCATTGACATTTTAAAATAAAATGAGAGGATTTTTTTCCCCCAAGACCTAGACCAAATAAGTTTGATAGAAGACACTACAGCTAAGGAGACCGAGTACAGAGATAGTATTTTGTAGCTCTCTCTTTCTTTCAAGAGACGAATGTTACTAAAATATTCTGTGTGATTCTATTAGTGCTAGTAGCATTTGGAAGTGACAGAGTGAACACTGATATTTGGAAAATTGAGAATTTGGCTATTTGGGAGTCACTTACCTAGACCAGTGGAAGAGCTTACATTTCCATGTGCTCTTTTTGATTTAAAATGTTTTAGTGCCCAGATTTGGTTCCTTCATTCACTCAAATTACAGGACAGAAAGATGCATCTTGTTTTCGGAATAATTTAATAACAATTGTGAATCCTGTGGTTCTCCAAATAAGTGATTCAACTTTCATGTCAGTGTCAGTTTTGTGAATAAGAATTTGACAGCAAAATTGATTGGTTAGTTCTAACTGGGAAATGCATTGTAGAGAAAACATTCATTTTCCTGCTAAATGTCAGATGAATGACAGAACAGCTATGGACACATGCATAGAAAGTATTCTTGGGGAGAGGAGTTTTTGTGTGGGGCTCATTTCTTGTGCACAGGAGTTCTACGGGTAATGCTGAATTTGAAAAGTGAGATTGTGCTCATATCCAAATAGGAGTTTGCTCAGAGTTCCTTCTCTAGGACAGTATGCAGAAAGGCTGAGTACATGTGTATATACGTATACACACAAACACAAGTGTAAAACAAGTAACAAGATTCTATTCTGCTGTGCTCCTGAAAAACTGATGGTTCACATGATAAATTCTAATTAATAATTTAATACCAAACTTTATCATTTTATTTATTGCAGTTTTGCTGCATGGGACTTTGCTTTCATAAGCCTATAGAGTAGAGAGTTTGTCCTAATTTTCTGATCTGGAACACATTTAATCACATTTGAATTTGCACCCAACAACCCTGGTGTGTTTACGTTTCAAAAGAATTAAAATTGGCGTGGAAAAAATTTTAGAAATACTGTAACTTTTTTTTTCCATTATTTTTCCCCAAAGGGAAATATTTCAAAAAGTAAAACATATGAGTAGGCACTTCAAAGAAGAGATAAAATATTTTGTTTGTTTTTTGACTGACACGCTATAAAAAGGATTATATTTGTGAAAGAAGATGCTGATTGCCAATATTTCAAATACCATCTTGCAATGTATAGTTTTTAGTGACATCGTAGTATAAGTCTGTAATTTGAACTTTTACTTTGGAATGTAAAGTAGAAAATATTAGCTTTGTCAATGATATCTTGCAAAGTGTTCCCATTTATAATTATTTATATTGTAAATAGCTTTCTGAAGTAAATTTGAAGTTAATGTGCATAAAATGTATTTATTATGTGAGGAATTTTTTGGTTTAAAATATAGTTATCAATATGTAATATGAGTCTGAATTATTCATTGAAAGAAAAATTTCTGTAGAACAAAACAGACCGCCAACAAGAAGACTAGCAATGTAAAAACATAAAGATTGTTTAGCACTAGATTCTCTTGGTAACACACACCCACACACACCCACATACACTTTAAGAGACCTGGCAATAGAAACTTAAACACATGCACAGTATCTATTAAGTAATGGACCTAATTTTCACTAGATACTGGAGAATGTTTTCTCAAATTTTTTATTAGAACATCTTAAGTGGGACTATTTCGGTGTCCACTTTGCTAAAATAAAGTGAGAAATTTCAAAGTAAAGGTTACATGTTTAAGGTCCAAGGAGGGAAAATAAAACCTATAATATTGAGATTATTTAGTTTGCTGTAATTTAAAAACATTAAAAATATAGTTTGAATACTTCTTCTTTTGGAACTCAAGGTATTTTTAAAATTTAGAAATTAAAGTCAAACAAACAAAAAAGATTGCCAGGTGATTCTCTCTTTTTTTCATTTTCATAGAACCCAATGTGGTATGTTTCCCCTTCCAGGGATTTCTGATTTACCTTGAGGTATTCCAGAAATGGTGCTTCCCTGGTGGCACAGGGGTAAAGAATCTGCCTCAATGCATGAGCTGCAGGAGACACAGATTCGATCCATGGGGCAGGAAGATCCCCCTGAGGAGGGCATGGCAATCCACTCCAGTAATCTTGCTTGGAGAATCCCATGGACAGAGGAGCCTGGTGGGGTCACAAAGAGTCGGACACAAATGAAGTAACTGAGCAAGCACACATGCATTCCAGAAATGGTCAACCATTAGACAATTCAACAAACCTGCATGATATATTTTTAATTCAATGGAAATGGTACTTCTATTTCATAAAGCTTTTTGACAAAGTACCACAAAATATCGTTGCCATTAACATGACAGCATTTATCAGGTATTTTTCTATGTGATTCTTTAAATACTTGTTTTAGTGCTTCCATTTCTGAAAATAAAATTATTTTCACTTACTTTACATTTCAAAATAACTTGCACTTCCAATTTAATTCACAACACTTATGGAATCTGTATTATAAGCCCCACATAGGATAGACACCAGAATCTTTCTCCGTGTAGGACCTTCTAGGAAAGCACATGGAGAGGGTTTTTAATTTTCCTTATGTGCTTTGAAAGTGTAAATTCCTTAGCTCATCATAAAAATGACAAGCATTTATTGAATCATCATGTGCCAGGCATTGAACCAAGCTCAGATTATCACTGGAGTCTGAATAGACCCTGTCACAGAGGGAAATACCAATGCACTCTATCTCTGCTGATGAGGAAAGTGAGACAGACTGACTCAGTAATTCAATGACACAGCTAAGTAAGTGAGTGGTGGAGGTGAAAGAACCCAGACAGGTTTACTCCAAAAGGCTACCTTACTTTAGTCTGCTTTATGTATATAAATAAATAAGTGAAAGAAAATATGGTCTAAATGGTGGTTGCATAAAATAGTTCCTTCAGTCCAGTTAGTGGTGACTCCAGTAACTGGATGCGTGGTCTTCAGGTTGTACTAAGGTCATTCTCCATTATCACACTGACATGCTGATGACTGGTCCAAGGCAGACAGAGGCCAAGCCTGCTACATCCTTGCATGATATTTTGCCTTCCTGCTAAGTGAGTGTTCTGATGCTTCTTTTAAATGAATGTGATCCCAAGAAAAGTCTAGGGCTTAAACAAGCTACAAGCAAAATTATTCTATCAGAATCTCCATAATGTTTGGGAAAAAAAATGTTGAGTCTCTCTCAATTAACAAAGATACAAGTGGGTTAAGCAGTAAGTATAAACTACATAACCAACATATTCAAGATATGAGCCAAAACAAAAGGTATGACTTTATCATGATTGCCATTAAATATTGTTTTGGTTCGTGGAAAAATTTCCTTCCTCTTTGGATAAAGACCAACCAAAAATCCACTCCATCAAGAACCTATGTGTATCAGTATTATCTGTATTATTTAAGGGCCTGCTTTCAAGGATACTCTTCAGGGAGAGCTTAGAGGGCTATTGCAACTCCCACATTATGTGTTTTCCCTATACGGGGGAAAACTGCCCAAAAGTTTTCTGACAGTAAGACTCTCCCTCAGAACACAGATGATTCCTGTAAGATGTCCTTAAGCAATGGCACGCTTGCTGGCATCAGTCTGTCTCTGGTTCCCTCTGTGATGGTGATAACTCCTGGGTACCAGCAACCCTGGCAGCCTGTCCAGCCACCCCTGGTCTCTGGCCTCAGCCTCACAGTGTCAGGAAGGTTGATCCTCTGTAGCATTTCTTGGCCTTTTCATAATTATGCTTTATAACTTAATATGTGCTGTATTTACCAGTGGAATTAGATCCAGGGTGGGAGAAATGTAAAACAGCCTGTGCTTTGGGGAGTTTGTAAATAATCTCTGCTTTGTTCAGTTTCCCCCAGGTCAGGCTCCTGTGTGGGGAGTAATTCCATATGGGAATCTGCCTTGAGTGCCATCTAAGTAAACCTTAAAGGGAATCTTGGCAGAATCTCCCAAGCCATAAGGAAATCATTCTCAGTATCTGGTGAGGATTTTCTGATAGCTTTGTATTTTATGTATATATGTATTTTTTTTTTAAGTTGAACCTGAAGACTCTTTTTATGGGTAAGATCTCTAGAGTTCACTTAGGAATGGGGAATTGAGATTGAATGTTGAGAATTGAGAAGAAACATCCAGAAAATAATTGAAGTTCATTATTCAGTGAATTTCTACATTTCTAATTTCAACCTCAGTCCTTGTGTTAGTCACATGCCCTATTAATTAGGCTAGATACTGGGGCTGCCCATGGTGTGATGCTAAACCCATTTTTACGTTTAAAAGATCAGAGACACTCTATTAAACAACATTTACAAATCTGTTACAAAATGAAAGGTTATCAATAGTTAAGAAATTTTTTCTCCCAGGGTGAGAGAAGTGGTGGGAAAATGAGCAAGTCTTCACACTGCTTAAATTCTTCTCTCATTCACCTGTGTACCTTGTTAATATTCACATCTGTTAATACCCCATATAATTAGTCCTGATGTTTTTTCTGCATGAATTAAAATATGTAGAAAGTGTCCTGTTATGTAAGAGACAGATTTTTATTTTTGAAATTTATTTTTCTTTCATAGACTTTGCTGTTGCTCCACTTCATGTCCTCAAAATGAAATAAGATGGTTACAGGCTTCAATCACTTTTTCAGGTTCCCTTTGGTTGATTTATGGCCAGGTCTCCTTCTTTAGGGGCTTCCCTGGTGGCTCAGCAGTAAAGAATCTGCCTGCAATGGAGGAGTCACAGGAGATGCAGGTTCAATCCCCGGTTGGGAAGATCCCTTGGAGGAGGAAATGGCAACCCACTGAAGTATTTTTGCCTGGAGAATCCCATGAATAGAGGAGCCTGGTGGACTACAATCCATAGAGTCACAAAGAGTCAAACACAACTGTAGCGACTTAGCACACATGCACACTCTTTCTTCAGAGATTGTCATGTTGTATTATTCCAAATTTTTACTCTTTTCTCAAGCTCCCCTCATCCTGCAGACGTCATTTCATTTTACTTCAGTGACTGTCTCTAAGTGAAGACTTAAAAAATATGTATATATATAACTCTCACACCTGCAAAAATTAATGGTAACTTCTTGCCATTCAGTGTATGGCATTTTGGTGGCTCAGACAGTAAAGAATCTCCCTGCAATGCAGGAGACCCAGGTTCGATCCCTGGGTCAGGAAGATCCTTTGGAGAAGGAAATGGCAACCCACTCCAGTATTCTTGCCTGGAGAACTCCATGGACAGAGGAGCCTGGCGGTCTACAGTCCATGGGTTCGCAGGTTTGGACATGACTGAATAACTAACTTTCACTATCTTGCCATTCAGTATGTGAATTTTGTAAATGCAAGAGATTGAGATCAGGCTTGAAAAATCATCCATATGTCTTAAAGTCCTGAAGCCCCTCTTTGGACAGTTGCAGCTTTCAGTCCCTCCATGGCTCTCTTCATGGACTTGCCTCATGGTCTTCCTCTCTTTCCTGACTCCTACTGTTGCCTCCCCAGGATGTTTAATTGTGTGCTAGTGTTTGCTTGAGCCATATTTAGGTACATACCTACACACACATGTGCACGTGCACACACACACACACACACACACACACACACACATACAGGGTCTCCCAGATGAGGCCAGCCTTCAGTTCATCAAGCCTGTTTACTGCTCAGTTATTCTTAACTCAAGGCTTCCCTGGTGGCTCAGTGGTAAAGAATGCACCTGCTAATTCAGGAGACTCTGGTTTGATCCCTGGATCAGGAAGATTCCCTGGAGAAGGAAATGGCAACCCACTCCAGTGTTCTTACCTGGGAAATCCCATGGACAGGGGAGCCTGGTAGGCTATAGTCCATGGGGTTGCAAAGAGTCAGACATGACTTAGCAACACAACAACAACTCTTAGCCCTCACAGCTGCTGCTTTAAATCCTGAGAACGATTGAAATTCCACTCTGAGTTGCAGACTAGGTGTTCTGTAGTTCTTGATTTCCTGAAACATCTTAGTATCTCTCCCCAACATCTCAAAATAGTTGGGTCTTTGCCTGCTCATCTCATGAACCAGGTGCCTTCCTGTGTTAAATGAGGATTCTGGGCTCTGTATCTCCAAAAGCTGTGGTGGATATTCAATGAGACAATGCCCTCTGTGGACAGCAAGTGCATGATAGAGGTTGGCACTCAGCATCTGAGCCTCTGAAAATGTGACTATGCAGTTTTCCACATTCCCCTCATTTGTCATCCTGTGAGCATTCAACTAACGGGTACCAAGTGGCTCCAGGGATAATATGTAGCTGACTACTGGGAATACAGACAAAATACCCGTGGCCCCAGAGTCAAGAGATCCACGGTGGGGGTGGGAGAGGTGAGGGAGAACCCGGATGCCCTTCCACTCCACGTCCCCCCCCGTGCCGCCCCTCCTCGGACGCCCACCTCTCCTGACCTCCCCTCACTGACCCACTTTTTTTTCCCCTGAACTCCCCAGGGTTGACGTTCTCACCAGCTTGGCAGCTGATGTTCTCTAATGTGCTTGTCTGGGCTCTTCCATTAGCAGGAAATGCCCTCATCTCAGGGACTGTGCCCAACCCTTCTGTTCCCTGCAGCCCCAGCCCCCAGCACAGTGCCCGCACGTGACAGAAACACAACAGGTACATGCTCGACTGCGTGCTCCCTCACCAAGACGGTGCTGTTATTTCAGGTTATTTTGTCTTGCTCTACAGTCAGTGTTACTTAAGGCCCTGTGGCTTGTGGATTCTGAATTCTCTAAACATTGTGATTGCTTCATGTTCTCTTTGTGAGGGAAGGGTTGCAACTTGCTTGCAATCTTCTGATTTTGAGACCTGAGGTCTCATGTGTGTAAGTGATGTTCCCCTGTGACTTGTATACTGAAGGAGATGACATGTATGTGACACTTTGGGGGCAGTTCCTGACTTCTGTCAGTATGAGCGCTGCGTCTCCCACCTCTGCTTGCCTCTCAAACCCACCCTGCCTCCTAATTTTCCCAGTCCTCTTTCTACACTTCTGATGCATATTCCAGATCTCTAAGTTTGTTACATGACACCGATTCACTTTTAAGAATACTTTTCCCAAATCTTAGCTTGTCACTGTGTGAGATACTACCACAAATTCGACTTCCTTCCTTTCTTTTCCAAATTCCTCTCCTTCCCCTCAAACTTTCCTCCTTCCTTCTATACATTTCCTCTACTCTTGACAAGGTCTTTCCCCAGAATTTATGCCATTCATGTATTTCAAAAGGCCTTTCGTGTTCCTATTGGCCACTAGGTGTGTGTTAGTTATTCAGTTGTGTCCGACTCTTTGTGACTCCATGGACTCTAGCCCACCAGGCTTCTTTGTCCATGGAATTCTCCAGGCAAGAATACTGGAGTGGGTCGCCATTTCCTTCTCCAGGGGATCTTCCCAATCCAGGTATCGAATCTGGGTCTCCCTGCATTGCAAGCAGATTCTTTACCATTTGAGCCACCTAGGAAGCTGTAAATCTCTGAGCTTGTCACATTAGGTGCTTCACAACTGAGCCCCAGACTACATCCTTGCTCTTTTTTCCATCTGTTCTCCCAGACCTCCTAGCTTTCCACTGCACTGGTTTTTCAGTCTTCCTGGAACACATCATGGCTTTCACGTTCCTACATCTTGGCACAGGTGGTTCTCTTCTGAAATGCTCCACAGCCCTTGTTTGTTGAGAAAGTCCCTCTTCACCCTTCATGGCACAGCGTTCTCAAGTGATGCCTGAAACCTGACTACTCCCCCTGGAAATGTTTTACACTTCCTTTCTGGGCTCTCACTCTATTTGGTTCATATTTCTGTTATCAAGTTTATCCCGTGTACAGTGAGTTTTAGTTGTGCTTTATAACTACAAAAACAATAGGTCAGTTAAAAATTGACACAATACATAAATGTATTTAGTAATGAGAATGCAAACAATTTTTTATCTTTTTTTTCATTTAATGATATATCATGGGCAATCTTTTACATCAGTTTCTATATATCTTTAATTCTCTTTAATGGATATACTATATATTACAGTATGGATGTGCCATGGTTTACTTTTCTATTCCCTTTTTGGTAGACATCTACTTCTTTCTAATTTTTATTTACTATTTTACATTACATATATATATAATATACAATAAATACCTTCAAAAAGATCCTTTTGCATCTGTGACTGGCTTTCAGTAGAATAGATTTCTAGAAGTAAATTTGCTGGGTCAAAGAGTATCTTTAATTTTGAGGACTATCCAGTTGCCTTCCAAAGACAGTGTAAAAGTGAACTCTCCCCCATATAGTATATGAGACTATATCCTTGTCCTTTAACAGCTTCCTATCTTGTTTCATGTGGTCTTGTGTATTTCTTGACTTTATTCCCAGGTTCTCAATAATTTTGTGAGCTATTAGTATGTGGAACTTTTTTTCTAATTTTGAATTGGTAGTGTATGCTGCTGCTGCTGCTAAGTCGCTTCAGTCATGTCTGACTCTGTGCGACCCCATAGACGGTAGCCCACCAGGCTCCCCCATCCCTGGGATTCTCCAGGGAAGAACACTGGAGTGGGTTGCCATTGCCTTCTCCAATGCATGAAAGTGAAAAATGAAGGTGAAGTCGCTCAGTCGTGTCCGACTCCTAGCAACTCCATGGACTGAAGCCTACCAGGCTCCTCCATCCATGGGATTTTCCAGGCAAGAGTACTGGAGTGGGTTGCCATTGCCTTCTCCCATTGGTAGTGTATAGGAAAGTGCTAATTTTTGTATATATATCTCATACAAATGATCTTTTAGTGTTTACCCATGTCTAATAGTGTTCAGTTGATCCTTTTGGATTTTCTGGGTAAATAATAATATTTATTTTCTAATATTTGCAATTCTTTTTAAAAATTTCTGTATTAATAAGTTTTAAACATCAATAATAGACATTTAATTTCATCAAATGCCATTTTGGCACTCAAGATGATAGTACATTTCTTTCCTAATTTCCTAATTTGAAGGATTCTTTCCTAATGTGGAAACATCTTTGCATTCCTGGCCAAAACCAACTCCATCAGATTATTCTTTTAATATATGTCCGTATTCAGTGTGCTAATGTTAACCTCAGACCTTTCTCTATTTTTTCAATTGTAGTCATTCTCTTATATTTGCCCCTATTTGAATATGGGCTTGTTGAGGACAGCAAGCATATATTGTTCAACTATAAATGCCCCTCACCTCACATAACACCTAGTTACATACTAGATACTAAAACAATGCCAATATTTGTGTTCTGAATACCTGTATTCAAATCCCAGTTCTGCTGCTTACTAATGATGTGGCCAGGTCATTTAATATCAGTCTGTTTTGCCATTTGTGAAATATAGTATTATTTCCTTAAGGGGTCTATATAAAGACTAAATGAAGGAATATATGTAAAGCATATATTACAGTGTTTAGAGCATAGGAAGTAATTAAGGTTTTCTCCCTTTGTTTTCCCCTTGATATAGAAAAACAAGCTGAATTTATCTGTCATGGGACAGTTACCCAGGCAACCAAAAATTTTTTAACAGATAAAATTATCGGTGACTGAACTTCTACATTCTCACCACAAAATGAGCGGATTGGTGTCCGCCTTCTTTTCACTGTCAGCAAATAAACAGTATTTAGGCGGTTCATAATTACAGCTCGAGAAAAACTTAATATCATATAGATGCCAGAGGCCAATTAGTAAAAAATTTATGTTGAAATTATAGTTTATTATTTCATGTTTTCTATTTTAATCACGTGTGCATACCTGCCACATATCTTTAAAGATTTTTGTCTGTCCACATTAGAACCTGAAAGAATAAATTTGATGCTGATTTAAGTCACCAGTTTAGCAGTAAGCATGAGAATTTTGTGATGAAAGGCCTCTTTTGAGGTTTTTATTTCTTCAGAAAAAGAAAAGAAGAGTAACTAGACTGTATAAACCCGAACCTCCCTCCACCAAACTGAAATATCAATGTTTTCTCATATACAGGAGAATAAATTCTATCACCTATGCATGAAGTTGAATCAACGCCTCAGTAAAACCCTCTCATGTCATTTTGCTGAATGGTTTCAAATTGGAATACAAAGCCCAGATGAAACTAAGATGAGATGGTAGCAATTGTGACAGGGCTATTTTTGAAATGATGCTCTTAGGAAAAGCTGCTGATTGAAATCAATACCTCAAGACCCGGAATTTGAAAAGACCATTTCTGAGACCTGAGAGGGTCACTGAATAGAAGTGTCAGTTGATGGTATTCAGACCATGCAATTGCTTTCACCGAGGTGCCTCTGTGTTTACTTAAGTGACTTGTGGTAGCTGGTGGCTGAGCATACATTGAGAGAGTCTCCCTCCATTCAGGCTCAGGGGACGAGGAGACTGGAGGGGACATTGTCTGGAGTCTAAATGAGTAAGTCCTAGTGTGCTATATTGGAAGAAATGAATTGAACTGGATTTTCCTTTTCATTTATCCCCTGGAAAGAAGATTCTGTGAAGGATGCAAAGAATATAAATCTTTTAAATATTAAAAAAATTAGTGCACCCCAAAGCTTGAGCTATTTATTTCAGACCAAATCCTATTTAATAAACAATTGATCAGAAAATATTCATTTGCACTGATCTCTGCTAAAGTGTTCATTTTTTCTCCAAGGAGTCATTTCATTTTTATTGAGATTTGTGTGTGTGTGTGTGTGTGTGTGGTGCCCTGGGGTATAGGGTAACATAGAGGCTACTCACACAGTTCAAATCACTTTATATAGAAGTTGCCAGATCACTTAATTACTCTAAGATTTGAATGATGTTGTGGGGAGAAATGCAGTTTAATGAAGCTATTACCCTTTTGCTGCTGCTGCTGCTGAGTCACTTCAGTCATGTCCGACTCTGTGCGACCCCATAGACAGCATCCCAGCAGGCTCCCCCGTCCCTGGGATTCTCCAGGCAAGAACACTGGAGTGGGTTGGCATTTCCTTCTCCAATGCATGAAAGTGAAAAGTGAAAGTGAAGTCGCTCAGTTGTGTCCAACCCTCAGCGATCCCATGGACTGCAGCCCACCAGGCTCCTCCGTCCATGGGATTTTCCAGGCAAGAGTACTGGAGTGGGGTGCCATCGCCTTCTCCGATTACCCTTTTAGGTTTCTTTAATTTAGTGTTATATTTCAAAATTTAAATTATAGGTAAGCTAGTCTTTTTTTGTGCATCAAAGTGAGTAAATCATTTTAGTGTCTTTAGCACATGTGGTGTATCTTAATTATTAATCTTATTCACTAAGTTTAGGATTGCTCAATGAAATGAAATCGAACACTTCAAGTACTCTGAACCCAGCTTTTCACTTTCCCATCAACCCATGGGACTGTCCCAGACTCAAGTGGGTGTGAAAGGTACAGGTGACCATCAGATATGGGAATAACAATCCTTACCACATATCTGGACTCTGTCACACAGCTGCAGAGCTGGACATGGACTCCAGAACCATAAACATGGCCAAACTGGATGTAAATTAAGCTTTGGAATCTGAATCAAGGCTTTAAAAAGTCAGAAGAACAGTTGGGAAGGTCACACAGCTGCATCAACTGCTCTGGTGTTGTCAGGACCTGTTTAAGACGGGGATCTTGTTGTTGCCGCCACTGTCCTGAGAAATTCTTCTAGTTGGCAAGCTGTGAACACAGTGGCTGGGGTTGAAGCAGGCAGGGCTGGGTGATTGGGGAGCATTAGGAGGAAAACCAGTCACAGAGGTTGCAGGTGGTCCAACTATATCCTGTGTTCTAACACATCTGACCTGGAATCAGAGTCTGTTTGTTGGCTATTTTCATTACATGGTTATGATAGCTACTAAAACTGTACAAGAGTCATCTACTAGGTCCTTTTTTAAAAAAAAAAAAAAGAGTTGATGAGATAGGTTAAGCCTAACTGGAGAAATTTTCTGCCATTTCTGGCAGAAAACTCATAAAAGCAAGCATTTTAAGAACTCATAAAAGCAAGCATTTTAAATGTGAACTCAAAGCCAAAGTCTTGCTATTCTGCATTCTGTCTCACCAGCAATATGACCTTGAGCAAAGAACTTGATCTAAGTCTCAATATCTTTGACCATAAAATGGGGGATAAAACCTACTTTTTAAAAGGTTGATGAAAGGATTAAAAACATAATGTTTTTAAAGCACAGGAGCATCATACTTAGGATATAACTAGCTCAGAATTCAAATATTATTTGTTATAATAAGTGCTATGATTTTTATAATCACTATTGTTTTGATATTGTTCTTTGAGCTAAATTCTGTAACTTTTGTTTCTAAGGATTAAACTGAAGTCAGAATTAATATTTATGAATTTTTTTTTGTTCTGGGATTTTTTTTTCAAAGGATGTTGCATCTCAACAAAAGCATTCTTTACAAAAAGAAAAAAAAAACTGTTGGAATGTATGTGATAGTTTTATTTTTATTGCAGTTCTTTAGTGGAATTCCAATATTATTCAGCATGTTTTATGTTTACAGAATTATTTAGGGTATAATCAAGAATACCATAATACTGTCTTCATAAATGGGCACTGTTTTAAAAACCAGGCATAATTAGCAGGAAGATATTCATAGTGTAGGTCTGACATTATTATGACTTCAATATAAATTCCACGAGGTGGAGAAGACCCAGAGAAAGAAGGCTACAGATTTATCATGGTATGATGCATTTGCAATATGGATTGTACTTATCTTTTTATTTGCCACAGACAATGTAAATTAGGAACATCTGAACGAAGATTCAAATAATTTAGCATCTGTAGCCCACTGTAAAATATGCTGTTCTGATGTCTAGAGTAGAAACAGAAATTTGCTGTTTTCTTACCCTACTGATACGGTGATTTGAGTTCCAGAGGTAGCCCCCAACCAGTGCTGAACAGGGAGCCATCCTGAAGGGAAGGCAGAGAAACGGCAGTGGACTGTTTATCATTATTTCCTCCTCTTCTCTCTTTAATATTCTAAAGTAATTTTCTTCTCTGGTCAAGAAGTTATTGATGAATAAAACCTTTTGAGGGTGTGAAGTTTGGGGTCATATATCTTCAACCCATTTTCCATCTTCATGTTATTTATTCTTCTATTGCTGAAATGATAAGATTGAAGAAATGTAACTGAGCAATTGAATATTTATGCTCATATAGATATGTGTGTCCTTAATGACTCTAAATATTTCTTTTTAAAAATTCTTTTTATTTTTTTACTTTACTTTAAAAAATGTGTTTATTTTTGGCTGTACTAGGTCTTCGTTGCTGTGCAGGCTTTTCTCTAGTCGCAGCGAGCCGGGGCTCCTCTCCAGGTGCAGTCCATGGGCTTCTCCTTGTGGTCGATTCTCTTGTTGCAGAGCACAGGCGCCAGGTGTGCAGGCTTCAGTAGTTGCGGTGCTTGGGTTTAGCTGCCCCATCGCATGTGGAATCTTCTTGAACCAGGGATCAAATCAGTGTCCCCTGCATTGGCAGGTGGGTTCCTAACCACTAGACCACCAGGAAGTCCTAAATATTTCTCATTGGATAACTTTCCCAGCATGTAGGAAGAACTCCATGGTGCTCAGGGCATGGCATTAATCATGAGGGGATAGACAAAGGGCAGAGGGCCTGCTCCATGTTGGAACCTCATCAAGGGACTTGCATGTTTGCTCTTCCCCCCAAACCTTAATATCCTCATTTGACAGGTAAGGAAGCTGAGACCCCGAGATTTCTCCATGATTTATTCTAGGTCACTTGGGTCACAATCAGACTTTACAAACTTTCATTTTGTAAGAGATAAAATGTCATAATTTGGTTAAGGGTAAAGCTGCAGATGTATATCAGAGCAGTGGGCCTTGGCCCCTTGAGTGCATTGGGAAATCCTAGACTGCTGTCAACCTGGGGGCAAATCTTAGCTGTGCAACTGCTGTGATGAGAACATGGGCAGCCAGAGTTTGAGGGGCAGAGAGGAGGTAGGAGACTGAACAGGAAAGGTTTGTGTCTCCTCGTGGAGTTTACTCTGCTCAGCTTTTGGGCATGACGAAGAGGAAGACCAAGGGAAGATGGCTTGGTCTTCATTCAGTCTGAATGATACATTCTTTATTCACTCTGAAATGGGTCCCTAGTGTTTTAATTGCACAGTAATTTGGAAAGTTTGTGTAAAAGTGGCAGACTCTCCGAGGCCTGAGAAGGCTCCTCACTCTTGTCTAATCTGCAGTCTGACTGAGGCGTCTTTCCCACCGTGGACAAGAGGGGCTACTCCATGCGGCACCCATTTAGCAACAAACAACAGCTGGGTGGTTTTGATCCAATTACGGCTACTAATTTGCAAGTGGCTCTAAGCAGATCTTAGCTATCCTATGACTTTCTCTGAGCTGTGTGCCTTGAGTTCAGAAAGTGGAGACATGACGTGCCTCTGGCCTCCCAGGCTACTATGAGAGCCTTGGCTTAATGCGGAACTGATTTCGTCCTTTGAGCAGTAACAGCAAACCAAGCACTTCAAAAAGACCAATCCATCTCCTCTACATAAAACGTTAATACCGTTCTATGTACAAAAACAAACAAACAAACAAACAAACTCAACAGGCTTTCACCCTTTGCATGGCAAACACCAACTGAAAAAAGCAAAAAGGACCAAGAACATTTGAATAACTTCTTTTGCCATCCATCCATTATCCTTTATCCCATATTGTAAAAGCTGGAGAAACTACATCCTTTCTGTGGCTTGCCTGTAAGCTTGAGGGGCGGGAGGGACAGCATCTCCATGGAGTAGCCCCCAGCTCTCTCCAGGAAGCTGGCTATGAGGGACTCTTGTTGCTGGGCCCTGGCTGTGTGACTTCACACCAAAACCACCTCCCTCAATTGGAATTGGGACCACAGATCTGGGCTAGAAAATTTGTTCTTCAAGATGCACGTGAACATGAACTTCTGAAGAGCCTATGGCACTGTCATCTTAGGCAGCCTAATCCCTGTTGGGAGATTACACTATGGAGTTCTTGGTTTCTCTTTGTCCTCATTCAATTTCCATACCGTCCAGAATCAGTCTGATGCTTGCAGCACACAGCCACGTTCAGAGGGAGATATTTTTGGTGAAGAGAGGGGACAGGAGGAAAGTAGTGAACTCTTTTCTTAGTTTCATCACTTTACCCCCTATATTCAGCCCTAGGGATCAACTATTGGCTTGGAATACCAAGTGGTTATTTTTCTACACAGAAATGGCATGAGAAATATTTAACATACTGCATCAAGTATCAGTTTCAGAGAGTTTGTCACCCCCTGGTTGTTAAGGACTGGTTCTGGTTAAGAACTTGGACTCTGGAGCCAGATTCTCTATTCAAATTCTAGCTTTGCCCCAAACTAGCACCATGACCTTCTCCAGATCTCCATTTACTTCTCCAGATCTCCATTTTTCCATCTGTAAAATGAGGTTAATAATATAACCTACCTCAAAGTATCTAGACCACCATCTGGTAAATATTCTGAATATGTATGTTAGTTGGTATTGTTGCATCACAAGGTATTAGGAAGATCATTCTGTTTTGTTTTGTGATTCCGTTTTGTCAACATTATATTGGTAGCTTACTCTTCTTGCTGGAGAAGGCAATGGCACCCCACTCCAGTACTCTTGCCTGGAAAATCCCATGGACGGAGGAGCCTAGAAGGCTGCAATCCATGGGGTTGCTGAGGGTCGGACACGACTGAGCGATTTCACTTTCACTTTTCACTTTCATGCACTGGAGAAGGAAATGGCAGCCCACTCCAGTGTTCTTGCCTGGAGAATCCCAGGGACGGGGGAGCCTGGTGGGCTGCCGTCTATGGGGTCACACAGAGTTGGACACGACTGAAGTGACTTAGCAATTCTTCTTGCTGGAAAGTAACTGAAACAAATTCTCCTAGACTCAAATGGCAAGAGTTTTAAAAAAACCAACTCGTGCTTTTTGAGGAGATTTTCTTCTCCATTGATAACTATAACCTCAATAAAATAAACATATTCTTGACACATTTATGTGTTAATTCATATAGAGTATCATCGTGGAAGAAATAATATGTTGGTGTATTTCACTGGCCTGACAGATACAAGTCATCTTTAGATTTGAATCACATAATTATTTTCTTTTTATTTAACAGGTCTCTGTTTTGTGAAGATTGGTTGTTATATTACTCCTTGAAATGATAGTCTCAGTTTCATTGGTTTTAAAGATCTTCTGCAAAAGAAAGTGTAATTCTAGCTCATTTTTACATGAGAGCTATGAAATAGAGAAACTGTGAGTAAGTTCATATTCTTGAATGATTGTACAATAGTGTCACCAAGTTACACCATTACTCTTTTCCACTCTCAGAACTCTCAGAAAAACAACTAAGAGAAGCTGAGATGAAGACTAAGAGATGTAAGTAGCAGGACTATTAGAAAATATGGAACTTAATGTTGATTTAGGGCCTTGGTTTTATCCTCTTATTGCCAAGGATATTCTGTTTCTGTCTTAATCAAGTAGAGTACCAAATATATCATAGGTTTTGAAAGGTCTGTGGGAAGGAGGTTGTACAGTCTCACGCAGGGTATTTGGTGTGTAATATGCCTAAGATTTGTAAATTCGCATAGAGCAGTTAACAAAATAGCTGACAATTTTTGAGCCTTTGGCCCTACTGTGGGTCAAGTCATTTAGTGCTCACAAAATGTCACATCATAATTACACCATTCTCTTTTCATCTTTCCATCTCAAGTAGCCCTCCAGTGAATGCCCTGTGTGTCAAGGATGACTAGTAAGAATAAGGATGTCTTCTTGCTGCAGAACCTTGCCCTCCTCTCTTCTGAGCACGATGCTAGATTGCATCGTCCATTCTCTTCACATCAAGGTGGAGCCATATGATTAAATGCTAGACGAGAAAAAGTGGTGAAATCTATGCAGGCTACTGCTGCTGTCTCTTGAGTTCCCTTTGTATAGACTGGATGGAGAAGATCTAGTGATGGACTCCAAGGCCATAGACTATGGAGAGGCTACAAGATGGGAGGAGTCTGAGCCCCACGTTGATGAGCAGAACCACCCTTAGTTAGAGACAGCTGTGGACAGAATCGGACCCTCTGACTTTGGTGTGGTCAGGTTTCTCCAGGGCGACTTCAACAAGCAGGATGACTGGGTTTACACCTGAATAATCTTGACCCTATGGGACAACAGACCTGCTCCACTCATCCTGCTCACCCCCGCCTGGATGACAACTACTCCTGACGTGAAATCTAGGAATGCTTCAATGTGCTCATTACCCAGCAACCATGCCCTGTCTTCTGAGAATCTCATAAAATTTCATATCTCCTGTTGCCTGCTAGCCCTCAAGAGATTTTCTGAAACCAGGCTTTTCAATCTGCGAGCCTGAAGCCTTCCTATGACCCTTTCTGGTCTCATCATCGCCCTTGATCATGAGTGTTGTGAGGCAATCATGGTTGTATCCCTTTAAGCAGGAGGAATTTAAATCTTATTTTCATACTTTGAATCACTGCCAGGTTATTAAAATGATTTGAAAGGGGAAAAAAGTACTACCCTTAATCTCATCCTGTAACATGGACAGAAAATACTTTTGTTGAATTAAGTTCACTAAAGTTTTGGAGTTGTTTGTTATACCAGCTAACACTGCTTGCTTTGACTAAAACAGTAAAAATGCTTTTATTACTAACACAAAAATGACTCAAAATAATAAGAATAGCTAACATCTATTGAATATTAGCTAAATGCAATAACTGAAGCTTAGAGAGAACAAGTTCCTAAACCAAAGTCAGGAGCTCACAAGTGACAGAACCGGCATTGAAAGCAGGGCAGAATGACCTTGAAGTCATGCACTTAACAATTTTGTTTTGAAATTTTCTTATGAAATATAACATTTATTATAATTATTTTTAAATTTTATTGATTTTTAATGGAAGGATAATTGCTTTACAGTATTGTGTTGGTTTCTACCAAACACCAACGTGAATCAGTCATAAGTTTACCCGTATCACCTTCCACTTGAACATCTTTCCCACCTCCCTCCCCATCCCACCAACAGAGGTTGTTACTGAGCTCTTATTATAATTATTTTTGTATTACAGAGGTAAACCATGAGGTGAAATTTGTTTCAATTGTTTTTGCTCTTATCATCATAAAGTAATCTTGTGATAAGTAACTACAAGTAACTATAATTTTCATAGCTGAAAATCTCTGTCCTTAGATCATAGGGTACTCATTTCAGCACTTAAAACATAGACATGTATCATCTCTCACAGTTTTCTTCCCCAGCTGAGCCAGGATTCTTCAACAGAGACATAACACAACAGGTCCATCCACTTTTCTGTTTTTAATTTGGCAGGACTATTTTTTATTCCCATTAGTTCCACAACACCCATGTTTCTCTGTGCATTCCAGCTGTCAAAGGAGTATGGCCTCTGAGTCTCAGTGGTCATGATCCTAGAGGTGATTGTGAAGGTGGAGTTTGGGTGGGCAGGGGCTAGGAGAAATGCCAGATAAGGGGCAAAATGGGTCTGGTAACCCACTACATTGTTGTTTCATGGGAATCCAGTCTTTGTATTTCTTGTTTGTTGTAGCCTTCTAATTAACATTATTTATCTATCTCCTAAGTAAAATGAACACACTCAAACTCCATTGACCTTAAGGAATTTTAAGTATGACTACATGGGTTCCTTGTAGCAAAACCACTTTTAAAGTGTAAAAAAAAGAAGTTTTTTTAAAAAGCTAAATTAGAAACAAAAAGATCTGCAAACTCTGGAACCTATACATATAGAAAGAGTTTTTTGGGGGCCATATGTTCCTCTTTGTAATACAAATGTGTCAAAAGAGCAGATATCTGCAAAAATCAACTACAAAGAATATCATGTGAGTTAATGCATATCAAGTCATTCAGTCACGAAAAATATTTGGAGTAAGCAGCAGTGGGTCCGTCCAGACTCACTGCAGTGGTGATAAAATCCCAGATGCTGTGCCAGCCGTGTGTGTGGAGGCTCCAGGTCGGAGGCACCCCTGGGATGTGTGTGCCTGGGGAGAGAGCAAGACTAGCTCAGCCTCGTCATTTGAAAGCTTTGAACAGCCTGTTTGGAATGCTAATGGGTTATGCTTTCTGCTTGCAGAAAAGGATGATTCTTCTGCAACGCATTAAATCATTCCCCACCCCCCTCTGAGTCTTTCCAGTAGTACTGCTATCAAATTCTATCAAGACGCTCTCTGAACTGATTTTTACATTCAAATTTGGAGAAGATGTCCTGCAATCCAGAGGGACATAGGAAAGGCAGAAAACGGAAAGCAGACCGAGTGAAAAAAGGGCAAAATGAGAAAGTCCTCAAAGGGTTTCTGGAGAAAAGGAAGGGGAAGACAGAGCAAGCAAGGGAGGGAATGTGGACCTAGTCCCTGTGAATGTTATCTCTGCAAGGCTGAAATCTGGAATTTTAGAACACGTAACGGACCTTCGTCTAATCATATAGCAATGTCAGTATTAGCTGTGGTCTGACTCCAGTTATATTAATTTATAGAGAGGACACATATTGCAAACAGTGAGAGCTGCTTTGTAATCTGGCAGACCATAGAAAGGAATTGTGTTAACTAGCAATTTCACACATGTTTAGCTGAGTGATAAATGGTGTTAAATAATGTGCTTGAAGCAGAATGAGATCTTCCATGGCCTCCTACACCACTAAGGGACAAATAAGTTTATTCCATATAATGCAATGAATGTAATGTTTTGCATACACATCTTTGGAAACTAATAATCCATACTTATTATACATGGTAACTGGGTTAATTTTATGAAACAGGGCATTTCATTTCTAATAAGGCTACGAATGGTTTATAATCAATGAACTCTGAGTTTCTGTAATTCTCATTCCTTCTCATCTTGAAGTGGAGCTTTTCAAGCTCTGGTCTCTGGGACTGAAGTTGTGGCTCATTTGCTGAGGACCAGAGAGGAAAAGGATATTTTAGGGCTTCCCACCATGCATTCTTCATTCTCACATTCCAGTCAAGCTCAAGGATAAGATATGATTTTCTTTCCTGTGAAAATCATATTCAGGTTTCTGCTCCTACCTGATGATGACACTTCAGTTCAGTCCTGTGGAACTCTCCTGGAATTTGTTTCCAGCTTTAATTTCTCCTAATCTTATAACTTTTGTTTCTCCACCCCAGCCTTTGAAAGTTTTGTTGCCTTTGGGGTTCCATGGACAGGAGATAGGGCTGTCAAGTTAAGAGCAGACTCATCTCTTTGAAAATTATCGTACTGATTGACAGCATAGGTGCTGTTTGAGAGCAATGTGAGGTCATCTATGAATGAGCACACCCCAGCTCATCCACAGCCTGTCCAGAGGCTACAACCATGACTAGGAAAAACAGGGAGAACTTTCCTTGTCTCCCTCGCTCCCTTCCAACTGAAGCTAGAAGAAAACTGACACTCTAGTAGCTCTTAACTGCTGCTGCTGCTAAGTCACTTCAGTCGTGTCCAACTCTGTGCAACCCCATAGATGGCTGCCCACCAGGCTTCCCTGTCCCTGGCATTCTCCAGGCAAGAATACTGGAGTGGGTTGCCATTTCCTTCTCCAATGCGTGAAAGTGAAAAGTAAAAGTGAAGTCGCTCAGTCGTGTCGGACTCTTAGCAACCCCATGGACTGCAGCCTACCAGGCTCCTCCGCTGTGGGATTTTCCAGGCAAGAGTACTGGAGTGGGTTGCCATTGCTCTTAACTACGGATTCCTAAAAGACAGGGAGCATACCACACCTGAGTGGTGTACAAGACAATTCTCTACCATGTGCCTCTGCTGTGAAAATCTTTGCATCCTCCCAGTATCTCTCAGACCTGGCACTAAACTGCTATCACACAACTGAAACATTTTCTTTTTCATGACAATTTTTTTATCACTTCCAGATTTTAACTTTTTCCATTTTATTGAAAATTCTTGGTTTACTTGTCACCAGATCAAACGCTGTTCTTAAGTACACATATTTTAAAATTAACAGTCCTTTTAACTCCAGCGAACAAACCTGGTTAGAAAGCTTTTTACTCCAACACGAACTCTTTTAATTTCTTGCTCAATTCTTATGAACTGAGGAAATAATTTAATTCCTGAGACTATGGATTGAGTGTCTCTCTACATATGGTATACAGGACATGTCCCTGACTGCCTTTGGAGGCAATAATTTTTAGTCTTGGTTGCTAATTAATTTTGTGTGCTCCCTAGTCTTTGCTAGCACACTGATTTAAATTCTGTTTTTATTTTTAATTTTTTTAAACTGTCCAGCCTGTGCATGTTAAGATTTTTTTGTAGTTTTCAGGCATCACCTCTTCTTATTCAGATCCAGGAACAATTGTTTCTTATTTTTTATTGTCTGATGTGCCATTCCTGGATAATTTTATACTTCCCACCACCACAAGGGAATACAGTATCATGGCCTTTTTAAAAAACAAACTGGAGCCTATTATACAGAGTGAAGTAAGCCAGAAAGAAAAACACCAATACAGTATACTAACGCATATATATGGAATTTAGAAAGATGGTAACGATAACCCTGTAAGCGAGACAGTAAAAGAGACACAGATGTATAGAACAGTCTTTTGGACTCTGTGGGAGAGGGAAAGGGTGGGATGATTTGGGAGAATGGCATTGAAACATGTATAATATCATATATGAAATGAACTGCCAGTCCAGGTTCAATGCGTGATACTGGATGCTTGGGGCTGGTGCACTGGGATGACCCAGAGGGATGGTATGGGGAGGGTGGAGGGAGGGGGGTTCAGGATGGGGAACACGTGTATACCTGTGGCGGATTCATGTTGATGTATGGCAAAACTAATACAATATTGTAAAGTAATTAACCTCCAATTAAAATAAATTTATATTAAAAAAAGAATGTTATTATTTATTGATTTATTGATTTCTTTTAGGGCTTCCCTAATGGCTCAAACGGTAAAGAATCCACTTGCAACACAGGAGACACAGGAGACTCGGGTTGGATCCTTGGGTCAGGAAGATCCCATGGAGGAGGAAATGGCAACCCAATCTGGTATTCTTTTTTTTTTTAGTATAAATTTATTTAATTGGAGGGTAATTACTTTAAAATATTGTAGTGGTTTTGCCATACACTGACATGGATCCGCCATGGGTGTACATGTGTTCCCCATCCTGAACTCCCTTCCCACCTCCCTCCCCATCCCATCCCTCAGGGTCATCCCAGTGCACTGGCCCCGAGCATCCTGTCTCATACATCGAACCTGGACTGGTGATCCGTTTCATTTATGATAATATACGTTTCAGTGCTATTCTCCCAAATCATCTCACCCTCGACCTCTCCCACAGAGTCCAAAAGACTGTTCTATATATCTATGTCTCTTTTGCTGTCTTATATGTGGGGTTATCATTATCACCTTTCTAAATTCCATATATATGCATTAGTATACTGTATTGGTGTTTTTCTTTTTGGCTTACTCCACTCTGTATAATAGGCTCCAGTTTCATCCACCTCGTTAGAACTGATTCAAATGGATTCTTTTTAATGGCCAAGTAATACTCCATTGTGTATATGTACCACAGCTTTCTTATCCATTTGTCTGCTGATGGACATCTAGGTTGCTTCCATGCCCTGGTTATTGTAAACAGTGCTGCAATGACCATTGTGGTACACATGTCTCTTTCAATTCTGGTTTCCTCAGTGTGTATGCCCAGCAGTGGGATTGCTGGGTCATATGACAGTTCTATTTCCAGTTTTTTAAGGAATCTCCACACTGTTCTCCATAATGGCTGTACTAGTTTGCATTCCCACCAACAGTGTAAGGGGGTTCCCTTTTCTCCACACCCTCTCCAGCATTTATTGCTTGTAGACTTTTGGATAGTAGCCATTCTGACTGGCTGAAATGGTATCTCACTGTGGTTTTGATTTGCATTTTTCTGATAATGAGTGATGTTGAGCATCTTTTCATGTGTTTGTTAGCCATCTGTATGTCTTCTTTGAAGAAATGTCTGTTTAGTTCTTTGGCCCATTTTTTGATTGGGTCGTTTTTTTTTTGAAATTGAGCTGACACTCCTATATTCTTGCCTAGAAAATTCCATGGACAGAGAAGCCTGGCAGGCTATAGTCCATAGGGTTGCAAAGAGTCAGACACGACTGAGCATCTGTGTACAAAGCAATTAATTCATTTTTTTTTTAATTTTAATTTTTTTGGTTGAGCAGTGTGGTGTGTGGGATCTTAGTTGCCCAACCAGAAATTGATCCCATGACCCTGCCTGCATTCAGAGAGCATAGTCTTAACCACCAGAGAATGAGGGAAGTCCTTCAATTGCATTTTAAAATTGGAATATATTTAATTTCATGAGAAATGTGGGTGATATCTAGACTACATCAAGGCAGTGTTCTATCACTCAGCTCCAGACACATCAGTTTCCCTTTCTCTTGGATTTTAGATTGGACAGGCTGATTACTCTGAGGGTCCACTGTGACTCTTTTGGTTGAAAAGGTGCTCTGCCACTGACTAGGTCTGTGGCCTCTGAAAATTTACTTAACCTTTCTGAGCCTCAGTTTCACAGTTTATAAAGTAGGGATGAAGTGTGTCTTAGTCTCTCAGTCATGTCCAACTCTTTGAGACCCCATGAACTGTAGCCAGTAAGACTCCTCTGTCCATGGAATTCTCCAGGCAAGATTACTGAAGTGGGTTGCTGTGCCCTCCTCCAGGGTATCTTCCTCATCTGGGGATTAAACGTGAGTCTCCTGCGTTGCAGATGGATTCTTTACCATCTGAGCCACCAGGGAAGAATTATTTCATCTAAAAAACCTAGAACAGTGTCTCAGAAAATGTTAGCAATTATTAAGTAGAACCATATCTAAAAGATTGTCTTCAAGGTATTTACCTTACTAAAAAATTAGTTCTTGTAGTCAGACAAGAGGGAGAAGGATTCTTAGGACACCACCTTCTCTGAAGTGAGATTATGATATTCTGTAAACCACTGCAGTTCTGCTCTAATATTAACAGACCTTTCCATTATTAGTGTGAGTAATGGCATTTTTCCAGAGAAGGCAATGGCACCCCACTCCAGTACTCTTGCCTGGAAAATCCCATGGATGGAGGAGCCTGGTAGGTTGCAGACCATGGGGTCACTAAGAGTTGGACACGACTGAGCGACTTCACTTTCACTTTTCACTTTCATGCATTGAAGAAGGAAATGGCAGCCCACTCCAGTGTTCTCGCCTGGAGAATCCCAGGGACGGGGGAGTCTGGTGGGCTGCCATCTATGGGGTCACACAGAGTTGGACACAACTAAAGCGACTCAGCAGCAGCAGCAGAATGGCGTTTTCCAATCTTCCTATATCTCTGGGACTGTAAAGCCTGTCCATTTTCCCAAGACACTAATTGCTATGGACTGTGGGTAACACCCACAGTCACAGCGCCAGCAGTGGGTACTTCTGAAGACTCTTCCTAAACCTGTGCTACCTATGGCTCTCTGAGAGCCTCCTCTCAGCTCCCCAGGGTGGTTGCTTAGCAGTCCCATATATATATGCTGTTCTGGCGGCTCAGATGGTAAAGAATCTGCCTGTGTTGTAGGAGACTCATGTTCGATGCCTGGGTCGGAAAGATCCCCTGGAGGAGGGCACAGCAACCCACTCCAGTATTCTTGCCTGGAGAATTCCATGGACAGAGGAGCATGACAGGCTGCAAATCATGGGGTTGCAAAGAGTCAGACAAACTGAGCAACTAAACTACTCACCCATCTCTTTAACCAAGGCTGTCTGGACACCTGTCCTGAAATGGATCAATTGCATTTTTTTCTCCAATAACTTAGTGTTGGAACTGAGACCTCTAGTTGCTGCACATGGCTGCTACTGTCACCTGTAAATCCGGGAACCATAGGGCTGTCAAATTGGGCCGTGAGTAGAGAAAACCTGTCTGCAGCCAGAAAGAGAATGGAAACAGACAAGAAAAGCCAAGATGTGATTCAGAGAGATTTGAAAAGACCTGACCTACAGGATTCCTGGTGGTCTGGCAGTCCCAGCTGTATTCTTACCCTTCCGTTTCATGAAGAATTCTCTGCCTCTATAATTAATTGTCTGATTTTACTGAAGGTACAGAGTAACAATGAAATACCTTTAAGTCTCTTGGTTCTTATCATTAAGGGTTTGAAATCAAGTCCATTACCATCCACTCAAGGGCCTCTATCACTTACCTATGACCTGTGTCATTTTCTTTCATTTTTGTGCAGTGGAACTTGATATCCACCAGTTTTTCAGATAGTTAATTTTTTTTTTTTTTTACCTCTTGTAACACAGAACATTTTTGGTTTAGTTATGTAACTTTGGAACAGTCTAATCTTATAATTGTCCTGAAAGTTTAAGAAATGATGATTAATTAAATATATTCATTTCTAATCCAATTTTTGAAGTTGCATTAAATTCTGTAAAGAATATTTGTAATAGTTCGTGCTAACTTATGTTTAAGAAAGAAACTGCAATATTCCCGGTATCAGTGGAAGTTGAATCACAGAGCAGAAAAATCTTCACTTTGGTCCAGCCTAGGGCTTGATGCAAGAGGGTGGCCCTCAGCAGAGTTTACCAAAATTTGTTCCTTTGAGCTCTTGTTTTCAGGTATGTTAATGAGGGTAATGAATAAAGGGGTTGCATGCACATATGCTATGAAATACTGAAATTTAAACACAATTCCGTTCTTTATTAAAGGTCTATAAAAGGATTTTATACAACGATACATTTTGTGATTCTCTGATCAGTGCATAGTTGTAGTAATACCTAAAGTATATGGCCATGGAATCATTTTTCTGTAGAGAACATCTTTCGAGACAAATGTTCCATGGAATATATTAGTATTTTGGGTGTATTGTCCTAAGGGAAGTATTTGGGGAAGGTTGGTGTTGCCTGGTGTGGTTTGGCTTGCCCTGCTTTCTTATTGCTTACATACGACTCATTTATTTATAAATGATGCCTGAATCCCTTTGGAATTATATGTATTTTTTAAATCAATACCAGATTTTAGGTGACATTGGCACTAAGGAAATAATCTACAAATGAAACATAGACTTCTTCTGTTGTTGTTTAGTTACTCAGTCCCGTCTGACTCTTTGTAACCCCATGGACTATAGCCCTCAAGGCTCCTCTGTCCATGGAATTTCCCAGGCAAGAGTATTGGAGTGGGTTGCCATTTCTTCTCCAGGAGATCTTCCCAACCCATGGATTGAACCCATACCTCCTGTGTTGCAGGCATATTCTTTACCACTGAGCCACCAGGAAAGCCCAAATGAAATAATATTATGACTGGCACATAGACTACCCTTCAGTCAGTTCAGTTCAGTCACTCAGTCGTGTCTGACTCTTTGTGACCCCATGAATCGCAGCACGCCAGGCCTCCCTGTCCATCAGCAACTCCCAGAGTTCACTCAGACTCACGTCCATCGAGTCGGTGATGCCATTCAGCCATCTCATCCTCTGTCATTCCCTTCTCCTCCTTCCACCAATCCCTCCCAGCATCAGAGTCTTTTCCAGTGAGTCAACTCTTCTCATGAGGTGTCCAAAGCATTGAAGTTTCAGCTTTAGCATGTCCTTCCAAAGAATACCCAGGACCGATCTCCTTTAGAATGGACTGGTTGGATCGCAGTCCAAGGGACTCTCAAGAGTCCTCTGCAACACCACAGTTCAAAAGCATCAATTCTTCAGCGCTCAGCTTTCTTCACAGTCCAACTCTCACATCCATACATAACCACTGGAAAACCCATAGCCTTGACTAGATGGACCTTTGTTGGCAAAGTAATGTCTCTGCTTTTGAATATGCTATCTAGGGTGGTCATAACTTTCCTTCCAAGGAGTAAGCGTCTTTTAATTTCATGGTTGCAATCACCATCTGCAGTGATTTTGGAGCCCCCCAAAATAGTCTGACACTGTTTCCACTGGTTCCCCATCTATTTGCCATGAAGTGATGGGACTGGATGCCGTGATATTAGTGTTCTGAATGTTGAGCTTTAAGCCAACCTTTTTACTCTCCTCTTTCACTTTCATCAAGAGGCTTTTTAGTTCCTCTTCACTTTCTGCCATAAGGGTGGTGTCATCTGCATATCTGAGGTTATTGATATTTCTCCTGGCAATCTTGATTCCAGTTTGTGCTTCTTCCAGCTCAGCGTTTCTCATGATGTACTCTGCATAGAAGTTAACTCAGCAGGGTGACAGTATACAGCCTTGATGTACTCCTTCCCCTATTTGGAACCAGTCTGTTGTTCCATGTCAGTTCTGACTGTTGCTTCCTGACTTGTATATAGGTTTCTCAAGAGGCAGATCAGGTGGTCTGGTATGCCCATCTCTTTCAGAATTTTCCACAGTTTATTGTGATCCACACAATCAAAGGCTTTGGCATAGTCAGTAAAGCAGAAATAGATGTTTTTCTGGAATTTTCTTGCTTTTTCCATGATCCAGCAGATGTTGGCAATTTGATCTCTGGTTCCTCTGCCTTTTCTAAAACCAACTTGAACATCAGGAAGTTCATGGTTCACATATTGCTGAAGCCTGGCTTGGAGAATTTTGAGCATTACTTTACTAGCGTGTGAGGTGAGTGCAATTGTGCGGTAGTCTGAGCATTCTTTGGCATTGCCTTTCTTTGGGGTTGGAATGAAAACTGACCTTTTCCAGTCCTGTGGCCACTGCTGAGTTTTCCAAATTTGCCAGCATATTGAGTGCAGCACTTTCACACCCTCATCTTTCAGGATTTGAAATAGGTCAACTGTAATTCCATCACCTCCACTAGCTTTGTTTGTAGTGATGCTTTCTAAGGCCCACTTGACTTCACATTCCAGGATGTCTGGCTCTAGGTCAGTGATCACACCATCGTGATTATCTGGGTCATGAAGCTCTTTTTTGTTCAATACACAGTTCTTCTGTGTATTGTTGCCCCCTCTTCTTACTATCTTCTGCTTCTGTTAGGTCCATAGCATTTCTGTCCTTTATCAAGCCCATCTTTGCATGAAATGTTCCCTTGGTGTCTCTGATTTTCTTGAAGAGATCTCTAGTCTTTCCCATTCTGTTGTTTTCCTCTATTTCTTTGCATTGATCACTGAGGAAGGCTTTCTTATCTCTCCTTGCTATTCTTTGGAACTCTGAATTCAGATGCTTATATCTTTCCTTTTCTCCTTTGCTTTTCGCTTCTCTTCTTTTCACGGCTATCTGTAAAGCCTCCTCAGACAATCATTTGGCTTTTTTGCATTTGTTTTTCTTGGGGATGGTCTTGATCCCTGTCTCCTGTACAATGTCATGAACCTCCGTCCATAGTTCATCAGGCACTCTGTCTGTCAGATCTAGTCCCTTAAATCTATTTCTCACTTCCACTGTATAATCATAAGGGGTTTGATTTAGGTCATACCTGAATGGTCTAATGGTTTTCCCTACTTTCTTCATTTTCAGTCTGAATTTGGCAATAAGGAGTTCATGATCTGAGCCACAGTCAGCTCCCGGTCTTGATTTTGCTGACTGTACAGAGCTTCTCTATCTTTGGCTGCAAAGAATATAATCAGTCTGATTTCGGTGTTGAGTATCTGGTGATGTCCATGTGTAGAGTCTTCTCTTGTGTTGTTGGAAGAGGGTGTTTGCTATGACCAGTGTGTTCTCTTGGCAAAACTCTATTAGCCTTTGCCCTGCTTCATTCCGTACTCAAGGGCCAAATTTGCCTGTTACTCCAGGTGTTTCTTGACTTCTTACTCTTGCATTCCAGTCCCCTATAATGAAAAGGACATCTTTTTTGGGTGTTAGTTCTAAAAGATCTTGTAGGTCTTCATAGAACCGTTCAACCTCAGCTTCTTCAGCATTATTGGTCCAGGCATAGATTTGGATTACCATGAGATTGAATGGTTTGCCTTGGAAATGAACAGAGATCATTCTGTCATTTTTGAGATTGCATCCAAGTACTGCATTTCGGACTCTTTTGTTGACCATGATGGCTACTCCATTACTTCTAAGGGATTCCTGCCCACAGTAGTAAATATAATGGTCATCTGAGTTAAACTCACCCATTCCAGTCCATTTTAGTTCACTGATTTTTGGAATGTTGATGTTCACTCTTGCCATCTCCTCTTTGACCACTTCCAATTTGCCTTGATTCATGGACCCTTACTGGTTTACAATCCTTGCTGTAAAGTGTTTTATTCTTCTTGGGATCTCTCCTATAGGATCAGTTCATGCCAATCATATTGATTGAATAGAATTATTAATTTGATGAAGAGAAAGAACTAAGTGTTACTTTTTTCAACGGTTAGGAAACTGTGCCTCCCTTTTTCCACAATAGCTTCCTTTAAAACATCTCTTTTAATGTAGTAAAGCTGTAACTGAACTGGCAACATCAAGCTGCACCATTTTAACTCTTGGGGATAAATTGCCAGCAAGTGCTTTACTCTTTTACAAGTTTCTTTCAAATTTAGTGAAATATCTGTTATACTTTTGCTAAAGGGAAGAATGGTAAATCTTTATTAGTTAGGGAAACCAAAATTTTGTTGAGGTCTTAAGTAACACACCATCAATATGATAATTTAATTAAAGTGTAAGAAAATGTGATAGAGAACAGTTCACTGTAAAATTGTGTTGTTCTTATATCATTAATGGAATTGACTCTGGCAGTAGGAAAACAAGCTGGGCAAAGTTAAGATGCTTTAGATTACATGAGTATTCATACTTATAATGCGTGTACCATACGCACTGCATTTTAATTTATGGGCTTAAGGGAACTGTGATTAAGTAGGAGAGAGAAGAGCTTTTTAAACACCTCCTGGGGAGTGATTTCTATTCTTTGCTGTCACATCTCCAATTATTCTTTCTCTTCAAATACTTATTCTCTTTCTTTGAGTTTTCCTGGTACAGGTGGCTACCATTTGTAGAGCTATCAATTTTGCTGCCCCCTTTTAAGGCCGCTATTATTTATGCCAGTTCCTGCTTATCCTTCTTTTGATTCATTTGGACAAGAACAGCTACAAAACACTTTAAACAGCTTGAGAAAAAGGTTAACTTTAAGGATCACATGTTATCATGCACAGCCTCCAAATAAAATGTTTCATCTGCTCCAGCACAACACTCAGGGATTGTGACTTTAACATGCTTTTAATTTGAGCCACTCTTTTAGATGCCAGAAATGTGGGGATCAATGCCATTCGAGCAGTGTAATGCCAACAAGACTATCCCACACAATGGCCGAAAATATAAGCTCTGATGGAGAAAAGTTTTTTTGTGTGTTCGAAAGACAGTGTGACACTCATGTCATCTGGAAGAGCTGCTTTCCTTCTGTTAATTGCTATTGCCTATCTCAGTCTTCCGAATCATTTGGTTTAAAGTTTGTTATGTTAGAATTAATGGCAGGTTTTGTAGTCTGTTAAACCATAAATTACCACTCCTTGTCTTGGTACTGAAAGAGATTACTTAGCCATTCACAATTTTCCATGGGATGTTCTCCAGATGTGTGCCATCTGAAGTCTCCTCACTCCAGTGGACTAAGCTGGCCTCTTGTTGAGGAAACAAAGAACTGGAAAATATATACATCAATGTTAAAGCATGCAGGTCCTCAGACAATGTTAAGATGCCTTCACACTTTCACTGAGTCCATTTGCGTTTGCTAACAATACCCCTACTGTGGTGGGCAAGTGCTACTGCTGTACTTACCTCCTTTATGTCTAATTTTATGCTAATCCCCGAATTGTTCAAGGAGACTTTAACAGTCAGCTGCCGTTCGCTGTCTTTTGAGGTATCAAATGATGTTACAACTTGGAAATCCCATAGATGTGGGCAATTGTGTCTTTAAACAATTCTGGCCCATTGGGTTTTCTAATGTGTTGTGTGTTAAGAACATGGTTCTCTCCAGTCTGTCCTGAAATACTGCGGGGGATTCTCTGTTTCAAAGTGGTCCGAAGGAGCTAGCCATTAAGACAACGTTACCTCTAATCCAATTTCCCATAATCTCAAACTCTATGCAAAAGCAAATGTTGAACCTGTAGCTGAACCCAGTCTTTTGAATACCAAACCAAGACCCATAATGTATTATCTTAACTATTTGAGGGAGAGGCTGATTGTTTGCAAAATATCTTTGGGTTGCCATTAGTTAGGGTTTAATCCTTTAGAAATATTCAGCGCTCAGTCCTATTCAAGCAGGAGAGTCCTGGCTCCTCCAGCCCCTTGGCGCAGCCTGGGTGATTGCTTGTGTATTTAGCCCCCACTTATTTTGTTCAGGTTCACGATCAGGCGAGACAGCACTGTCGATTCAAAAAGACATTCTTTTTTCAAACTATTGATCTCCGTTGCTCTTGCAAATCCTTTAGTATTGGCTCTCAGGATTACTATAATGCTATAATCATTCTGTTAAGGATTCAGATTTGTGGTGGGCTAAAAGATGGGAACATCAAAAGGACTGAAATGCCCTTGAAGCAATCAATTTTTGTTCATCAAATACAAATGCTGAGAGGCTGCTTTTGGCTAATAATTTATAACTGAATTAATGACACATGGCTTCCTTCGGTCTTTTTCCCTTGAATTGTTCCCCCTTCCACCCCCACCTCTTAAATGATCTGATTTTATATTCTGGCAAGTGAATTTGAATTGCACAGTGTTCTAAATAAGAGGAATGCTTTGGAAAGTGAAAAGCTGGTTTCATTTGCTTTCAAACTGCTAAGACAGTAGAATTTTTTTTTTTTCTCTTTCTTTGGGCCGTAAGAGAAGGGAGAACCTAACACAGTATCTATCATACTTCTTCTAGTAGACAAACATGCATGTGGCATGTATGTGTAGGTAACATCCTGGTGAAAGCCTCCATCAGCAAAATAATTTCTGTTAAAATCACAAGTGGTCTGCTGTGTCTCAATTCCTTATACACGAATCAGTTCCAACAAAGTTTGTTAACAAGATAATGATGCTATAGGACAGGATTTTTCTTTGGTGTTCACAAATAAAAGTTACAGATCTTGTTAATATAATGATTACAATTGTTAAAAATCTTTTTTAAGTTCTGAAGGCATTAAGTCATTTTCAATTCCATTCCTCATGTTTCTATTTTTCAAAGTATCAGTGTCAGTGTTTATCTTTTGGACAGTGAGAAGATCTTGCAGTGGGAGTCCTGGGGGTCTGTACAGGTCTTGCGTGTCCAGTGAACCTCACAGTGAATCATGACAAAACCTAAGAAGAAAGTTCTAAATGCAGTGTGAGCCCAATAGAAGAGCAGAGTGTGGGAGAGCCACAGAAGCCCAGCAAAACTTTGCTCTCCGCCTAGGTAGAAATTCTGATTATTCAGCTTCTGCTGCTGCTGCTAAGTCGCTTCAGTCGTGTCCGACTCTGTGCGACCCCATAGACAGCAGCCCACCAGGCTCCACCGTCCCTGGGATTCTCTAGGCAAGAACACTGGAGTGGGTTGCCATTGCCTTCTGCAATGCAGGAAAATGAAAAGTGAAAGTGAAATCGCTCCGTCGTATCCGACTCAGCGACCCCATGGACTGCAGCCCACCAGGCTCCTCCGTTCATGGGATTTCCCAGGCAAGAGTACTGGAGTGGGGTGCCATTGCCTTCTCCGGATTATTTAGTTAGGACAGACTTGACACAAGAATGCCTCCATCCCTCTTTTATTTTCATTTTTTAAAATGAGTTTTTGTTGTTTTACAATATTGTATTATTTATAGTTTCTGCTGTCCAGCAAAATGAATCAGTTATAGCATGTTGAAAAGCAGAGACATTACTTTGCCAACAAAGATCCGTCTAGTCAAGGCTATGGTTTTTCCAGTGGTCATGTATGGATGTGAGAGTTGGACTGTGAAGAAAGCTGAGTGCCGAAGAATTGATGCTTTTAAACTGTGGTGTTGGAGAAGACTTGAGAGTCCCTTGGACTGCAAGGAGATCCACCCAGTCCATCCTAAAGGAGATCAGTCCTGGGTGTTCTGATCAGTCCTGGAAGGACTGATGTTGAAGCTGAAACTCCAGTACTTTGGCCACTTCATGCGAAGAGCTGACTCATTGAAAAAGACTCTGATGCTGGGAGGGATTGGAGGCAGGAGGAGAAGGGGACGACAGAGGATGAGATGGCTGGATGGCATCACTGACTTGATGGACATGAGTTTGAATGAACTCCGGGAGTTGGTGATGGACAGGGAGGCCTGGCGTGCTGCGATTCGTGGGGTCACAAAGAGTGGGACACGACTGAGAGACTGAACTGAACTGAACTGAACTGATACATATATCCCCTTTTTTTGTATACCCTTCCCATTTAGGTCACCACAGAACATTGAGTTCCCTGGGTGTAGTAGATTCTCATTAGTTATCTGTTTTATACATAGTAATGTATAGATGTCCATCCCATTCTCCCAATTCATTCCACCCTTCATTTCCTCCACTGGTATACATATGTCCATTCTCTATATCCATGTCTCTGTTTCTGTTTTGCAAATAAATTAATCTGTACGGTCTTTCTAATTTTTGTCTTACATCTAATTTTTGTCTTGCATTGGCAGGCGGGTCCTCTACCACTAGCACCACCTGGGAAGCCCTTCTAATTCCACATATAAGCGATATTATATGATATTTGTTTTTCTCTTTCTAACTTACTTCACTCTGTGTGACAGTATCTAGTTCTATCCACATCTCTGCAAATGGCACAATTTTGTCCCTTTTTATGGCTGAGTAATGTTCCATTGTGGAGAAGGCAATGGCACCCCACTCCAGTACTCTTGCCTGGAAAATCCCATGGACCGAGGAGCCTGGTAGGCTGCAGTCCATGGGGTCGCTAAGGGTCGGACACGACTAGGCAACTTCACTTTCACTTTTCACTTTCATGCATTGGAGAAGGAAATGGCAACCCACTCCAGTGTTCTTGCCTGGAGAATCCCAGGGACGGGGGAGCCTAGCAGGCTACCGTCTATGGGGTCACACAGAGTCGGACACGACTGAAGTGACTTAGCATAGCATAGCAATATTCCATTGCATGTATGGAACTACATCTTCTTTATCCATTCCTCTGTCAATGGACATCTATCTAGCTTGCTGCCATGTCCTGGCTATTGTAATTAGTGCTGCAATGAACACGGGTGTATATGAGTCTTTTTAAATTATGGTTTTCTCTGGGTATATGCCCAGGAGTGGGATTGCTGGGTCATACGGTAATTCTATTTTTAGTTTCCCCCTTTTATAAACAGAGGAAAGAGTTCTGTTTCAGAAATGTCAAAACCTTGCCTGTGGTCACATGGTCAGTTGAAGCAAACCTGGAGCTGAAACCCAGAGGCCCTGAGTCCTAACATGGATTTTTCCTTCTTATATTATACTCAACATCTGCAGCAAAGTATCCTTTTCACCTTTTTTCATTTCACTATGCATTTATATTCCATTAAATATTATACATGTGGTAACAGAAATTGTGGATGTATATCTGGTAAAAAAGGAAATTTTGGTGAAAATGGGTGTCCATAGTTATACCTTGATGGTTATTTGGGGGATTCCAACATAAAAATAGATATATTTTTGCTTAAAGAACAATTCTTAAGATCTCCTGTTCTCTTCCACATTCCAGTTGAAAGCTATTCTGAGGAAATAGCAATATAATTTTCACCAAAGTGTAAATAATACTTTCCTCAAGGACATAGGCCTTCTGATGCGAAACAAACTATAACCCACAGAAATAAAACTGCAATGGAGGAATTTTACTCATCAGCAAATAAGGGAGGTCTTTTTAGCCAGCAATGTCCCTGGAATTGTACCAGTCCTATACCTGTTCCTGCCAGTTTCACATCCTTTTGAAGACTGGACTTGGTGGTGCAGTATCAAAATCCACTTCTCATTGTCTGATTTAAAGTCCACTTCCAGAGATGTCTGGGGCTTCTCTGGTAGCTCAGCTGGCAAAGAATCTGCCTGCAATGCGGGAGACCTGGGTTTGATCCCTAGGTTGGGAAGATCCCCTGGAGAAGGGAATGGCTACCCCCTCCAGTGTTCTGGCCTTGAGAATTCCATGGACTTTACAACGCATGCGGTCACAAACAGTTGGACACGACTGAGTGACTTTCACTTTCACTTTTTCACTTTCCAGAGATGTCTAATTTAGCACTGATATCTGTACTGGTATTCTCTATAAGTTCTTTTTGCAAAGTTTTTGACATTTGTTTTTTTTTTACTTTTAAAATTTCCCACTGCTTTTCACACTTTTGGGAGGAAGTTACATCTTAAATTCTTTGCTTGCTTGATTTTCTCAATGTTGTCTGACTTAATCTCTGTAAACTATCAGAGGCCATGGTCGAATGTTTGTTATCCCTCACATCATGTGGTATTTATCTAGCTGTTGGTGTTTGGAAATAAATACCAGCCCACTTGTTTTAAATACCACTAGCAGTTTTATGCAGGTGTTGAGGGCCAAGAAGAGCTTCCTATCTTGGAATAACTGAGTTATCATCTTTTAAACAGAGATGGCGTTTTCTACTAATGACAATTTGGAGCTTACAACACATAGGTGTGAGTGTTGGGGGCAAGGAAGAGAGATACTCAGCCTGCTGTCATGGGGTCAGAATACAAAGTGGCAACGTTTATAGATTAATCAGGAGCCAGTTTTTCTTCCTTTAAACCAAAAACTGTTGCTTCCCAATTTGTTATTCACATAGTCAAATACACTTGCTCCAACCAACACAGAAGAAAAACATATACAAGGGTCATATAACCTTTAGCTACAGAAAGAGTCTATTCTCTTCTTGTTTGCTTATATATTTTTGATATATTTACCTGCAGTGACAGCAACACATTGAGAGTGACTTTAAAGTGAAACATGGATTCACAAAATAGGAGCTGATGCTTTCATCCTAACATAGTTCCAGAGAGTGCATTGTGTGGGAAAAAAGCATTCACCCTGTATACCCCTGGAGATCAAGCCCCACATTCCCAGTCTGCTAGAACCTTGCGTCTGGCCCCAGCCTGCTGCAGGCACCCTCTAGATTTAGTCATTTTAGCAGCATTGTAGTATAAATATAAACAATAAATAAAAGTGATATGTTTTAAATAAAAATCTAAAGTGATCTAAATGGACCTGAACAATCTGTTAAATTGAGCAGACCTCTGTGCTTGGTTCATTTATGGCTAACACTGTGTTGCTCTGTTGGCTGCTCATATTTTGATTTAATAAGCGTGGAGAAGAGGGGGGGGGGGAACCACTTTCTCTCTTTTTTAAACTTTTTATTTTATATTGGAATGTAACTGATTAACAATGTTGTGATAGTTTCAGGTGGACAAGGAAGGGACTCAGCCCTAAATATACATGTATCCATTCTCCCCCAAACATCCCTCCCATCTAGGCTGCCACATAACATTGAGCAGAGTTCCCTGGGAAAGCACTTTCTCTTCCCAAGCTTGAAGGATTTCCTTTCCTTTCTAGTTAAAACCAGAATTTTGTTCAGGACAATGAAACCATTTCTCCCCAATATTGAAACAATGTTGATTATTGTTACTCTCTTTCTCAATGATACAAGAAACAATTGGATTTTTTCAGATTAATCCAGAATAACATTAATTAATAAAATTAATCCAGAATAACATTTCCCTTCATGGAATCAGTGTGTTGGCTCTCTCAGGAGGGCAGGAACAGGAGTATGTTCTGGGCCTCAGTTCGTGAGGTTGACCCTGAGGATCAGTGGAAAGTGAGGAGGCCAGGAAGCTGCCCAGGACTGAAGAGCCCAATCTCAGTGAGGCCTGGGGCATTTTCTAGGATAAGATGACACTTTTGTCAGTTGAACTTGCCTGTGACTCCACTCTGTCCTTTACTTTTTCAGTTGCTTTCTTTCCTGCTTCACCAATAATTCCTTTTACAATATGTTTGTTGGGATCTTCACCAGTTGGTGAGGTACCATCCAGTGGGGTGCACTGATGGGAGTTTTTTCCTTCTGCCAGAGGGTTTTGTGGGCTCCAAGACTTCAGATCTAACTAGGACTGGCCAGGGGACAAACCAAGCATGGTAGCATCTGACAGGAAGAGTTGGATGAGAAAGTGTGTCCTAATGTATAAATCTCTGCAGGTGTATTATGTGCCACATTCCTATTTGTTTTACATTATATAATATACTGGAGAAGGCAATGACACCCCACTCCAGTACTCTTGCCTGGGAAATCCCATGGATGGAGGAGCCTGGTAGGTAGGCTGCAGCCCACAGGGTTGTAAACAATTGGACACGACTGAGTGACTTCCTTTTCACTTTTCACTTTCATGCATTGAAGAAGGAAATGGCAACCCACTCCAGTGTTCTTGCCTGGAGAATCCCAGGGACGGGGGAGCCTGGTGGGCTGCCATCTATGGGGTTGCACAGAGTCAGACACAACTGAAGCGACTTAGCAGCAGCAGATATAATATACATCCTATATAGCTATGTCTTACATAATATATATGTTTTTGAAAGTAATCACTTAACTGTGCCTGGCACATGCAAACTTTCAATACGTGTTGCTAAAATTTGCAGAGGAGTCTATGAGCTTATTGTGCTCATGGCTCTGGAAGAGCAAAGAATACCTCACATGTAATTGGGGTAATAGTACACACTTTCTCAGTCCTGAAGAATTGACATGAGGCTCAAATCAGTTATTATATGTGAAAGTGTGAGCTAGTGCTATATACATCTAAAGAATTATTATAATTGATGCCAAAGAATTGATGCTTTTGAACTGTGGTGTTGGTGAAGACTCTTGAGAGTCCCTTGGACTGCAAGGAGATCCAACCAGTCCATTCTGAAGGAGATCAGCCCTGGGATTTCTTTGGAAGGAATGCTGCTAAAGCTGAAACTCCAGTACTTTGGCCACCTCATGCGAAGAGTGGACTCATTGGAAAAGACTCTGATGCTGGGAGGGATTGGAGGCAAGAGGAGAAGGGGACAACAGAGGATGAGACGGCTGGATGGCATCACTGACTCGATGGACGTGAGTCTGAGTGAACTCCGGGAGTTGGTGATGGACAGGGAGGCCTGGCGTGCTGCGATTCATGGGGTTGCAGAGAGTTGGACACGACTGAGCGACTGATCTGATCTGGTCTGATCTGATGTAATCAAAGCCAGATTTAAGAAAACTGTAAGCAAGGGAAAATCAAACTTTGGGAAGTTTGTGGACATGTTATTGGACATTTGCGCATATTTTTGGAAAACCTTGTGTTTTGTAGGTACCTGGTATCAGTAGCCCCATCTTGTCGATGTGCTACTCATTTCAATAGGTCAGAATATCTAATGTATTGGTTCCTTTAGGGTGAAATCCTTCATTCAAGCAGGAATAGAAAAAGACTAAATCTTGTGTCCACTGGAAAAATTGAGGACTTTAGAAGGATAAAAGGGTGGGCAAGACAGGAATAAAATGAAGACAAGAACATGAATAGCAATTGTGAAGGAATCGGAGAAGATTTGGTGGCTTCCTGTGTGGAGTCCATGGGGAGTGGCAGAAATGGGAAGAGAGCTTTTCTAAGATGTTTTATTGTGTAATGTTGTCCCTTCCCCCTGTCCACCTGAACCATGTATTTTCTGAAGATATTAAATAAAAATTATATTAAAAAAAATCAGTATACCACAAGATGGTCTCCAGGGTCACCCATATTATTTGCACTGTGCCTTCAAACTATTACTCCATGAACAAAATAACTTATTGAGCATATAGTGTGTTCTAGGAACTAGTTTTCTTTTTTTTTAATTTATATATTTCTTTATTAAGGGATAATTGCTTTACAGAATTGTGTTGGTTTCTGCCAAACACCAACATGAATCAGCCATAGGTACACATATGTCCCCTCCCACTTGAACCTCCCTCCCCGCTCCCTCCCCATCCCACCCCCCTAGGTTGTTACAGAGCCCTGGTTTAAGTTCCCTGAAACATACAGCAAATTCCCACGGGCTATCTAAGGAATAAGCATTGATCCTTCCACATTATCTTACAGGATTCAAACAGCATCACAGTAGAAATGGGTATATCTTCATTTTTTAAAAAGAGGAAAAAGACTCAGAAAGAAAAACTGCCCACACGTGGTGTTCTCAAACTTAAGTCCATCAGAGTCACTGGAAGACTCAATGAAACTCAGATTGCTGGGCCCCTGACCCCAGAAGTTTCTGATTCAGTAGGTCTGGGTTGTGAGTTGGACCATAAAGAGGGCTGAGCACTGAAGAATTGATGCCTTTGAATTGAAGTGCTGAGAAGACCCCTGAGAGTCCTTGGGACTGCAAGGAGATCAAACCAGTCAAATCTAAAGGAAATCAACCCTGAATATTCATTGGAAGGACTGATGCTGAAGCTGAAGCTCCAATCCTTTGGCTACCTGATGTGAAGAGCTGACTCAATGGAAAAGACCCTGATGATGGGAAAGAGTGAAGGCAGGAGAAGAAGGGGATGACAAAGGATGAGATGGTTAGATGGAATCACTGACTCAATGGACATGAATCTGAGCAAACTCTGGGAGATAGTGAAGGACGGGGAAGACTGGCGTACCGTACAGCTCATGGAACTCTACTAAGTGCTCTGTGGTGACCTAAATGGTAGGGAAATCCAAAAAAGAGGGGGAATTTGTATATGTATAACTGAATCATTTTGCTGTACAGTAGAAACTAACACCACATTGTAAAGCATCTATACTTCAATACAAATTAAATTTAAAAAACCCTTTTTAAAAAAAACTCAGCAGCTAGGATTTGAACTAGCTTGACCACAGAACTCATTTCCTTCCCATTGCACCCCCCACCACCCCCACCCCACCCCCCAGTGCCTCTCCAGGACTCTCAACTTTGACTGTGCATTAGAAGTATCTTGGGACCTCCAGGCCACAGCTCAGGAGCAAAACTTCTCAGGTATTTTCAATGGACAGCTAAGGGCAATACTCACTGTTACAAGGTAAAAAATCAAGGAATATGGCTTAAATGTTCCCAGGCGCCCAGAACCTGTGTGTGTGTGTGTGTGTGTGCATGTGTGTGTTCACATCCATGTGAGAAGCTGAATGAATCCTCTCTAGACCAAAGTCTGAAGCAGTTCTGTCCTTATTTGCATTTTCCCCACTGGTTCAGACATGGAATAAGCCCAGGCTTTGGAGTCTGACCACCTAGGGTTAAATCCTCTTGAAGCTGCTTTTTAGCTGTGTAATCCAAGTCAAGTTCCTTTCTTAGTGCTGATATGTTGTTTATGTGGAATGAATGTGATATGATCCATAAAATATAAGCAGAATAGGACTCTGTTCCCTTACTGTGTTCCTTTAGAGAGAGGCTGGCTTGGCAGCTTTCTAACTAAAACCAGCATTTCCCAAAGTGTGAGAGTTACACTGCTGATGGCACAAGAGATGTTATTTGTGTCCCAACGTGGATTAAATAAAACCAAATCATATTATGAGTAAGTTTTTTTCTTTTCAAATGTTTTAAATTCTTCTGAGTATATCAAAGGGAAAGTTTCAGTGTGGTGCTAGCATGTCTTTACAATGCCTCCAAACTTGCTTCCTAATAATCTATCTATAATAACATAGATGGATAAATATATATGAGTCTATGTTTATAAGTGATATATAAGTTTCAGGTGTGTAGCGTCATAATTTGACATGTGTATACACTGTAAAGCAATCATCACCACAAGTCTAGCTGCCATCCCTCACCATATGGTTGATCCCTTTCACCCATTTTTCCCACTCCCAAATCACCTTCCCTTCTGCTAACCACCAATCTGTTCTCTGAATCTATGAGTCTGTTTTCATTTATTTTGTTTGGAAATCTGTTTCTTTCAATTTCACATATGAGTGAAATTATATGGTATTTGTCTTTCTCCATCCTACTTCTTTCACTTTGCATAAAGCTCCAAGGTTCATCCATGTCATTACAAATAGAAGTATTGCATCCTTTTTCATGGCTAAGTAGCATCCCAATATATTTACATACCATATCTTCTTTACCCATTATTGGATACTTAGGTTGTTACCATATTTGGCTATTGTAAATAGTGCTACAATGAACCTAGGCATGCACACATCTTTTTGAATTAGTGTTTTCATGTTCTTTGAACATATACCCAGAAGTGGAATAACTGGATCACATGGTAGTTCTATTCTTAATTCTTTGAGGAATCTCCATACTATTTTCCATAATGGCTGCACCAGTTTACATTCCCACCAACAATGTATGAGGGTTCCCTTTCCTGTCCAGCTTCTCCAACATTTTTTATTTTTTGTCTTTTTGATAATAGCCATTTTAACAGGTGTAAGATGGTATCTCATTGCTGTTTTCATTTGTATTTCCCAAACAATTTGTGATGCTGAACATCTTTTTATGTGCCAGTTGACAACATATACCACTGAATATGATGTTAGCCTAGGAAATCAACCCTGACTATTCTTGGAAGGATTGATGCTGAAGCTGAAGATCCAATACTTTGGCCACCTGATGTGAAGAGCTGACTCATTGGAAAAGACCCTGGTGCTGGGAAAGACAGAGGGCAGGAGGAGAAGAAGCGGATAACAGAGGATGAGATGGTTGGATGGCATCACCGACTCAATGGACATAAATTTGAGCAAACTCCAAGAGATAGTGAAGGACATGGAAACCCGGCGTGCTGCAGTCCATGGTGTTGCAAAGAGTTGGACATGACTGAGTGAACAGAGTGATGTTAGCAGTGAGTTTGTCATATATGGCCTTTATATACATTTCATCTATACCAGTTTATTGAGAGTTTTTATCATAAATGGATAGGGAGGCAGGAAGATAAAGGACAAAGAAGGCAATGTAAAGACTGAATCAGAAGTTGGGCTTTAAAGTTGGAGGAAGAGCCATAAGTAAAGGAAGGTGGGGAACCTGTAGCAAAAAGGGATTGGATTCTCTTGTGAAGCCTCTGTAACACATTTTAGACTTCTCTCCAGAACTCTAAGTTAATAAATTTGTGTTGTTTTGAGCCACTAAGCTTGTGGTAATTTGTTATGGCATCAATAGGAAACAATACATGGCCCATGGAGGGGCCCCATGATAGACAGTGGTCTCAGCTCCAGGAGGAACCATCGTTAAGAGATTAGGAAGAACAGCCAGGTGGGCCCTTTAACAAATCTGCCCGGTGCTGCTATTCCATGTTGCATGATTCACCATGCTTGTGATTGATGTAGGAAACTGCCAAACTACTTTCCAAAATGGCTTTTTACCAATTTTTATTCCCTCTAGCCATAGAGTTTCCATTGTTCCACATATCTGACAATACTTGGTATGATCAGTCTTCTTAGTTTTAACTGTTCCAGTGGGTGTGAACTGGTATCTCATTGTCACTGGTCATTTAATTTTGATGTGATCTTTATCTACAGTTTTTGAATAAAAAACAAGCTATAACATTTATTTCTATTATTATATTGAAAATAGGGGGAAATGGAATAAAGGCATAATAAAAAGTCAATTTCTGTTATTGTAAAGAAAATAAGGGGAAATGAAAAAGGCAGAAAAGAAACCATATGTTGTAGGGAAATAAAAAGACATTAAATGGATTTTATCACGTAAGATGACTTCACAAAATTGGATATTTTGATTTGTTTCAAGTGAACAGACCTCCCCACTCCATCAACAGAAGAGGCTATGGAGGCATAGACAGCATTGTGAGCTGTTGGAGAAGACTTGAGACAGGCTGAGTGCTTGCAGTTCATCTGTAGAAGCGAGGAAATATTCCTGACAAGATGTTCTGAGGCTGAATAATTCCCTTTCTCATTGTCCTGATAGAGGCCGCATTTGGTAGACTATGTCACTTTCCAGTTGACTCACTTTTTTACCTCCTAAACCCAAGAGAAAAGAGGATGGTGTTGAATATTTGCTGTTGTTGAACAATGATGTCCCTTCAATTTCTGCCTAGGCTTTGTTGCTGAGACACCATGTAGACTCAGGCTGTGAAAGCAGAAAGCATGAAGACAGTCTAACCTGACCAGGAGTTAAGGATAAAGCTGATACACCTGAGTCACCAGTAATCATGCCCCAAACCCTCAGTCTCCAAAGTGGTTCATGGACATCAGACGCTTTTTCCCCAGTCTGATGCCTTTGTGAAGCTAATCCCCTGTACTCCAGAAATTAAACTTATTGCTTATGCAGAACTTGGTAAAATGTGTAGAGACATGTGAACGGCCGTAATTTCAACTCAGTGATCTTTTAAAAGATTAGCATAAGATGATAAAAATAACAACATTCAATTTAGAAATTTTCACAAAACCAGTTAATATTCCTGTTCCCTGGAATACCACTGATGCTTATGTGTGTACATTTTTTTCCTAATGGGGTATCAGAAAGCTCACAACCTGGAAGAGAATCTCAGAGAAGAGTGATTTTGAGCAATTCGTCATCTGTGATGGGGAGCAAAGGTCAACAGGTGACAGCCAGAATGGATGAAATTGATGTTCAAAATTATTTTAAACTACGTCAGCACCACTACCCACTAATACATTTTTTCATTGACACTTGTTTATCTCTTTATCAAAAAGGACTTTGAAGGGACAAACTTAACGGGTCTTGGCCTATGTAAGGATTATAACCAAAGCTCTCAGATTTAATCCTGACCCATCCTCTGTTGCTATTGGGACCAGATTTTCAAAATTCATCCAATGAATAATGTACTGTACTATTATTCTCTGTTTTCCGAGACATGTCCTTTTCCAAATCATGTAAATAAAGACTTACAAGGTCACTTTATATTTTTTGCCCAAAATATGGTTTTTAGATTTCCACACTGGACATGCAATACTATAAACTAATTAATTGTCTTAAAATATGCAAAGTGTGAAGTCATTGTAAAGTTACTGTTGCCACCAAATATATAACTTGAAACGTATGCCTCCAAGCAATGAGTACTTCAGAGAAGACTCCAGAGAGAATTAGACTCAGAATTCTGTTATGGAGCTTTGATACATTTCAAACAGAACTAATGAAAAGGAATAGCATATTGAAAATGGAGATCATATGTATGGTGTAGCCTTTCTCAGAAATTCCTTAAAACAGAAAAAAAAATTGGCAATAAAACGCTATTCCTTCAAGCTGAGAAATGGTTCCATGATGCATCAATTGGGACCTGGGTTAAATCCAATATAGTCCATCCTTAGTAAAGAATACCATTCAGCTGTTGAAAGAGGTAGGCTTACACATATTGACTTGGCAAAATCTCTAAGACATATTTTTAAATGAAAAACGCAAGAACAATAATACTGTATAATCCCATTTACACAGAAAGAAATGAAGTATAATTGAGATATAAACACATATGTATATAAGGGCATGAGACGTATACCAAACTATTGACAGAGGTTACTTCTGGGAGGGGAGTAGGTGAGTATGTGTGTATAAGTACACATGTGTATTGCAGGTGACCTGAGGGGCAATGAGCCAGAAATTAACAGGTTTTGTTCTGTATGATTCTTTTTGTTTGCATATTTTACAAGACTACATGTAGGTATAGGACAACCATCCCCAAACAAGAAAAGAAATGGTTTAATTAGATATACTTCAGTCAATTTTAGGTTAAAATATGATACTGGTATATATCTAAATCTGTAACATTCCTACTGACAGTACAATTGAAGAGAGCTCTGGAATTGGTTCTATCATGCCAAAACAATTAACTGAAGGTGGAAATAAATACAGATCCAATCCAGGGATAAGTGGTAAACTCCTATATACTTTGTTCTCCATTCTATTTCCCATACCTCATACACATCACAGTATAAAGCAAAGGGTTCAGTAAATATTAATTGGATGGATGTTTTTGGAACATCTTCCAACATCTGTTGGAAGCCTATCTTTTTATGACTTAAAATGCAAATATTGAACAAATGATATTATTTAGCATATTAGAGACAGTATGACTTTTACTACTTGCTTAACTCTGTTTCCTCAGCAAAGACACTAACATCAAGAACATTAGCTAACCATGCTCAGTGAGAACAGAGAAGACTGCAAGAAACCAACATGGCATCCAGCTTCATACCAAATGGAAGTTGTCCAGATGACGATAGTGTCCAGCCTTCCCTAGACGTCACATCTGGCTTCTCAAGCCCTTCCTTCAGCAGCATCCACCAGCCGTACTTAACATGAAACGCAAAGCAGGATCACCCACAACGTGCTCCTGGACCTCAGCCAGGCTGCCGACCCTGTGGCAAAGCTGTTGCAACACAAGATCTTTGGGGAGAACGTGTGGAGAATGGATGACAATGCAGGCTCGGCACCAAGCTGAAACGGGATCGCCACGAGCAGGGTGGGCACAAGAAACACAGCAATTTAATATCAAATGATAGGCTGCCTAGATGGACTTCTGGGAAATCAGATGCAATGGAAAAATTCCTTTCAGGCCAAGAGTCCCGCTGGGGAAAGGGAAGAGAATAAAGAACAAAAGAAAAAATTTTTGCAGCATTAGCTCTGACTGAAGGGGTATTATTAGTGGATGGATGGAATATAAAGTAATCTGCCTCCCAATGGCTGTCTTCTGTCTGGTCATCACCAACAGTGATATTAATTTTAAGCACAAAGGGATTTTGTATAGTTAATCCAGAATATGTCTATAAATGTTACATTTATAAGGAAAGTGTTTTTGCATAGTCATGGTGTTTACCTAGGTTTGAGATATGCAACCGTGTCACGTTTCAAAACTTTGGAAAAATAATTCTATGTTCATAATTTCCAATGTAAAATGAAAACACAAACCATCTGGAAATTATCAAAATGCTATGTAAAGGCAATGATGCCATTTACTGTATAGAATCAATTTAGCACACCAATAAACACACACACGTATAAACCTTGAAAAAGCCGGCTATTTCTTTTTTTCCATAGAACTTTTCATTTAAATTCTGTAGCCATTGTTGTGCAGTAAATTTCGTTGTCACACAGCTATAGCTAAAGTGCTTTTTATTTGATGTAATCCTACTGCATCATTAAAATATCAGTATTTTTTATGTTTTGCAAATATTTGTGGACACCATTAAGCAACATGAAGGCAAATGCAGTAACAAATGTCCATTTTATGGCCACTGTCAGACTATATATTGTACAATGCCCCAAGATTATCAGCAATCTAGACGTAAATTATCACAACCCTAAGACCATGAAACACAAGACACATATATAATCTCCCTTAGTCCATGTATTGAAATGTTTGAATTGAAAGCTTGGGCTATCAATTCAGGCAGAAAATGTCGTTTCCCAGAGGAATTTTTCACTCTGGACAAAAAAAGAGAAAAGGCAAAGGAATGAAGCTAAAAGTTGATTTCTGAGAACGGCTCTAAACCTGAGAGAAGATTTTTAAGTCCCCAGAGAAAAAAGAGGGGAAGTAAATGGACCAGTGGGGAAGATTATTTTTTAACCAGTGCTTTATTATTGTGAATTAACCAAGATGTTCAGATTATCAGTAAATGATGCTGGTTATGGGGTTAGAGATTTCCTCCCAACTCAGAATTCTTCTCGAGAGAAACCAAAGAGATTGATGTTTCAAACTATGAATGACAAATTGCCTATAACATACAGTTCATGGCAAATTCAGAGCAAACAGTCTCTAAGTTGCTCAGGGATGCAACAAGCTAAGGTGCAGTAGGGAATATGCAAGAAATTGGGTCAGAATTGGAAATACTCTGTCATATTAGTGTGGAACTAGTTGTAAACACCTGGTGATTCAATTTGCCCAGTGACAGAATTCCCCTAACTTACTGATAAATATTCTATTTCTTCTGCTAAAATTCTTTATCACTTTGGTAAATCATAAAAGACAAATTACCCCATTTCCCATACCTCTGTTGGTCTTTTTTTGTAGAGCTTTGAAAGTGGTGAAAGAATTGATTTCATTGGCTGCAAATGACAATATTAATCAAAAGAGGCTGCCAGAACTTATAAAGGTGAATGTGTCTGGAGGGGTCGGGTTGGTAGACGAACTTGGCCTCTTGCGGTTCCCCTTCTGGTTGCAGCTCCACAGCAGCGCTTGGAGGAATAAGAGGAAGCTGCTGGGTCTGGCTGCCAAAAGACAAGACCAAAGAGGAAAAGTTCGAACTTTGAAATGCCAGTGTTCTGACTTTCAACCGCACTGTGTTCAAACCTCAAAGGCATTTGGACAGAAAGCAAGCCATTACGAATCATGAGAAAGATTTCAAAACCTTTTTCTGAACCATGCAGACCAAATGCACATAATCTGCTTCCTAAAACTACCCTGCAATGTAGCGCTTTTATTTTTGTCTGATTATTATGAATTTTAGAGGGTCTTCCAAATTAAGAGCTGTACCCTCCTCTGACAGAAGTCTCCTTGTCTATTAGACGATCAGTTTGAATGATATCTTCCTCCCCTTAATGTGAGAGCCAATTTAGAAGTTGGATTTTTATTCCATCATGAGTCTTTACAAATATTGACAAGATTTGCCATAAAGTTATCAAATGGCTTGATCAGTAATTCTGAATTAAGAAAAGAACTATAGATTTTACTTGAAGAGTATTTTTCTCACATGAGATAAAATATGTAGTAGAAGAATTAAAATGGGAATTTTATTTTTTATATCTCTAATTAAAAATGAAGTTTTTAATAGATAATTCTATTTCAGGCAAGAATATGTTGAGGTGTGAAAAAAACAGTTCTTTATTCTTGTAAGTGAACAAACTTAGGATTTTTTTAAAGAATTAAAAAAAATTTTACAGTACGCCGGTGTTGGTTATCTTTAGTAATGTGTACATGTCAATCCCAAACTCCCACTCTCTCTCTCCCTCCCACCCTTCATATCTTAACCATAAATTCATTTTCTAAGTCTAGGAGTCTGTTTCTGTTTTGTAAATAAGTTCATTTGTATCATTTTTTAAGATTCAGCATATAGCGATATCATATGATACTTGTCTTTCACAAAATTGGCATTTTTTTCAGGACTTTTTAAAGAACAGAACCAAATTACTTTAATTAAAACATTCAAAATATGTTCAGATAGAGTAGACAGTTGTAGAGTAGACAATATTTAGAGTTACAATTTGATGAGATTTCAAAGAAAACTGTAAAATTGAGACTTTTTTTCTAATTCAGCTGCCTTTTAAAAATTCTAAATGGAAATTTTTGGAGAATTTTTCTTATTTTCATAAACATATAAAATAGATGTGAATGCTGGAATATATATTTTAAAAATATCTTCATCTCTTATCTACATTTTTGTATCTTTTCATGTTCAATCTAAGCAATGGTGGATAAAGTTAGGTTTTTTTTTTTTAAGATAGCTTTAAGTAGCAGTTTATGAAAGAAATTTATTTCCTACAGATTAGCTTTAGGTTTTTCCTGACTTGTCTTTTAAGACTTTTGAAAATGTGAATATTTAAAAATTTTATATTTATTTGTGTTTGTTTTGCTTTTTGACTTCATTTACTTTTGGGCCTATGTAGAATTCTGTGATAATTCTCACTTTAGTGTAGGTTTGAATGTGTTGTATATGATGAGTCATTAGAATTAGTGACAGGGACTAGAAATAACATGAAACAAACCACATACAATAGATGAATTTATTTTAAAATTCTGCTTCTTACAAAATATAGTGTAGTGTGTAAACAGAAAACATTTGTGCTTTTCTACACCAGGATTTTAATCATTAAGGCAGAATAGTTTTTTCCGTTTGTGTTTTAAAATGGAAGAACATTATACAAATATTTGTACAATGGTAGGTGAGTATCTGTAAATGTGGGTACAAACACAAATATGCATTTCTGGATAGATATATTAACTAGTTTAAACAGTTTTAGAGAGAGCTGGGGCAGGTGATTGTGAAAGGAAGGGGAAGATTTTTACTTTCTGTTTTATGTCCTAGACATTTGGAATCTTCTAACTATGTGTGTTTTACTTTTTTTCAAAGTCAATGATTAAAATAAATATTCTAAATGGAATTATGTGCTATTTCTTTTTTCTTTATAATTTCCTGTGTAAAAATACCTTGGCTAATAATTTTTTTTATAAATAAAATTTAAGCATTTTTTTAAAAGCTTGAAATTAAGCAGCTGTATTATTTTGCTTTTAGGAATTGTCTAAAGAAGCTGGCCTCCCAGGTTGGGCTCTGTCCTTACTTTGGCGAATTAGCAGCGTTGTCAGTTCAGCGTGAAGTGTTTCTTTTCAAATTATTATAATTCTTCCTGTGGTTGCTCTGAAGGAAACTTGCCTCATCTCGTGTGCTTTCTAATAAATCCTGATAGGTTATTTTGATGGGAAAAAAGCACACAGTCAAAAATATATCTTCAATTAATTTTGTGGCTTGCTTTTGTGCCACCGCTTGCTGCAAAGTTTCACATCTGAATATTTTGGTGATCAGAGTTTTGCTTGATTTAAAGTTAGTTGCTTGTCTGTAGATTTCTTATGGCAAAAAATTAATACTGAGATCTTTCTGTGATATTACCTAATTGCCACTCATGGGTTTGGGAACCATTGCCAGGCTGAAGTGGAGCATCCTATATAAGTCTGTAGGGATTACCTGTATTTGGTGTTCTTTAAAGTAATAGGATTTTCTCTATTTACATCGTTTCATTTGGAATGTTATATTTCCTTGGCATATCATTCTGGTCTGACTTCATGTGCAATGTGATAGGTTTTCATAAGACAAGAGAGTGCCTTTCAATTCTAAACATCCACTTGGGTGTAGTTAAATTTTCTCTATTTCTCTTGGGTGTAGTTATTTTCTCCATTTCATAGTTATGCTTTTAGTATCTAGAAGAAATAATTGTTTAATTTTGCCCTACACTGAAATAGGATCTTTAAGATTAAAAACAATGTCAATTTTCAAAAATAATGCTCATCTATTCCTATAACTAGAGCTATATACATGTGAGGTAATAATTCATTAATTCCAAGATATATTCTGCTGTTGACAAAAAAGGACAGAATTTTGTAATTATAGCTTGTGTCTAAAAGATGCCAAAACAATAAGTTTAATAACAAAATCATTTGAGCCAAGCTGTCAGAAAACTTTTAGCAAAAACAACTGGTCAGTTGAATAATTCAGTTTTTAAGGAGTGTTTCTGATATCTCTCTGAAGCAAAAATAGAATAAAAAACAATGACGTGTTTCTATATTAAATCTATACTACAAAACAAATAAAAATAAAATTATTTGTGTTTCAAAATGCAGAAAATAATTGGTTAAAAAATTTCATATCATATAGATAATGAGCATGTGTTGAAAATTGTTACTTGGATTTAAGGGCAGAAGATTTATTTTTAAGTTTATAGGTATCATGCAGACTTTCAAGATTAAATATATATCTTGTACTCAACTTTTTGTTGTATCATAAAAGGCCCTGCTGGAAGTGGTAATGACATTATTGGCCTGTGAAAATTTTGTTCAGTGTAGAGATAATGGTTAGTACTAAATACAGGAGGAAAGGTATCCATAATTCAGAATTTGGAAAGTTATTTTATTAGTAGATCATTTTAACTGAGCATTGTGAAAATTAATTTTTTAAAGTAAGATAATGGTTTTATTCTTAAAAAAGAGTCAAAGTCTTGAAGCAGTATTTTCATCATCTTACTTTTAAATCAATATGGATTTCATATTTTCTAAGACTTTGATAGTATTGAAAAAGCAACTTACTGGCTTAAAATGTTATACAAAGACCTAGGGTATTAATTTATCTTCATCTTTTTTAAAAACATAAGTTTAGTATTTGAGATATCTGTGGTTTGCTTTGCATAATTACAATGACAGTGATTCAATACTTTTTACACAATTATCTCTCTAAGTTATGTTTTGAAGATTTTTTTTTCAGGAAGTAAAGCATCAATAGAATGCTTTTTTTTTTTTTTTTTTTTTGCCTTATAGCCACAGACTTCTGTCAAACAATTTTTTTAGAATATTTCCATTTTGTTAAAAGATCATAATTACTGCCATTGCCATTGCTATTATTACTTCCAATAGATAGTATCAAACACTTAAATTTTTCCAGGCATTGTGCTTAATGTATTATATGTATCATCCTATTTAATCCTTACAACAACTGCATGAGGCAGAGACACTTATTTTACAGATGGAGAAATCGAGGCACAGAGAGCTTAAGTAACTGGGTCACTTTCATAACTAGCCAATGATGGTCCTGGGATTTGGAACCCAGGCAGTCTGATGCCAGAATCCATGTCTCAAATTCCATAGATAAGGGATTTGAATCTATTTGAATTCCCATTTTATGTTTCATTGATATAATAACATAACTTCATGAGCAAAAATCATAAAATTCTGAAAAATGATTTGCTTAATATTTTTTATGTCTATGGAAAAGCTTTAGATTTACAGAAAAAAATAAATTGTGTGGACTCTTTGGATTCAAGAAAGAAGCTGCAGATAACTAACTGGGGAATGATTGAACAAAAGGAAAATAATAATTTTTTTTAATAGCTGATTTTATGTTGTTGATTGATATCTAGACGTAAAAGGCATGATTCTTGCTCTCGATTCCTTACAGTTTGGTTGGGGAATTAGTTGAGTAAATAGATAATTAGATGCAGTATGAGTAGGACCAAATCAGAGGCAAATCTAAGTTCATAGAAAAGGTTCTTCCTTCCTAAAACTTACTTTCCTTAGCTTGAGGGAGAGTGGGGAGGCTGCCTTGAGGAGGTGATCCTTGAGCTGCATGCATTTAGAAAGATGCGCAAAAGTTTCTGAGGTAGAGAAAGGGTGGAGTGGAGGGTTTTGCAGGAAGAGAAATCCCAGACTTAAAGGTACATACCAAGTGAAGTAAGACAGAGAAGCAGATGCATCATATGACATTCCTTATATGCGGAATCTAAAAAGACATGATACAAATGAACTTATTTACAAAACAGAAACAGACTCACAGACTTAGAGAAGGAACTTATGGTTGCTGAGGGGAAGGATGGGAGAAGGAACAGTTAGGGAGCTTGGGACGGTCAGGTACACACTGCTATATTTAAAATGGATGACCAACAAGAACTTACTATAGCACAGGAAACTGCTCAATGTCATGTGGCAGGCTGGATGGGAGGGGAGTTTTGGGGAGAATGGATACGTGTATATGTATGGCCGAGTCCCTTTGCTGTCCACCCAAAACTATCACAACATTGCTAATTGGCCCTACTCCAGTAGAAAATAAAAAGTTTAATTAAAAAAAAAAAAAAAGACTTAAAGGTACAGACACTTTAGCAGGGCTTGAGTTAGAAACTTCACAGACAGAACATGAAGCATAGGAAATGAAGTTGGCAAAATAGAGTCTGCAAAATAAACTGCCTTGTATACTGTTGTAAAGACCTAGGGTTTTATCTTGATGGTCAAAGAGAACCATTCAAAGATTTAAGGGGAGGAAACATAATTAGACGTGTTTTAGAAAGAAAGTTTCAGACAAATAATGAAGGTTTTAATACAGTGAGGCAAGACTAAGTCAGGAGATAGTTGTACATGATTGCAGTAATCCTGGTGAGATATAATTAGAACTCGAATTAAAGCAATGGAAATGAAAACAGAGAAGAGAGGATAAGTTTAAAAGCTACTTAGGAGATGACTAAATGGTCAATAAGATATCTTCCAAAAAGGAACTACTCTGATTTCTGTTACTAGAAGTTGGTTTTGATTGTTTTTGAATTTTATATAAAATCATACAGTATTCTTTTTTTTTTTTGATCTGACATCTTTACTCAATATTTATGTTATTGCATACAGCAGTAGATTGTTCTTTAAAAACTATCATAATTGTATCCCCTTGTGTGAATATATCATAATTTATTTTGTCTATTATTGGTTGACTGCTGGGTTGTCTTTATTTTTGTGTTAATTTAATTATGGTGCATAAATATTCTTGTACATTTTTTTGGTGCACACACACACACACACACACATATATATACACATTCTATTAGAATTGCATAGATACAGGGAGCAAGCTTGTTATTGCAGAAGAGGGAGAGGAGATGGGGATGGGTGAAATAGGTGAAGGCAATTAACAGATATGAACAACTAGTTATCAAATAAATAAGTCACTGAGGTGGAATGTACAGCACATGGAAAATAGTCAATATATTGTAATAAAACTTTGTATGGTATGTAATGTATAAGAATGTCTAATTGCTAAGTTTTACACCCGAAACTAATAACTAATATAGTAAGTCACTACACTTCAATGGAAAAAAAAACACATACAAAAAATGCTGGTTCATGATTTCTAAGTACGTTCAACACTAGGAGATATATCAGATAGTTTCCCAAACTGTATCCAGTTTAGACTCCTATCAACACTAATCAAGAGATTCAGGTGTTCCAGTAGTTGCAATTTTCAAATTAAAAAACTTTTCACAATCTAAGGGTTGTGCCGTGGGATGCTGCAGTTCTATTTCATGTTTTCTTGTAACTAATGAGGGCTTCCCTGGTGTCTCAGAAAGTAAAGGATCCGCCTGCAATGTGGGAGACCTAGATTTGATCCGTGGGTTGGGAAGATCCCCTGGAGGAGGGTATGGCAACCCACTCCAGTATTCTTGCCTGGAGAATCCCATAGACAGAGGAGCCTGGCTGGCTACAGTCCATGGAGTCGCAAACGATGCTGACCACCTTTTCATATGCTTGCTGGCCATTTGGAGATCATGCCTTGCTGGCCATTTATAAAATACCTGTTCAATCTCTTACCCACTAAAAAATATGTGTTGCCTGTCTTTTGCTTATCAATTTCTGAGAATTGATTTTACATGCTAGATATAAGTTCCTTGTTGGAAAATACTTTTGGAACCTATGTTGGGACTATCTTCTGATCTGTGGCTTACCTCTCATTCTCTTAATGTCTTTTGAATAACAGAAGTTTTAAATTTAATAAAATCTACTTTATTAATCTTTTCCTTTGTGGTTAAAGCTTTTAGTGTTCTTTTTAAAAAATACTTGCCTCCTTGGGACTTTCCTGGTGGTCCAGTGGCTAAGACTCTGGACCAGAGCGGGTCAGGGTTTGATCCCTGGTCAGGGAACTAAATCTCACAGGCCACAGCTCATAGTTTGCATGCTGCAACTAAGATCTGGTACAACCAAATAAATACAATTTTTAAAATATTTTTTAAAAAAATTTAAAATACCTCTTTTAGGTAAGAAGACACTTTTCCATATTTTCTTCTATGAGATAATCTGGAACTGATATTTCTTTATATTGTGAGGAAGCGGTCAAGCTGAGCTTCCCACGTGGCTCAGCAGTAAAGAATCCTCCTGCAACATAAGAGATGCAGGAGACACAGGTTCAATCCCTGGATTGGAAAGATGCTCTGGAGGAGGGCATGGCAACCCACGTCAATATTCTTCCCAGGAAAACCCCATGAACCGAGGAGATCGGTGGGCTATAGTCCATGGGGTAAAAAGAGTTGGACACGACTGAAGTAACTGAGCACAGCACATAAAATTTGTCATCATTTGTAAGTTCCCCCAAACTTATCATTATTAAAATGGTTTCTTGCCTATTCATAATGGAAATAACAGTTCTTTTCCAGTTTGGGATTAACAGAAATAAAGTTGGTTTCCTTTTTAATTTCATGGGTCTCCTGAATTTTAGTCCTTGATTAAGAACCCCTTATATATAAAGGCACAACTTCAACTACTTTCTTCAAGCTTCTTATAGTGCATTTTCACTATATTCAGGTTAAAGTATTTTCTAATTTTTATTGTCATTTTTCCTTTAATCATTGTTATTTAGAGAATACTGTTTAAATTCCAAACATATTTTATTGTTAGTCTGATTTGGTTAATCATGTTGTTCAAATCTTTCACAACTTTAGTGATTTGTTTCTTTTATAAATCACTGAAAGTGATGTTAAATATCTCATGGTGATCATGGGTTTATTTTTTCTTTTAGTGTTAGTTTTTGCTTTACATGTTTGACGTCATTAGGCACATATAAAATTTGGACTGTTACATCTTCTTGTTAAATTGACTCTTTTGTCATTGTAGAATGTCCTTCTTTACCTCTAGTAAAATTTAATACTTATTGCCCTAGCGCTCATTTGTCTGATATTATTATAGTTATAAAAGCTTTATTTTGGTTGATACTTGCATGGTATGTCATTTTTAATCCATATACTTTGAACGTTTTTGTGTCATGGTATTTAAAGTATGACTCTTCTAAGTATAATATTTACTATATATATTTGTGTGTATATGTGCACACACATAATTATTGCCTTTCAGTTAGGTATTTATTTGATTTGCAGTTAATGTAATTACTAGCATGAAAGAAAAGTGAAAGAGATAGCCTCTCAGTGATGTCTGTGACTCTCTGCGATCCCATGGACTGTAGCCTGCCAGGCTTCTCTGTCCATGGGATTCTTTAGGCAAGAATACTAGAGTGGGTAGCCATTCCCTTCCCCTGGGGATCTTCCTGACCCAGGGATCAAACTCAGGTTTTCCGCATTGCGGGCAGATTCTTTACCATCTGAGCCACTAGCACATATTAGTTTAAATCTTCCATTTTTTATACATTTCCATTTGTCTCCTCTGTTCTTTTTTTCTCTTTTTTGCATAGTATCAATTATGTTAATTATAAGATACAAGGTAAGTTTGCATAGCAGAAATAAAGTGGAGAAGAACCAGAGCATTAACAGAACTGGGAAGGCTGAGTGTTCAATGTATCATCTACAGTCATCATTAAATTCATCCAGGACAATAGAGGGACTTCACCGCAGATGATGTCACACATTTTGAAGGGTCTTTTCTGCCAGGTGGCAGATGGGAGGCAGACCTTAAGAGCTCAGTACAGCAGTGTGTGATCTTTGCTGAGAGAAGCTGAGAGCAGCCCTTCTTTTTTTATCCTTTGGCAGAGAGAAGGCTTAGAAATAAGGAGTGCTTGGAATTAAGACAAAGGTGTTAAAGATGCAACGGTTATTGCATATGCTCAGTCTGATAATGGTCAGTGCTGAGCTGGAGCAGATGGCAAGGAAAAAGGGACTGCAAATAACAATTCATGTCACACTTTTCTCTAGAATTGGATGTCTTGGGATCACTTGGGATCAGTTGCTCAGTTGGGATCTCCATGACACATCTCTATATTTGTGAAAGCATCCCACCTGGAAACTGCTGACGCTGCTAGTAGAGAAAGAAGTGTAAGAAGGTGAGAAGCAGACAATTTGCTGGGGACAGGATCCCAAATCTACTTTCCTCCGTTGAGTAATCCACTCATAAAACGACCTCCCAGTCCAGGGCAGTGGTAAAGACATTACGCCATATAGGACCTTGGCATTTGAAAATGGAATTTGCCAGGCAGCTTGGCAAACCAAACAGCACACGTTTGTCATTATGATTCCAAACTGACACAGAACGACAGGGCCAGCAATCCTGAAGAGAGTTTATTCCAGGCCGATACCACGGAATCACGGTTACAGCTCATTCACTCCTACTGGTCTTATGTTGCCCTTGAATCCTTCTCTTTTCAGTCCAGGCAATTTACAAGTTGATTCTTTTATGTCTGTTTCCTCTGCCATAGACCACTGAAGGCATGATTTCTTCCTGACTGAAAATAAAGCAGTTCTGGGAGGAGAAGAATGAGACAAGGCCATTCCTTCATGTGACTCGTTTCAGAGCACAGAGAACAAGATGAACATGGGTACATGGGGAATCAGAGAGCATTTCTTGGTGAAGTAAGCCTTGAATGCCAATTTACAGCAGGGATTAATTGTGACTTAATAGAACCAAAGATTGTGGGATCCAGTGGAGATGGGAAAATGTATACTGAATATTGACATTGGAGAACAAATAATACCAAACTAGGAACAAAAAAGAACAGTGGTGCATAAGCCAATGGTTCCTTTATAGTTACGTGTGAAATCTATTAAAAGAAAAAGAAATGCTGTTTTAGGATATAGTTTTAATATAAGAATTATTTTGGTTGCATATGATAACTTAATTCAAAATGGCTTAAATAAATCAGAAAATAAAGTGGGAGGAAAAGAGGAATTTCTTGATTCACTTAACTGAAATTTGGTGGCGTATCTAGAGTTAGGGGTCATGTGACTTGGTCTCTCTCCCTTCCCCTCTCTGCTTGTCTCTGTATCAGCTTGTTCAGGCGGACTATGTTTAGAATGTGGGGCTGTCGCTGCAGAAACTCCAGACTAACCCCCTGAGCCTGTCGGCAACCCTGGGTGACTCAGGTTCACCTGTTTGAGTCACAGGCCTGTCTCTGAGCATTCTGGAGGGATGGGACACTCTGATGGGCCAGATTTAAACCCAGCATAGAAGGTCGTGGTGCAGTCAGCCCCAGCAAACTACACGGACTGAAGTAGGGGAGGCAACTCAAAGGAAAAGTACGGTCCAGTGTGACTAGGCAGGGGAAAAGCAACAGATGTTCACAGCAACAGTGCCTTTACTTTCTGGAATGTTCCCATATGGTATGAAATCCTAACACAATATAGTGACAGTTCTGGGTGTGTTTGTGTGTGTGTGTGTATGTGTATCCTCAGAATAGTGTTAAAGACCCCTGAGGCCTTCACGTATGCTCTTTCCCCTGCCCGTAATGTCGTTTCTGTGCTGACCTCCACCTGTAAGCTGGTTGATATTGATTCATCCTTTGTATCATTTTTTTCAGGAAAGCTTTCCTTGATCTAACAAACAAGTTCGTGTCTCTTTCAAGCGCAGCCCTCAGTGCTTTCTTTTTATGCACTTACTTTAAGTCTTGTTAGTTAATTTTCCACTAACATTTATTTAACTTTTTGTCTCTCTGACCCTCTGCAAGCTCCATTAGGACAGGAATGTAATCATCGTCATTCACTGTTCATTGGCCAGTGCTTAGCGCGTGCGTGTGTGCTCAGTCGCTCAGTGGTTAGCACAGCGCCTGGAAAAAGTGGGTACAAAAATATTTGTTGAATGAATAGCTGACCCAAGTTAGTCCATAAAAATCTGAAGTATTTGGATAAATTTAGGATAAAATTCACTAAACTTTCTCTTAATTTTTTTTTTTTCTACTAAAAGCCATATCTAACAACTGAACGTCCCAAGGTTTTGGTAGCCAGAAGACCTACATTTTCGTTGAGAGTTACAGTAGTTCACTTTTACTTATGGATATTACACACCTTATAACTAATCATGATTTTCTTATTTACTGTATTTCTAGGAAGGTAGAGAGTCAAATTTTCTGAGTTCATTTAAAGATTTTCTCTGGTACTTTGGTAAACCACTCAAATAAGCTTCAAACACAAATGAGGTGCAAGTAAATAAACAATAAGGAGTGATAGCTTTCACTCTGAAATTAAATTTAAAATTAGAACAGATACTTTGCTCTCCACAAGTATCTTTGTTAAACCCATAGTACATATTTACTTTCACTTTTCACTTTCATGCATTGGAGAAGGAAATGGCAACCCACTCCAGTGTTCTTTCCTGGAGAATCCCAGGGTCGGGGGAACTGGTGGGCTGCCGTCTATGGGTTCACATAGAGTCGGACAAGACTGAAGCGACTTAGCAGTGGCAGCAGCAGATATTTGAGAAATGCTGAGAGTTAAATTGTTTCATATGATTTCTTCCTACATTGGTGCTTGAGAAATTATAAAGCTATATAGTCCCAGGCGGCACTAGTGGTAAAGAACCCACCTGCTAATGAAGGAGATGTAAGAGACTCTGGTTCGATCCCTGGGTGGGGAAGATCCCCTGAAGGAGGGCATGGCAACCCACTCCAGTATTCCTGCCTAGAGAATCCCATGGACAGAGGAGTCTGGCAGGCTACAGTCCATAGGGTTGCAAAGAGTCAGACATGACTGAAGCAACTTAGCATGCATGCATGGTCCTAATTACCAGAGACAAAGCTGTTTTCACTGGTGGTAGATTATCCTCTGTTGAGGTCACCTCCCCTTTGCTTTCAGAATACTTGCTACTGGGAGATTTATTTCACTTAGACTGGCTCATGATTGCCTCACACCAAAGACTTGGATGCTGATGAAGCCATGAGGAACCTAAGAAAGGGGTTCTCCAAGAACGTGTGGATAACAAAATGACTAGCTTACCATCTCTTGTCTCCCTTTTAGGGCCCCCTTGTTAACTATATCTTCAAAGTGCTCATGGAGACAAAGAAAGAGTATCTCATGGACAAACATACCTCTATAGGGTGATGTGATGCCAAGGGCTTATTCAGGAGCTGAGGTCCCAAACAGTATCAGAATCAAGCATGACTGATTCTAATAGTCACCAAATTTGTCTAAATCTGCTTCAGAACTTTGAGTGCAGGAGGAGAGAGAACCAGGAAAGTATGTTTCTTGAAGATTCTGACTAATCACAAAGTTCTTTTATGAGTGCATCATATTGAAACAATGTGCTTCTTGTTCTAGGTTTATTGAGAAGACTTATAAAAATATTTTAATTCTTTTTCTGTACTATTTTATAATTATAATATAAAATTAAATCAATCTGTTTTGTTGAGATACTTTTAAAAAAAGTATTCATTTGGCAGCGCTAGGTCTGTGTTGCTGTGTGGGCTTTTCTCTAGTTGTGGTGAGCGGGGGCTATTCACTAGCTGCAGTGCATGGGTTTCTCATTGGGGCGGCTTCTCTTGCTGCTGAGCATAGGCTCTAGAGATTCCACAACTCAGTAGTTGTGGAAGGTGGGCTCAGTAGTTGCAGCTCCCAGGCTCTAGGGCACAGGCTCAGTAGTCGCTTAGTCACTCCTCGGCAGACACGTGGGATGCTTCCAGACCAGGGATCAAACCTGTGTCTCCTGCGCTGGCAGGTGAACTCTTCACCACTGAATCACCAGGGAAGCCCTCTTGAGACACTTTTTGCCTTGATGATTATTCTGGCTGGAAAGCCAATTTGTTTAGTTTTGTGGAGAATAATATATTTCTAAACAGAGTAGATGGATAGCAGTGTTCAGGGTTCGTTAAGGAAGAGAGTGTTTTTTTTTTTTTTCCCCTACCCCTCTTTTTAACCCATTGTCTAAAAGTTGAGTAAACATAAAAGACTCAAGCAAGACCTGACCTCAAGTAATCTTTACAGTGTCTTTAATAAGCTGTGAATGGAAACATGTGGAATTAATTGTCAAGAAAATAGATCTTGATTATAAATTAAGAGCAGAGTATTTGAAAAAATACATTCTAGATTTCAATAGGTTTAAAATGGCTGGAAGCAAGTCCAAGATGTTTGATGAACTAGAATCTCTTTCTTACTTTTCCTTATACCCAACATGCCTTCTCTTGCCCTCCTTGTCCATTGCCCAAATTTCAAAGGAAAGAATGGACAATCTGATGGGGCAAGACTGTGTCAACATGATATCTAAGCAATGGGATGAAACTAGTGAGAAATTTGTAAAAGCTTTTTTGGCATTATAAAGAGCAAAAAGCAAATTAAAAAAGCTGCTGGTGGTGGTTCGGTAATGGGATGGGATTTTATGTGCCTGTTTCTTGGGTTCTCAATCCACTGCTTAACATCTCTTTGCTTCATGGTCACCAGAGGACTTAATTTGGATAAATTCCATGGGAAGAGAAGATGATAATTGCCTTTCCCTGTTGCTTGACTTCAGAGAAAAGTTATAGAAGCTTTACAGATGGGAACCATAACCCAAGAAATTTTAAACCAGGGGTTAGAAATAATCTGAAAATCAGAAAGAAAACCCTTCGGTATGCTGTGTGCATGCATACTAAGTCGCTTCAGTCGTGTTTGACTCTGTGCGACCCTAAGGTCTGCAGCCCCCAGGCTCCTCTGTCCATGGGATTCTCCAGGCAAGAACACTGGAGAGGGTTGCCATGCCCTCCTCCAGGGGATCTTCCTGACCCAAGAATTGAACCTGCATCTCTTACGTCTTCTGCATTGGTAGGCCAGTTCTTTACCGCTAGCGGCACCTGGGAAGCCCAATGGCAAGCTACTTTATAGAATATAGCGGGTTGTACTCCTCACTGCTTTCTAAAACACTCGCAGTGACTATCCTCATCTGGCACAATTGCTGTGCCAAGTCAATTTACCATGTTGTCTTTATAATTTCTTCTCTCTCCTAGATGTTTTCTTATTTTATGTAAGATGTAAAGAAATGCTAGAGTTAGCCTAAAATTCCAATAACAACTTGGGGATTTTTTTTAAAATAATTTTTTAACTTCTTTATTTTTGGCTGTACTGGGTCTTCGTTGCTGTGTGGGCTTTTCTCTAGTTGTTGTTGGGGCGGGGCCGGCGGGAGCTACTCCCCAGTTACAGTGCAAGAGCTTCTCATTGCAGTGGCTTCTCCAGCCGTAGAGAACTGGCTCTAGAGCATTCAGACTTCAGTAGCTGTGGCTCCCCAGCTCTAGAGCAGAGGCTCGATAGTTGTGGCACACGGGCTTAGTTGCTCTGAGGCACGTGGAATCGTCCCAGACCAGGGATCCCACCTGTGTCTCCTGCACTGGCAGGCAGATTCTTTACCACCAAGCCATCATGGAAGTCCCAACTTGGGAATTTTAAAACAGAAATTTAAATTAACTGTAATGAACAATCGTCAATGATTCTAAGAACATTTCTTCAGAGGAGTTTGTATATTCAGCTTGAACATTTGGGCACCTGTTGAAATTAGGTAGTTACAATGAGACCCCCAGTGAGTGATTCTTTGTATAACAGGACTTGTATAACAGGACTTTCCCATTGAATGCGGAGAGAACTTACTTGCTTCCACTCAGTGACAATGGTGATTGATGTCAGTCCCATGAATATGTTTGGCTGTATAAGACTCTGTCTCAGGAGCATGAGTAAGAGAGCTTCTCCTGCTGGGCTTGAAGAAATAAGATGTTGTGTTTTCTGAGGGCATGTGACAGGGCCACATGGCAGAGAACTGTGAGTGGCCTGTAGAATCTGAGGGAAACCTCCTGTCAGTAACTCGTAAGAAGTTGAGGCCTTGAGTCACAGTGCAAGGATGTGAACTCTGCCAACATTCTGAGTGAACTTGAAGGTGGAATCTTCCCAAGTTGAGACTCCCAACTTCCCAATCTTCCCAAGTTGGAAGAACTCCCAATCTTCCCAAGTTGAGACTTCCCAAGATGAGAACACCACCCAACACTGAATTGGAGTCTTGTATGATGCTGAGCAGAGGGCCCAGGGAAGCTGTGCTTAGAATCTTGCCCACAGCAACTGTGATGTGTGTATGCTATTTCAAGCTATTATGTTGCTGGAAGCTTATTTTGCAGGATAGACAAATAATATAGTGATTGACTTGCTCAAGCAATCCCTTCCCGGGGTAGGCTTTTCAACTGTCTCTCCCTTAATGGTTTCAAAAGATCCCACCACCTCCTTGGAAATGTGAAAACAAAACTTTGAAATGTGAAAGCAAAACTGAGAGGTAGCAGAAGAGAAATTTATAATTCAGCAAATTAGCTTGCCACAAATAAAAGTGATATTGTCAGCAGGATTTTCTTGAAAGTGGAGAAGACATTTAGTAAGAGAAATTCCTTAAGAAGCTGTGTAATAACTAAGTTATATAGACTTTAGGTGATGAAGTTTGGGATAAATGCTAGAAGTCAGTTACCTGAGAAATTCAACTAAGATTTGGAAAGTTAGAACATTTTTGGAAAATCAATACATACTCTATGTGGTGGAAGTTATAAGCCCAATGAAACATACTAACATTCAGTCCATGATGGTTCTCAGTGATAAGGACTATTTTTCTTTCATAAATCACCTTCTTAATAGTCTGTTCATAGAATATTTATTTCATGCTTACCCTTGGAGCATAGATGAACCACTGATTATATTTTAAAATCTGTTGAGTTTGACTTTGGTTCCATCGGAGTCAATTTTTTTACTCTTTATTTTAATTAACCTTTTAAAGCCTTTTTGCATCCTCTCTTCTCTTCTCACCAAACTCAGTTCTGATAACATTTTCTGGTATCAGTAATCCAGGCCTTTAAGTCAATGTTGTATATGCTTCAGGACAATTTGCACTTTAAGCTTTCTCTTATTCATTCGTCTGGCACATTTTTTATTGAGTAATTTCTGCATGTCAATCAATATATTAGAGACTTGAAACACATAATGGTGGCAAAACAGCCTTTCTTCTTATTTTGTTTACCATCTAGTAAGGAATAGGGACATTAATCAAACAATCCCAAGAGATCTAGCCACAACCCAGCCTGAGTTAGTATACTTTGAGGTTAGTCTTGTCTGCAATGTTGATATTCTAACATTGCTCAGCCAAGGGATACCTACTCTTGCTCCAAAGAGACCTACTTTTGGAAAGATACACACATATTGCAATGATTTTACGATTAGTGGGTACTTAAAAAGAGCCTATTTTTCTTTCCAGCATCCTTTCAACTACTTTCTGATCATTTCAGAAATATTAGCAATGAAAGCATTCTCTGTTACAGGAAGCAGGTGTTGGGCAGCAGAAAATAGAAGCTAGCTTGATAGCTCCATGAAAGAGAGTGAACAGCAATGCCTTTAGCATCAGCATGAGCCCAGCTCTCCTGAAAGAACACCCTATGGGAAGGAACTGTTCTTAGGGCAAGCTAGTTTGCTCCTTGCTAATGATGTCTGAAATCTGTATTGACAAGAGTAAGAAATCTGACAATGACCCAGAGCTTGGGGCAAGTGATGATGAAAAGAAGAGGGAAATGAAAATAGCATCACAACTTATCTCCTGAGCCTAAAAAAATTATTGAGAGAATGAGGGTCTCACATGACCCGTGTTTCTCTTCATATTTTTTATTCTGTTGTAACGTATTTCCATTTCCATTCCTACCTTCCCACAAATGCCTGCATTATATCTCTATGTGTTTTTGTTCTTTCTCATTCCTTACTTCGCCTTCTAATATCTCATTCATTTCACTTTGGCCTTCCCTGGTGGCTCAGCGGTAAAGAGTCCACCTCACAATGCAGGAGACAGGTGTTCAGTCCCTGGGTTGGGAATATCCCCTGGAGAAGAAAATGGCAACCCACTCCAGTATTCTTGCCTGGAAAATCCTAAGGACAAACGAGCCTCACAGGCTACAGTCCATAGGGTCATAAAGAGTCAGATATGACTTAGTGACTGAGCACACACACACGAATGGGCCTAGAGATTATTCAGACTAAGGAAGTCAGAAAGAGAAAGACAAATATTATATGGAAGAATTTATATGTGAAATCTAAAAAAGAGCACAGATTAACTTATTTACAAAACAGAAACAGATTCGTAGACATAGAAAATAAATTTATGGTTACCTAAGGGAAAGGGGGGATTAATTAAGGGTAAGAAATTAACAGATATATACCACTATATATAAAATAGATAAACAACAAGGATGTACATTAGAGCATAGGGAACAATATTCAATATCTTGTTATAACCTATAATAGAAAAAAATCTGAAAAAGTATATATATATATGTATATAATTGACTTATTAGTTCTATGCCTGAAACCAATATAATATTGTAAATTAACTGTACTTAAACAAAAACAAAAGATCTAGGAAAAGAGACCCACAGGACTTAACACTGGAGGGGACTGAGGAGGAAGGCTAAAAGGAGTTGAGGTGGTCAATAAAAAAAGTGTACCTCTAGGGCAGGGGATTTCAGTTTTGGTTAGTAAAATAATTTGGCTTTAATTTTTTAGGGAAAATATAAAATTCTACTTTTTTAAAAAAAGAGATAGGATAACAGTACCTTCATAATGTTTCATTTACAGAAGGAAGCACCAAATTAGAATTCTACAACAAGCACTGTGGATGATGTCATGGTATGTTTATTTATATTGATAGTCCCTCAGTCGTGTCCAACTCTTTGTGAGCCCATGGACTGTAGTCCACCAGGCTTCTCTGCCCATAGGATTTCCTAGGCTTGAATACTGGAGTGGGTTGCCATTTCCTTCTCCAGGGAATCTTCCCAACCCAGGGATCAAACCCGGGTCTCTCGCATTGCAGGCGGATTCTTTACTGTCTGAGCCATAAGGGAAGCCCTGTTTATTTATAAGACACCTAGAAATCAAGCAGAATCATCAGTTTTTGGGTCCCCTCCCTGAACCAGCTGGCTCCTCTTCATCCTTTAGATCTCAGTTTAAAGGGCTGGTCCTCAGAGACTGCCTCAACCAAGTTGATCTGACTGTTCTTGAGGTGTAGCCGCATTCCTGCACCCGTGGTTTCTTTTATAGACTTGATTTGCTTTGTATTATATGTATATACAGTTATACACTTATTATCTAACTTTCTACTGAATGCTTTAGAGCAAGAACTCTAGTTACTTTAAAAAATATTACCAATATATGCTCAAAGTGTATCATATGCTAGCACAGAGTAGAATAAATTAATACTAAGTAAGTGCGTACTAATCAAGGAAAAATTTGCAAGTTATAGAAAATTTCATACAACAGGGAGAATCAGGTGAGTATTGCCAGATAACTAGAGAGGGAACACGAAGAAGAAGGTTTCAGGTTCATGAGGGTGTTGACCAAAATATTTTTTTTTCTGGACTCTGCTCTCATTTGACTTCATTGTATGTAGATTGTTCTTCTATCAAGTCAAATGAAATTTTTCTAGTGAGTGAAGGATCTCTCACTCTTGCCTTCCTTGCCCTTCAAAGAGAGTAGGGAAACCTGATTTTGCTTAGTATCAGCTCTCACAAAGGTTAGGACAAGACAAATTCTTTACTTGTGGGCAGAAGACCCTGAGGAACTGTGGAGCTACTGAAAGAGGCTGCAACCCACATGTACCCCCAGGATTGTCTGCAGACTGTGTGCATTCAATAATATGCACCCATTAGCAGATGCTGTTGTGGTTAATAAATTAAAACACATGTAAAATAGCTTCTCAATCAAGAGGTATTTTAAAAGACTGGCCTAGACACTACATTGTACCACTTAGGATGAATTTTAACTGTGTGACTTCCCGCAACAGTGAATAAAAGACCCCCTTGCGCCTCATCTCATCAGTCTTTTAAACTTTTGCTAATCTCTTGGGTGCAAAATGATATCTTTCTGTGGCTTTAATTCTAATGAAGTTGTAAAGTATTTTATTACATATTTTAATATATTTTACATATTTATTAGTCATCTAGATATTTTTACCTGTGAAATGCCTGTGTGTGACTTGTGTGTTTTTCTCTATTATTTATTTCTTACTGATTTTTATGAATTAAAAAAAATATTTTTGAGGTATATTTGTCTCTCTTTTACTTGGTTTTATGTGTTGTAAAACCTTTTCTCAATTTGCTACCTGCTTTTTTTCACTCTATTTGTGGTGTCTTTTGATGAAAAAAGCTGTTAATTTTTGCTTGGCCAAATTCATCAAAATTTTCCTTTATATATTCTGAGTATTAAGAAATCCTTTCTCTCTCCAAGTTATTAATGTATTCTTTTTTCCTTCTAAAAATTTGCTTTCCATTCTTAACTTTTAATGATTCTAAAAGAATAAGTTTCGTACACTTACCTTCATCATCATGGTGTATTGATGCTTATGCAGCAGGCACCCTCCAGCTCCCAACTTGCAAACTCAGTCCCGAAATGCAACTGTGTGACTTCTTAGAAAGTACCAACTCAGTATTTCAAGTATTTTTAAAGTTGCATACTAATTTTGTATTTCAAACTACATTCTCAAAATTGTGAGTTTTTAAGTCCGTAGGAAGCTAATCTGATCTTCTTGTCTGAGCTGGAAGACAATATTTCGTGACCACGTGGGTTAAAAGGGACTGACTAGAGTCAATGCCATGAGAAATGTCATTTGGAAGTGTTAAACATCAGTACAAGTAGGCAGTGTTGCTGGTGAACAGCAGCTTCTGTTCCAACTGTTCAAAGATTTACTGGTTGTCTGTAGTGACTTTGAATATTTTAGCAAATCCAACCTCTAGAGGTCTCATTTTATACATCAAAAATCTCTGCATACTTAGAAGAAATATATTCATAAAAATTAACCAAAATTTTGTCTTTCTTCTCCCCGAAATGGCTGGCTAACAAAGTCTCAATCCTTTCCCCCTCAAAGATATCAGGACAATTTTTAAGAAATTATTGTCTAGTCTGAATGGGAAACTGTGAATAAATGGCTTTTTTTAAAAATATAATTTTTCTGTAAGAAACAGTTGACATCTGATTTTTTTCCTATCATTTTCTTAGGGAATAAAAGAATATCTAAATCATATTGGCCAATACTAGTATCCCTTGGTTAAATTGGAATGAAATTATTCAAATTATGTATAGGTGTTGGTCTCCCATTTCATATCTATGTAAAATTAAGTGATAAAATTGTATCACAGCAGAAACCTGCCCCTATGAACATCCAGGAAAATTTCCACATAGAATTAATGATTTGATTTCCAAAAGTGAATTTAAGCTAGACTGGATATTAAAGCAGTGTGAGAGAGTGCCTTTGTTATTTTCTCGGCCATTTAGAAATACGGGTTGGAGATAGCAATAGAGTCTGGTTGAGTCAATACGGGATAGTAAATATTTAAGTGTGTCAGAAATAAAAAGAAGTAATGTAATTAAGCTTAATCCTGGGTCATAAGCACTGGGGCCACTGGCCTGCTTTTGAACTGAGAACACACCTGGCTTCCTTTGCATCCTTTGCCAGAATATGTATAACCTTTCGAGCTGGGATTTCAAGGACAGTCAATACAGATTACTGCAGAATCTCATTTACATGACATCCTGGGTGTTCTGAGAAGAACCTGGGAAACCTATGCTATAGTTTATAGACCAACAAGACTTCCATATTAGGCTTTGCCTTGGCTCCGGCCATGATGTGGGCCTCTGTTGCATAATCCCTTTTGATGGAGAGGTACCTCTTGCAATGAAAGTCAAATGTATTATTTTGGCTATTCAGTCTTCCCAGCTGCCACATGTCTTATTTTACGTCCAGTAGGCAGCTGGTTACAGCTGCCTGGAGACAGTTTCATCCATTAGAGTCTCTTGGTAAAGTCTGGTGCTTCTAAAAACTTAGATCACGGGTGGTAGGTGTCCCCGCAATGACACTGATGAGAGAGCCTGAGCAGCTTTGGGGCTTAGAGAGGACTCCTCTGATGCAGGGTGATTCTGAAGCCTCAGGTTCCAATCCTCACCCCAAATACTGTGTATTGTGGACTAGCTATTCATCCTCCTCTTTACTTTGCTTTTCCTTCTCACATCAGTTTTGGTCCTCCTGCCTCTACCTCTGAATCCTTAAAAATGGATAGAAACTTTGACATGGGGGAGAGACACAGGATGGTCTTTCAGAATGTCCTCTGTGCTGAAGGCACCATATTTTAGGATTATTAAAGAGAGTTTGAACTCTTAAAAGATACTGTTACAACTTTTGTTGCAAAGTTGTGCCTGAGCTCCAGTAACAGTCTGGGTCCTGAACTGGAAGATGCTTTGCGGATGTCAGCGCAACAGGAGAGAAGGAGCGAGCAAAGCAGGTCTGGGTGCCTGCATGTGTGTGTGTGTTTGTGTGTGTGCACGCGCGCATTGTATTTTTCACATCAAACCTGAATGCTGATACATTTTGTGTGTGTGTGCTTTCTTACCCTTATGAGCTCTTATGAGGAGGTACACTAACTGATTTTTGGAGTGCTTTGTGGCATATATGCCGATTGGTCATAAAACCTTACAGTAGAGCACAGAAATAATCTACCAACTGACTAAGGGAGCAAATTTCCTTTACGTCTGTTGACGTAAGTGTCACCTTCTTCTGGGAGGCCTCCAGTGCACCGCATGGGAGACATTCTATTCCATACGTGGACAGCATGAATTATAGTTGGAAATGGAAAAGACATCTATTCTTTTACTCACAAATTTACTTTCAAACTTTAATGATTTCTTTTTTTTTTAAATTTACCTCTGTCTCTTTATAAACCCCTTTATGGGTCCTAGTTTTGCCCTTATTGGTCCTAGTTTTTCTCTTTGTAGGTTCACAGCAGAATCTACACCCCCTGCCACAGAAAACCATGGAGAGTGTGTCCTCTCTCTCTTTCTTTAAATTGATTTTTATTGAAGTATAGTTGCTTTACAATGTGTTAGTTTCCACCGTACAGCAAAATGAGTCAGTCATAAGTATGCATATATCCGCTCCCTTTTGGACTTCCTTCCCATTCAGATCACCACAGTGCGTTCAGTAGAGTTCCCTGTGCTATGCGGTATGTTCTCATGTGTTCTCTTATTAATAAGAAAGATTAATTGAAGACCAACCACATGCCAGCCTCCCTACTTTGCTTAACCATCAATGGCAGAATCCCATCATTGTAATCTTATTTAAATAAATCCTGTTAGTACCCTCAGTAATTGAGTCTTAGAATAACTTAGGAACTTGTCCATGGCCACACAGCTAGTAGGAGGCTGAGTCAGGGTTTGAACTCAGGCAATCCCAAGCGAAAGCCCACACTGAGACCACTTCTCTTACTTGACTTTTTTTCTTTTTTTCCCTCTGGGGTCCAATATCCCTTCCTATGCGTGATTATCCCATAACAGGGTCTTTATCACTTCCTTCCATCCCTTCTGTGTTTTCCATGGGTCATTGTTGTTCCTCTGGCTTGAGGCCCTTCCCCACCAGGTTGGTCATGTTGGTGACACACTCAATCAGGTTGTGGATGAAGGGGCAGAGCAGGACAAAGCCAACCCTGGGCCTCCTGTTGTGCACAGAATCGAACCCTGAGTCAGTCTTCCTTGGACATTCACTCCACCCTCTGCTTCCCTCAATAAGGGTGACTTTGTCAAATGTTCCACTGACTCCGAAATACAGCTTTCTCCTCCCTTTGTCATTAGGGAAAGTGTATCACATTTTAGAACAAGTTCTAGATATTATTTCCTTTAATCTATCACACACCTTTTAGCACACATGCCTTGAGAGAAAGCCCTTGGGTCTATTAAGTGTTTTGAGGAGAGAAATGTCCTAGGAGCTGTGATGACATGTGTTAAAACTAGAAAGGACAACAAACTGAAAACTCTAGAAAACTAACAATGACCCTAAGCAGCTTTAGGAACTGGAACCATAATAGCACATTTGAATGATATCAAATGTGTTTTTTTCTCCATTCCATTTACATTGTAAACTCATAGGCAGTGTACTATATACACATATTAAGACTTTTTTATCAAAAGTGAAACTAGGAATATCAGGACCATTTCATCAACTAGTGAAAGCATATCTGATTTGACTCATAAATTGGCTATTCTCACATTATGGGTGATATTCACTCTTGGATTAAATCTCTGCTTCTGCTCTACATCGTCATAACTACATTTTCATTTCAATTCATAGAGATAAAAGAAGTGTTAGTCAATGCTGGTAAAAGTTAAAATGTCATGTGAACCAAATCAAGTTGAAATTAGCCACTGGAACTAAAATATTCTGTTTTCACTATGTTCTCGTTGGACTTTGCATTTTGTAGGAACTCTGAAAAGTGAAAGTGTTAGTGTCTCAGTTGTGTCTGACTCTTTGCGACCACATAGACTGTAGCCCCCCAGGCTCCTCTGTCCATGAAATTCTCCAGGTAAGAATACTGGAGAGGGTAGCCATTTCCTTCTCTAGGGGATCTTCCTGACCCACATTGCAGGTAGATTCTTTACCATTTGAGCCACTAGGGAAGCCAGTTGTAGGAACTTTAGAATTCAGAAATAAAATAATGATTGGTCGTTGGTCTCACTGATTAGATTCCCCGTGTACCCTAGGCAAGGAAATACATATTGAGTATTCTGGCATCTGCTGGAAGAGGTTGCACTGACCTTTTATATCATCTGACTCATTGTGTGAGGGAAGGATAGAGAGAAAGAGGGGTCTGTGGAGAGAGGAGGGCCGTTGGATGGCCCACTCCTCCTCCATCATATATCAAGGTCCCAATCATGATTAGACCCAATAAGACTTTAGAACCTCTGAAAGAGAAATAAATGCCACCAAATAAAACAATGTGGATACTCTTAGTTTTCTGACCAGCCCCTGACGTTTGGAAAAACATCGTGGTTTAGAAAACAATTTTTCTTCACTGTAATTCTGATAGGCAGGAAAAATCCTTCTAAGGAAGCTTTGTAGCATTAGTGTTGAAAGATACCTTGTACAGAAGTGTTTAGAAGTTGGTCCTAGTTGAAACAAAATTAAGCAATTTACTTCTGAATTTCCTGAAGCCTTTCTATGCCACTGTGTACTGAGAATTTGGGGGAAAGGGGAGGAGAAAGAATAGTCAGGTCCCTAAACTTATTTGACCATGAATTTTTTTTTTTCACAGACTGCCACCCAAATTTAGTGGCATGCACTTTTAAAAAGTGGAATGCACTTTTTAAAATGTTCTACTGAAGACTTGTTGGATAGTTGCAAGATTAAAATCAAATTCTAGTGAAGTACACTTTTTAACGAACATACAGTAAGTTGGTTGTTTCTGGTATACAGCTTTATGAATTTTAACACATGTAGAGACTCGCACCACCACCACCACCACCACCAAAATCAGGATGCAGAAGTTGTGTCACTTCCCCCCCAAATCCCTCATGCTCTCCCACTGTAGTCACATCCTCCCCTGACTCCTCACCCCTGGCAACCAGGGATGAGTTCTTCATCACCATACAAGTTTTGCCTTTGATGGACTGTCGGGTCAGTGACTCGTGGTATGCAGCCTTTTGAGACTGGCTTCTTTCATTTCACTCGGTGTAATGCCCCTGAGTTTGATCCAGCCTGCTCTGTGAATCTATAGTTCATCCCATTTTATTGTTGAATATCCTATTGTGTGGATGCACCATAATGTATCATACAAGTGCTCTTTTCAGAGGAGCTTCAGCTTGGAACAATGGCTGGGTTAGGTAGGCTGGTGTCAGACCTGAGCTCATTTTTTGCAGACATACCAGATGATGATGAAGATAATCATGATGACATTGGCAGCATAACCTTATTAAGTGCTTATTACATATCAAGTGCACTGTTTTAAGAACTTTATATCCTCCAAGCTCCTCCTCCAGTTCTCCTGTATGTTGTTGCTCTCCCAGCCTTACTTCTACAAGGCCTCTTACACAACATTCACTTAACTCACTCAGCACACTAACTGGTACTTCCCATTCCCTATATAAAACGTTCTAACTGATGCCCACGGTTCATCAAACCCTTGCTGCTAGTAAGTTAATCTGCTCCCACTAGCTGAGTTCTATGCTTATGAAGGGTTAGTTGTGTTTGTTCTTAAACCTAGATATGTCAGTTGTACTTTGTATTGTAATCATGTAACTTAACTAAACATGTAATTTATTAAACATTTAAACTTTAAACACAAAACATTTCATTAAAATGTAATTTAATTAAAATTGATGAAATATGTGAAAAAAAAAAAAAGAAAGTTCAAACTGGGAGTTGAAAATAGGATTAGGACCCACTCACATTAATAATATCATAAGCTATTAATCCTTGTTGAACATTTTATAAATAATTCTAGAAATTCTGGATGTCAACCATAAGGCTGAGGGACTCTTCTGGTGGCTTGTAATTTCACTGTGATAATGTCACTAATAACATTTTAAAAATCCTTTTTCTTATAAGAAAATTTAAATTTGGTTGACAGGCCATAAACCTTCCCTCCCTTTTCTGGTCCATCCTATATTTCATGTCCTCAGAAAACCTTTTTAGTTTCTATTGAGTTTTTAAAAGTAATGTGTCAGGTTCTAATGCTCCTGCTGGTTTAAGGAAAAATGCTCTCACTAATAAATTATAATGAATTGTCAGTCTCAACAGGCCTGTGACCTTCAGTCGGTGGGGGGTTTGGGGCTAAACTCCACTTCCCCCTTTTCTTGTTGGAGCAACTTTTCTTATTCTAGCCTGTCCTCTTAATTTATGGGTGGGCTGCCCATAGGACAACTCACCTGCAAAAATAGTTCCTGCTGTGGTGTTTATTATACTAAGTAGGTTTCATGCTGACTGAGAGTTTTTACAAGGGGATGGAGTTGCTGTCAAGATCTTCCATCATCTGAGCAAAGCTGGCCCTTAAATTCTCTCATATTTCAGCATATTAAATTTAGTGGGATGCGAGTAGGCTGGATGGGAGTGAGAGGGGACACAACAGTGTGAAATTAGCTTAAATGTCTTGCTCTGGGACCCCTGTAAATCTGACTTCAGTAAAATGTATCAACAGGAAAGCAAACTAAAAAGACATACATTAGAAACAGTAAAATGGTTCCCTGCTAGCCCAAGGTCATGAAAAATCTCTGTAGTCTACGTGAAGGAATGCTAAGAAAAGTAGCTTTAAGCTGATTTTTTTTAATTGAGTGAATATTTCCTTTATTCTTCAGTTGTTAGTAAGGATTTCTCGCTTATTCAACTAATCTGTTCTTCTGGAGAATTTTAAAAGAATGAAATAAAATAACAAAGAAAGAAAGAGGAAAAAATCCTATCACCCTCTCTTAGGGGCAATTATTTTTAACACTGTCATTTTCTGTCCAGCGGGTCTTCTATGCATTTTGTCAAAGTTGTGACAATAGAATGTATACAATGTTGTATCTGTTTTTGGGGATTCATTCTCTGGTGGTCTAGTGGTAAAGAATCCATCTACCAATGCAGGAGAGGCAAGAGACATGGGTTTGATTCCTGGGTCGCAAAGATTCCCTGGAGGAGGGAATGGCAACCCATTCCAGTATTCTTGCCTGGAAAATCCCATGGACAGAGAAGGCTGTTGGGCTACAGTCCATGATGTTGCAAAGAATCAGACATGATTTACCAACTAAACAACAGCAGTCTTTTTTTTTTTGCCTAACCTTATGTCTTGATCACTTGATACCTTATTACTAAAAACTCTTTGCAAACATACATCATTTCTAATGATAAACAATGTGAAACAGCATGCATGTATTATTTAGTCATTCTACTGTGGAATCGCCTTGACACTGATTGATCTTATGGGCTTTTCTTTTCTTTATTTCTCTAGCATCCTTTTCTTCCTCCCTGTCTTTCTTTCTATATATATTTTTTCTGCAATTACTCAAAGGTCAAGTTCCTTCCTGGAACTCATGGCCTTTGCATTGCCATCTTCTTTGCCTAAAGGACTCTTGCCCAGGTCTGTAGAGGAAGGCACCAGGGACGCTCTGGGAGAATGACTGATGGAGTCATTCATTGACTCTTTGCCCTGGCCCTCCTGAAACAAGAGTTACTTGTCTATCTCGTTCAAAACTAAATCTCCAGCCCTCTAATAGGCTTGGCACATTGTAGATGGTCAATAAATACTTATTGCATGAATCTATAATATCAAACTTCTAGGCTTTGGGGAGCTTTTATTAATAATATTATGAAAACATTCTTTCTGCTTTAATTTTTATCAGCATTTTAAATCATCTCCTTGGAATAGATGACTAGAATGAAAATAATCAGGCCAAAGAGCCTGTGCATTTTAACATTCCTGACCCATGCCAACTGGCTTTTATTGAAGGTTGTACGGTTTATATCAGCTATGAAGGAGTATGTTCTTCTAACCTTGGAATGACTACAATTCTCATTCCAACTGTGATTGGCTCATTTCTAAACTAAATCCAGCAAAAATTGGGGTTGTGCAGTTTTAATTTAATGTCTTAGATTATAGTAAGTAGAAATCTTTCATTATTTATGTTCCCTCCTTTGTGAATTGTTTAAGTTCTTTATCCAGTTATCCCTTGGGTGTCTTTATGTTTTCTTATCAGTATATATGGGATTTTTTAAAACCATAATTTAGTCTTTAACCTGTCATATTTATTTAATTTTTTGGTTTAACATTTTGAATCATTTATAAATCAAATTTATCAGTTTTTTTTTTTTTTGGTAATTTGTTCCACAGTTTTTAATTTTAGAAAATCCTACACTATTCCAAAATCAAATAAATATTCGTCTGTCTTGCAAATTTCTTATGGCTTGATATTTCTTTTAAACCTCTAAATTGTTATTTTGTGCAAATTTGCATTGGCATGTAGCGTGAGGTGAAGGTCTAAACAGAATTTTTTTCAAGTAGCATGTCATTGTCCCTTTTGCCAACTGATTCATAATGCCTCTTTATCTTGAGACATTTTTGAAGTAACATATACAAATTTAACTATTGTTATTATTGAAATTAAAACAATTTAAATATCTTCATGTGAAAGTGAAAGTGACTTAGTCGTGTCCGACTCGACTCTTTGCGACCCCATGGACCATGCAGTCCATGGAATTCCCCAGGCCAAGATACCAGAGTGAGTAGCCTTTCCCTTCTCCAGGGGATCTTCCCAACTCAGGGGTCAAACCCAGGTACAGCATTGCAGGTGGATTCTTTACCAGCTGAACCACAAGGGAAACCCAAATATCTTAATAGGTTTTTAAAAATATGTTATTTAGTCCTCCTAAAACATGAGCAAATTAATTTTGGTGTTTTACTGACTGCTGATTAGCATATGAGAGCATGTCTGGGAATATTAGCGAAGGCCTTGTAAAGAATTTAAACAAGCTTTAATATTAAAATTAAAAAAATATAAACTACTATACATACTATACAAGTAGATAAACAAGAATTTACTGTTTAGCACAGGAAATTATATTCAATATTTTGTAATAACTAGCTATGAAATATAATCAGAAAAAAATATAACAATCACTTTGTTGTACACCTGAAACTAACACAGACTTGTAAATCAACTATACTTCAATTAAAAAAGAGAGATAAATATACTCCTAAAAGAAAGGAAACCACTTTGGTATAAGGAAAATGCCAAAGTTAAAAAGCAAGACAAGGTTGAAAGAAAATATAATGATGTATAGCACAGAGATTCAATATCCAGAATGTAAGCACTTTCATGAATCAATAAAAAAGAAAAATAGCCAAATAGGAAGACAGGCTAAAGTTAGGAACAGGCAATTCATAGAAGAAAAAGTGAAGATGCCTACGAAAAAATGAAATATGCTCAGTTATAACTAATGAAGGAAATGAAATTTAAGACAGAAATATGCTTTACCTTCATCAGTTTGGAAAAAATTTTTAAAAATTAACTGTGAATTTGGACAGCTAGTTTTGGAAAAAACGTTTTGTAATCTATGCGAATTTAAAATAAATATATGCTTCATACTAACAATTTTATTTTATTTTTAGACTTTTAGACTGTGAAACTACTTAGATATGTAACTAAAGAGACATTTAAAATATCTTTTAAAGAATGTTTAAAGGTTTGTTTATAATACTGAATTATTTGGTCACAACCTAAATTTTGGTCAATGAGGAAGTGGCTAAGCAAATGTGATGAGATTATTTTATGGAACACCATTCAGCAGTTAAAAAGAATGAGATAATAGCATGCTGGCATGTAGGGAGTGCCAAGACATACTGTTAAGAAAGTTGTGGATTAGCTACACAATATAGACTTATATGGGCTTCCTTCATAACTCAGCTGGTGAAGAATCCGCCTGCAATGCAGGAGACCTGGGTTTCATCCCTGGGTTGGGAAGATTCCCTGGAGAAGGGAAAGGCTACCCACTCCAGTATTCTGGCCTAGAGAATTTCATGGACTGTAGTTCATGGGGTCGCAAAGAGTCGGACATGACTGACTGACTTACACTTACTTATACTTACGTATAGACTTATACACATCTACACTCTAGTCATAAAGAAAAAATGCTAGTCACAAAACAATGTTCTGTGGTTCCTGATTTTATCTATCATCTGTCTATCATCTATCTATCTATCTATCATCAGTCAGTGAAAAAAAAAGTAAGCATAGAGGGAAAAATTCTGAAATTACAGATATCATATTACAGATACCTACTATTATATCTGAGGAGGGTAGAATGATGGTTGGATGAAGGCAAAGGCAGATTTTTTTTTCTTTTTTTCTTTTGTTTTCAAATGCAGATTTTAGATAAGGGTGGCGTTTATTTAGTTAGTTGTGTATCTGGGTAACACTGTACATATGCAATATATATGTATGTGTTGGGTTAATTTCTAATTTTGGCTATTACAAATCAATGCTACAGTAAAAATTCTTGAAAACATATTGTATTATTCAATTATTCATTTATATTAAATAACTTACAAACACATTTTCATTAAAAAGTCAAATTATATCAAAGCATATGGAGGGAAAAAAATCAGTTCTGGATTTAAGGTGTGCCAAAAACACATGGTACAATATCCTCTGCCTACATCAAATTCATACATATGATAGTAAGTATCAAAAACATGAAAACAGAGTAGGAATGAATGTATAACCAAACGTAAGACTGTGTAGTAACATCAGAAAACTGGAAGAATAATGGTGTGTGGGTGTCCTTCTGACACCAAATGCATGCTATTTTCCCACACCAAGAATAGCCAATTCTCTGAGACCAACTGAGTGTCTAACAATTCAATTCAATTCTAACATTAACTGGAGAGAGCATAGACTCCACAGGTTAAGGTCTCAGCCCCATATGACTATCTCCACTTCAGATACCAGTTGCAAATGGGCAACTGGCGAATGTCCAAGTTACCCACACTATAGCTCAGAATAGTATAAGTTGGGCAGGGGTGGGTTTTTTTTTTTACAATCTAATCCTTGGATAATTCCCCACAATAACTCACAGGTCTCATTTTACATACAATTAATGATTTAATTTGTAGGATGCAACTCAGGAACAATCAAATGGAAGAGATTTAAATACAATGAAATAAATTTATTGAATTAATTATTTTTAAGCTCAATTTTTAAAACTTCATTTCAAACAACTTGAAGCAAATTCTCCCTGTATTTAAGGTAATTATTTTTGACTATATGCATACAGGTTTTCAAAAATTGTCTGTTTTTTCCATTTGTTTTGTTTTCATACAGATTTCAAACAATGTATTCATGTTAACAGATATTCTTGTGTTGCTTCTCAATGAAGCAGAGTGTTGGCAGGAATTTTGAAAATTTATTTTTAAGTAGTGAAAAATTATTTTAAATACAATCCCATAGAGTGGTCGTTCCCTTATTAGAAATATAATAGACCTGTTTTAACCATCTATCATCATGTTAATATTTGCTTATTGTCTGTTGACTACTAAGACAATATGACCAGTGAAAGAATATTCTATCTGAAGTTGAATATTATTGGGCCCAGGCTATATCTGTGAATCACAGTTGTAATTGATTTTGTAAAGGTGAGGTGATATAGATGTGAAGTATTCTATGAATGTGGCATAGATAACTCTTTCACAATAAAAGGTTGTGGTCTTGAATTTTCCCCTGCCGGGAGCCGGCATATTGCATATTGAGTGCATATTGCATATTGAGTGCAGCACTTTCCACAGCATCATCTTTCAGGATCTGGAATAGCTCAACTGGAACTCTATCACTGCCGGGAGCCAGCGTGAGGAGCTCCACCCATGACAAAGGTCATGAGGAAGGAGGCTTGGCATACGCAAAGGCGGGATCGAGCCTCAGGAGTCCCCCTGGAAATTCTCGAGCATTTACACCCAAAACCAGAGTCTGCCTACTTTCTGCTTTGTGCTTTCACCTACACCTCTGACTTTACTGGGGGCTGTCCCCCACTACCTCTCTGAAAAAAGAGTTAGCTTACAGCTCCAGTTAATAATTCCTGGGTGTGACAGTGTTTCAACCTACAAACTCCTTTGGAAATCCTCTAGCCTGCCTGAATAGGTTTTTCTGGCCACATGTGATTGTTCAGAGCCTCCCAACTGTGAGAGGCAGGAGATGTTCTAAACTGTCTAAACACAGATTCTTTTGAGTAGTTAAAAGATTGATTAGAAATTGTATTGGTGAAGGGATTTTCACTTGTTGGGCCAATGTTTGCTGCTAAGTCTCCATATCCCTTACCTGCTGTGTCCCTGGCAGTGTATTGATTAATATAATTGGTGTAAGTAGTAGCTTTAATGTTTGTAACCTGGGACCCTTGAGTTAATTCTTTTTCTTAGTATAGCCCACCACATCTTTGCTCTGTAGGAATGCAACTTTATCTAATGCTTTTGGAGGGTGGCTCCTGACCAATCACCTTTAGAGAAAAATAAGTTTCCTGAAGAAAGGGTCTTAAAATGTTAACAGGCCTCCGGGCCAGAAGATGATGCAAATCACCTAAGCTTTTGCATATGATAAGTTTGCAGGAAGAAAGCCTGGCTTGCTGCATGACTCTACCCCTTCCCCCATTATCCTCTTTGCATAACTTAAGGTATAAAAACTACTTTGGAAAATAAAGTGCGGGCCTTGTTCAACAAAACTTGGTCTCACCTCGTCGTTCTTTCTCTTACCTTCTGGCTGAATTATTCAGCCTCTTTTCTCCACTGAATTTCCTCACTGAGCTATCCTTATTTCAACCTCTTTTCTCCACTGAATTTCCTCACTGAGCTATCCTTATTCTATTACTCTTTATATCCTTAATTAACATTTAATTAAGCAGTTGTTTCCTGATCCTCGCCGACGCCGTCCCCGCTTCAAATTCCCTGGATCCACCGGGGCTGGACCCCGGCAAGTGGCGCCCACAAAATGAGAAACAAACATCAGCTTTATATATTAACAAAAGAAAAACAACAAATATGCTTGACATCTACACATTTTGGAACTTATAATTAGTATTCCACATTCTGAGGCAATATGGAAAAGATTTATTCTTGAAAAAAGTATTTCCCACCAAGTTAATTTATTCAGATTAATATACTATATATATTCTCTTTGGAAGGAATGATGCTAAAGCTGAAACTCCAGTACTTTGGCCACCTCATGCGAAGAATTGACTCATTGGAAAAGACTCTGATGCTGGGAGAGATTGGGGGCAAGAGGAGAAGGGGACGACAGAGGATGAGATGGCTGGATGGCATCACTGACTCGATGGACGTGAGTCTGAGTGAACTCCAGGAGTTGGTGTTGGACAGGGAGGCCTGGCGTGCTGCGATTCATGGGGTCACAAAGAGTTGGACACGACTGAGCAACTGATCTGATCTGATCTGATCTGATATATATTCTCAGGTTATTACAAGATATTGAGTGTAGTATCCTGTGCTATACAGTTTATGCTTTGTTTTATCTTAATAGAATGTTTTTTACAGACATTTTCTTGTGTATTCACAAATTTCAAAAGAAAGATGCTTTATTTTGTGCAATACAGTGTACCCTGTGCCTGGAAGAAGGCCTATACATTGTAGGTGTTCAGTGAGTGAAGAACTGAATGCATGATGATAACTTTCTGGACTGTATGGTCATAGTGGATCGAAGTTTGTAATTTATACTTCACAACTTTCGGGAATTGCCTGCCTTCTTTCTCCCCTAGTGATTATTTTGCTTTTTGCCTCTCCTTTCCCTTGTGTCTTTTTTCTTCACCTGCATTTTGCTTTCCTCTATTTAGCTTCTTCCTCCTTGCTTCCCTGGTGGCTCAGAGGTTAAAGTGTCTGCCTGCAATGCGGGAAACCTGAGTTCGATCCCTGGGTCAGGAAGATCCCCTGGAGAAGGAAATGGCAACCCACTCCAGTATTCTTGCCTGCAGAATCCCATGGATGGAGGAACCTGGTGGATTACAGTCCATGGGGTCGCAAAGAGTTGGACACGACTGAGTGACTTCACTTTCCCTCTAACCTTATTCTCCACTATCATCCCCCAGCTTTATTTTTTGTCCCAACCTGGACATAAATGGACCTGAGAGATTTTTTTTTTAATATTTATTTTACTTGTGAAATAAATCTTTAGTTTCTCTGCCCTCAATTTAAAAAGCAGATGAGCTGGATGGTCTATATTTTTAGATATATAAATTAATTTTAAAAATTATTTCTATATCTCAGTGGCTCTGGAGAGGGGAAGCAAACTTTCCCTGCTCTTGCTTTAATGGTTCAAAGACTTTTGAATGCCTGTAAATCCGAAGCTCAACTGGAAGAGTCATTTCTAGAGAAATAGAGGAACTTGTGCATTGAAAGTAATCTAGATGTGAAGAAAAAGAAAACGTGGAGTCCTCTACCTAAGAAGCTGGAAAACACTCAGGAGACACCTACATGAAAGAGAACTGTATGCCAATGACTCAAACCTCATGTAGTCACACTCCCTGTGATTGAATGCCAAACACCCATGGTCAATGAAGGCCCCCTGATTTTACTATACCAGAGGATTTTTAAAAATTAATTCATTATTTCTCAGTGTTCTGGGTCTTCGTTGCTCTTCGGGTTTTTCTCTAGTTGCAGGGAACAGGGGTACTCTGTAGCTGCAGTGTTTGGGCTTCTCATTGCAGTGGCTTCTCTTGTCGTGGAGTACAACAAGCGTTTGTGTTGTGCTGTGGTCTCCAGGGTGCTCAGGCTTCAGGAGTCGCAGCACGTGGGCTTGGCAGTTGCCAGCACTTGTGGCTCCTGGGCTCTAGAGCACAGACTCAACAGTTTTGGCAAACAGGCTTAGTTGCTCTGCCAAATGTGGGAGTATGAGTGAGTTTTACTTTCTTATGTTTTTTCCCTTCCTGTTTTCCTTTCAATAGTTTCGAACACAATATTGCTCACCTCTCCTTAAAAAAAGCTACAGTGAGTTGTGGATCATCACAGTGGTATTGGGTGAGGGAGAGACCTGGGAGATCATTCATTACACAGCATTTCTCAACCTACTGGAACCTGGAACTCATTTTCCTTTTTGCATCACTCAGGATTAGACATTTTAGAAACTTTATTCTAAACCAGTAAAGCTCATTTGGTTATTTTATCTATCAGGTAATAAATCATCAAGAAATAAGCTGTGCTAACTGAATGTGGAATTCATAGTGGAACAGTGTGGACAGTAAATACCCCACTTAGAGGTATTTACTAAAGATCTACACAAGTCATTTAACTCACTCACTTAGTCAATATCTGCTTGCTTGGTTCTGTTCAGCCACATCATTCATAAAATACTTGCTTTCATCTCAACTTTTGCATTAGTTCAGTTCAATTCAGTCACTCAGTCATGTCCGACTCTTTGCGACCCCATGAATTGCAGCATGCCAGGCTTCCCTGTCCATCACCAACTCCTGGAGTTCACCCAAACTCATGTCCATCTTGTCAGTGATGCCATCCAGCCTTCTCATCCTCTGTCGTCCCCTTTTCTCCTGCCCCCAATCTCTCCCAGCGTCAGAGTCTTTTCCAATGAGTCAACTCTTCACATGAGATGGCCAAAGTACTGGAGTTTCAGCTTTAGCATCAGTCCTTCCAAAGAACACCCAGGACTGATCTCCTTTAGAATGGACTGATTGGATCTCCTTGCAGTCCAAGGGACTCTCAAGAGTCTTCTCCAACACCACAGTTCAAAAGCATCAATTCTTCGGTGCTCAGCTTTCTTCACAGTCCAACTCTCACATCCGTACATGACTACTGGAAAAACCATAGCCTTGACTAGACGGACCTTTGTTGGCAAAGTAATGTCTCTGCTTTTGAATATGCTATCTAGGTTGGTCATAACTTTCCCTCCAAGGAGTAAGCGTCTTTTAATTTCATGGTTGCAGTCACCATCTGCAGTGATTTTGGAGCCCCAAAAAATAAAGTCTGACACTGTTTCCACTGTTTCCCCATCTATTTCCCATGAAGTGATGGGACCAGATGCCACGATCTTAGTGTTCTGAATGTTGAGCTTTAAGCCAACTTTTTCACTCTCCACTTTCACTTTCATCCAGAGGCTGTTTGAGTTCCTCTTCACTTTCTGCCATAAGGGTGGTATCATCTGCATATCTGAGATTATTGATATTTCTCCTGGCAATCTTGATTCCAGCCTGTGCTTCTTCCAGCCCAGCATTTCTCATGATGTACTCCGCATATAAGTTAAATAAGCAGGGTGATAATATACAGCCTTGACATACTCCTTTTCCTATTTGGAACCAGTCTGTTGTTTCATGTGCAGTTCTAACTGTCGCTTCCTCACCTGCATATAGGTTTCTCAAGAGGCAGGTCAAGTGGTCTGGTATTCCCATCTCTTTCAGAATTTTCCACAGTTTGTTGTGATCCACACAGTCAAAGGCTTTGGCATAGTCAATAAAGCAGAAATAGATGTTTTTTTCTGGAACTCTCTTGCTTTTTCAATGATCCAGTAGGTTGGCAATTTGATCTCTGGTTCCTCTGCCTTTTCTAAAACCAGCTTGAACATCTGAAGTTCACAGTTCATGTATTGCTGAAATCTGGCTTGGAGAATTTTGAGCATTACTTTACTAGCGTGTGAGATAAGTGCAATTGTGCAGTAGTTTGAGCGTTCTTTGGCATTGCCTTTCTTAGGGATTGGAATGAAAACTGACCTTTTCCAGTCCTGTGGCCACTGCTGAGTTTTCCAAATTTGCTGGCATATTGAGTGCAGCGCTTTCACAGCATTATCTTTCGGGATTTGAAGCCTCATCTAATTCTCCTTATCTCTCTAACCACTCTTCTAAAGATTCAAACTTCTCCATTCAGCTGAGAAAAGTGCTTATATATTAGGCAGTGATCTCCTAATCACCTCCTTGCTTTTTATACTTCAATACATTCAAACTAAGATGTATAACATATGCAAGGAAAAATATATAGGGTGAGACAAAGTGAGAGGGAGGCAGAGAGAGAGAGAGAGAAATAGGGAAAGAAAGAGAGAATAGAAAGAGAGCAACCAAACTGAACCAAATAATTTCTTTGGTTATGGTCTCAAAATAAAATAACAGTAATGTTAGAATGTGGTAAAAATATCAAACTAAAAATTTTATTGTATTTATAAATTGGTTCAGAGGACTTGAAAACTAATATCCATTGTATTTTTAAATTCCTCGTTAAAATGTGAAATGTCCTAGGATATTAGAAATAATGAAGCAGATAACAAAAGATACCACTAAGATCTGCACTGAAATTGCTAAGATAAATCAATTTTGTTTAATGAAGAAAATATTTCAGTTAAAGGGGAGGCTTCATTATGAATGCTCATAGCTTTCCACTTTAAACACAGATGTGAATTGTAAGATGTTTTGACAATTAAAAAAAAATTGTGACATGTAACAACTAAGAAAAGTCGTTTATTTATCTGATGGGGAGAAAGAAAATTCCTCAAGTGGTTTTCATTCTTTCATGCCAATGAGGGTGTTCATAGACTTGTTCTTGGGAGACAGAGGGAAGAAGAGGAAAAGACAAGAAAAGAAAATATTTTTAAATGTGGGTGCATCAAAGATAAAAATCTGACAGTATATTTGCTTCCACCCAGAATGTCACAAATCTGAAAAGCAAAGTTGAGGCCCAGTTAAGAATTTGGCCCAAGATGCAATGTTATCTAACACTTGCAGACAACATGTAAGCTATATATTTTAGCTATACAGCTGTGAAGACACCTGCCAGTGCCCTCCCTCCTCGATTTCTTGCCTCTGCATTATTGAAAGGTCCTATCTGATTTCCATGAAGGTATTTCTCCCTATAGGTTTAGGATACAGTAACTGCAAATGTATTATTTGGATTTCGTGTGCCTTCATTTTAATACTTCTTTTTTGAAGTCTCCTGTATTCCTAGCAGGTTCTTTACTGTCTGAGCCACTAGGGAACACTTTTCTTTGTTAGAGGAGTAAATTACTAAACATACAGATATTTGAAACACAAAGCTACTTACAATAACTCCTAATTGTCTATGTAGTTCATCAGCCCCTTCATTTCTGATTATTAGATGATCAGAATACAATCTGCTTCTAAATTGAGAGGACTTGTTTTGTACTCTTCATCAAAGTGGCTTTCCTTCAGAGCAAGGGAATAGTCTTTGGAGTTACCTGGAAAAAGATACTACACGCAGAAGGGGAAAAAAAAAAAGGAAAAGAAAGCTGGAGTAGTAATACTTTTAATAGAGAAATTAGACTTTAAAACGAAGACTGTAACAAGAGACAAAGAAGGACTTTACATAATAATAAAGAGATTGATCCAACAAGAAAATAAATAACAATCATAAATATAAATGCACCCAAAATAGAAGCACCTAATACATAAAGCAAATATTAATAAAGGTAAATAAATTGACAGTAACACAATAATAGTAAGAAGCTTTAACACCCCACTTACATATGATATAGGTATCATATATATTTCTAAATACAAAACATTTCATCCAAAAGCAGCAGAATACATATTCTTTTTAAGTGCACAGGGGGTATTCCCCAGAATAGATCACATGCTAAACCACAAAGTATTCTAGGTAAATTTAAGAAGATTGAAATCATATCCAAGAATCTTTTTTGATCAGTGTTTGAGACTAGAAATCAACTATAAGGAAAAAATGTAAAAACACAAACATGTGGATGCTAAACATGATGCTACCAAACAACCAATGAGTCATTGAAGAAATGAAAGAGAAATCAAAATATACCTGGAGAAAAATGAAAATGGAAACCATGATCCAAAAATCTATGGAACACAGCAAAAAATCTAGGTGAGAAGTTTATAGCGATACAAATCTACCTTAGGAAATAAGAAAAATTGAAGAGGTGGTCTTTTCCCTCACTGTATGTTCCTGCTTCCTTTGTCATAGATTAATTGACAGTATAAGTGAGTGTTCATTTCTGGGCTTTCTATTCTGTCCCATTGATATGTTGGTTTTGGTAACTTTGTAGTATAGTTTGAAATCAGGGAGTTTTATTCTTCCAGCTTTGTTCTTTCTCAAGATTATTTTGGCTATTTGAGGCCTTTTGGAAGCCCATACAAAGTTTATAATTATTTATTTCTGTGAAAAGTGGCCATTGGAACTAGGAAAACTGGACAGCTACATGTAAAAGAATCAAACTGAACTACTTTCTCATGCCACATGCAATAATAAACCTAAAATGAATTAGACTTACATGTAAGACCTGAAATCACAAAACCCCTGGAAGAAAATACAGGCAGTACACACTCTAACACTGACCTTAGCAGTATTTTTAAATATGTCTCCTCAGGCAAAGCAGGCAAAAACAAAAATAAACAAATGAAACTACATCAAACTAAAAAATTTTGCACAGCAAAAGAAGCTGTCAACAAAGTAAAAAGTTCTCCTATTGAATGAGAGAAGATATTTGTGAAGGGTATATCTGACAAAGGGTTAACTTCCAAAATATACAAAGAAGTCATAGAACTCAGTATAAGAAAAGAAGATATAAGATGATCAACAGAATACATGAAAAGATGCTCAGTATCACTAATCATCCGGAAAATGCAAATCAAAACCACAATGAGGTATTACCTCACAGCTGTCAGAGTAGCTATTATAAAAAAGACAACAAATAGCAAGTGTTGGTAAGGATGTGGAAAAAAGAGGACACTTGTGTATTGATGGGAATGTAAGATGGTGAAGTCACTGTAGGAAAACAGTATGGAGTTTCTTAAAAATTTTTTTACTAGAACTACCTTATGATCCAGGGCTTCCCAGGTGACTCCAATGGTAAAGAATCCACCTGCCAATGCAGGAGATACAAGAGATGCAGGTTAGATTCTAGGTCAGGAAGATCCCCTGGAGTAGGAAATGGCAACCCACTCCAGTATTTCTTACCAGGAGAATCCCATTGACAGGGAAGCCTAGGGAGCTCCAGCCTGGTGGGTCACAAAGAGTTGGACACGACTGAGCACACACACACACACACACACACATATGATCCAGCAATTTCACTTTGGGGTATTTTTCCAAAGAAAACAAAATCACTAATTTGAAAAGATTGTGCACGCCTATGTTCACTGAAGTGTTATTCACCATAGCCAATATAGAGAAGTAAACTAAGTGCCCATAGATATGTGTTACTTAACCATGAAATAAAATGGAACCTTGTGATTTGTGACAACACGGATGAACTTAAGTGTGTCACGCTAAGAGAAATAAGTCAGAGAAAGACAACTTCCATATGATTTCAGTTATACCTGGCATCTAAAAGCAAAGCAAATGAACACACAAAATGAAAGAGTCATAGACACAGAAAACTAACAGGTTGATTGCCAGAGAGGCAGTGTGTGAAATAGGTGAGGGAAATTAACAGGTACCAAGTTCCAGTTACAAAATAAATACTTCACAGGGATGAAATGTACTGAGTGGGGAATATAGTCAATACTAGTGTAATATTTCTGATGGCAATGCTAAGTAGACTCACTGTGGTGGTCGTTTTGTAGTGTATAGAAATACTGAATTCCTATGTTGCTCACTGGGAACTATCATAGGGTTGTAAATCAATTACGCTTTAAAAAGCAAACAAACTCATAGGAAAAGAGATCAGATTTGTAGTTACCAGAAGCAGGGGGTGGGAGGAGGGGGAATTGATTGAAGGTTATCAAAAGGTAAAATCTTCCAATCGTAAGATAAATAAGCACTAGGGATGTAATGTACCATGTAATAAATATAATTAACACTGCCAAAGTTGTTAAGAGAGTAAATCCTAAGAGTTCTTGTTACAAGGGAAAATATTTTTTTTAATTTTATTTTATGTCTGTGTGAGATGATGGATGATCACTAAACTTACTGTGGTAATCATTTCATGCTGTATGTAAGTCAAATCGTTATGCTGTATATCTTAAACTTACACAATTACATCTCAATAAAACTGGGAGGGAAAATAAACAAGCAAAAGGGAAACCCAATACTCAGCATCATCTGATCTGTTACCAAGTTGTAATGGTAGCCTGTTGTTGGCAGAACTCCCCGTTTTTATTTGGATTAGCCTGAAATTTTAATATATTTTAGTGTCAAATCTCTGAATTGTAGAATGTTGCTAAGTAAATCAAATTAAACAAAAACACCATGCATGACAAACAAACTGCATCTGTAGTCCATAGTCAGCTGGGAAACATCTCATTTAGGCTTCTGACACTGATAGGAGATTTATTTATTTATTTATTTTACATCTTCAGGATGTTTTATTTTTCATTTTTGATTTTAACTACATTTTATTTTCAACCAGGTCAAAGGACAATTTAGAAAATTTCCTATCCTAAACACATAGCAAAGGAAGACTAGAAAGGTTCCTGATGCCATTGTTTTGAAGTTAGCCTATCAGTCACTGTGACTGAAACATAACCCTGATGGCTTGCACAAGCGTAATAAAATGCTTCCCACTATAGGATGTAATAGAGTCTCAGTTCAATTCAGTTCAGTCACTCGGTTGTGTACGACTCTTTGCTACCCCATGGACTGCAGCATGCCAGGCCTCCCTGTTGATCACCAACTCCTAGATTTTACTCAAACTCATGTCCATTGAGACAGTGATGACATTGAACCATCTCATCCTCTGTTGTCCCCTTCTCCTCCTGCCTTCAATCATTCCCAGCATCAGGGTCTTTTCCAATGAATTAGTTCTTCACATCAGGTGGCCAAAGTATTGGAGTTTCAGCTTCAGCATTAGTCCTTCCAATGAATATTTAGGACTTGTTTCCTTTAGGATGGACTGGTTGGATCTCCTTGCAGTCCAAGGGACTCTCAAGAGTCTTCTCCAACATCACAGATAGGAGATTTAAAGAAGTTCACATCTTCACACAGTTACAGTTTGGAACCTGAGCTGGCTGCTTTTTACACAAACCCTGCACATAAAATATCACCTCTTCCTTATGGAAGTTGTGTGGATGTTTTTCCCTTCTTGAAAGCAAATGCCTTTGAAGAGAAGAATTGGGTTGTCTTGATCTCTGTATCCTTCAAATACCTGTCCCAAAGCTTTACACTTGTGAGGCACATATACATGTTTGTTCAATGAAAAGAACAATAAATACCACAGCATTGTCATCCACTGGTCTTGTTTTAAGCATTTTGGGTTATAACGCTATGACAAAAACTAAGTAATTAAGTGTAAAAATTAGACTCTGTGTGAGAGTTATTTGATTAATAGGGTGCCAAGGGGCTTTTTAATAAAACACGCTTACTCTGATTTAAATCAGGAAATCAGAACTTGTTTTCTAATACTGTTACTTAAAGTATGGTTATACTTTGGCAATATAAATGCCTGAAGAGAGGGCTATGGAGCCCATGCCTGTGTTTTGCCATTTATAGATTTTCACCTGCAGTATTTCATTTGGTAGAGGTACCATGTGCTATAAAGCTCATGAGATTATTTGAAAAGAATAATTTTTATTTACAACAGTAAGTTCTATATTACATATAGCTGGTTAGATTATATAATCAGGTATTTAGTAAAATTCTTAGCAAATCAATTAAGGAGCAAAAGTTTAAAAAATATCCTTTGATACTATCAGAAAAAGCAGAGTAGAATATTTAGAATTCTAAAGTGGAATCTTAGAGTGTGGAGGATATTTCTCAGTAAGACATGAGACCTTGAAATCATAAAAGAAGATTGGCCGTTTTGATCATTTAAAAATTAAAAACATTTGTATGGGAAAGGCACCAATAAATGCATCTTATAAAAGTGATCACGAAAAAATGTTCACTCTCTCTCTCCATATTTTTTTTCTACCTTTATCTATCATTCATATATCTATGTATCTATGCCTCCACGTTTATCTATTTATCTATGTATCTATCTGTGCATTTCTCTATGTCTGTCTATCTAATCTATATTTCAAAATGTTAGTAGCAATAATAAGCTAAGAGCAGCTGCTGCTGCTGTGGCTGCTAAGTCACTTCAGTCATGTCCGACTCTGTGCAACCCCATAGACGGCAGCTCACCAGGTTCCCCCATCCCTGAGATTCTCTAGGCAAGAACACTGGAGTGGGTAGCACTCAATAAAAAAGGGTTGCAGCCAGGGTCTTTTACATTCTTGGCCTTTGGTGTCACCGGCGCCATGAACAAGAAGAAGAAGCCGTTCTTGGGCATGCCCGCCCCTCTCGGCTACGTGCCGGGGCTGGGCCGAGGCGCCACAAAAAAAAAAAAAAGAAGAACACTGGAGTGGGTAGCACTCAATAAAAAAGAATTAAACCACTCAGAAAATAAGAGGGAATTCCCTGGTGGTCCAGAAGCTAGGATGCCACACTTTCACTGCCAAGGGCCCAAGTTCAATCCCTGGTCAGGGAACTAAGATCCCATATGCTGCAGAGTGTGGCAAAAATAAGTAAATAAATAAAAATATTTAAGAGAAAATGGGACAGGAGATGAGTTGACAATTTACCAAACAGTAATAAATAAGCTTCAAACAATTAAAATGATATTTAATCTCAATGATGATCATGCAAATTAAAATGATATTGCAATTTTCTTTTATTTACCAAATTAACAAAAGTTTAAAATACCGATGATACTGAATGTTGGCTTATATCTAGGCAAACAAGAAATCATAAATTGTTTTAAGGAATATAAATTGGTACAAAACTTCTTATGTGGCAATTTGATGGTACAGGTAAAAATAAAAACATGCAATCTTTTTGATCCGCAATTGTAAATATAGGAATTGGTCACGCAAAATAATGCTTAAGTATTCAGAATATAGATGGATAAGTATTCAGAGATGTTCACACATGGATGCAGCATTCTTTGTGGCAGCAAGATGTTAAAACCACCTGAATGTCTGCCAGGAGCAGGTTGTTTAGGTACCCTCTGATTCTGCTAACCTACAAATAACGGAGATCCATCTACTTCCCTGCACGCACCAATATGAAGAGACATCTACAAACATGGTGAACAAAGACATGCAAGACACAGAACAAAAAATGTTCAAATTTTGTAAAATTATAAAATGTCTTTATATACATAAACATTTAAAAGATCTTAAAAGCATAGGAAAGTTTCAGAAAGAAAAATATCTTAACAGTGTTGAGCTACAGAAATGAGATAGGGAGGAGAAATTTTTTATTTTATACTGTTCTATAATTTTTTTTTTTACAACAAATACTCTGCCTTTTCATTGTTACACTCCTAGTGAAAATGCTTTTTAATGAGACAGCTCTTTAACATGTAAACTCGTTTTTCCATTATGACTTTCATGTCACAGACATAGACTTTTTTTAAATTAAATGTGTCAAAGATTTAAGAGCTCAATAGGCATAGTTTGTTCAATAGACACCTCATCTGAAATGAATGATTTGCTTTAATGGAGTTGACATAGAACATATAATAACGTCTTAGTGCCTCCTTAGTACATTATCCTCAGTTGATTTAGGTAGAGGCCTCTGGCCCAAGATGCGGTCAGTACCCTGTGTCTGAGATTTATGTGTGTGTTTGGTTATGGAGAATGTGGCTGAAGCATTTTAGAATATGGTTCATTGTTGCATGAATTTATCTCTACTGAGGATTCAATGATTACTTTCAAATCTCACTATGTATAACAAAGGCTAGATGAGTTTTGAGTCATGCATTTTTAGCACTGAAATATTTTATAAAAGACAATAAACCCCATTGTGTTAGGACTTCTCTGGTTTCTCAACAAAACTTTGAGGGATTAGTATAATTTTATGTCCATTCTACAAATGAGGAAATTGTGTGCTACTTAAGGCTATTCAAGCAGTAATGAATAGAGTCAGGGTTTGAACATAATATTTTAATAAGGCAATGTGGCACAGCAGAAAGGGCTAGACTTCCACTAAAAAATAATGAAAAATCTGCTTGATGATAACACCATAAACTCTGTAACTAAGGAAATAACACCTAGGCTGTTGTGGGTCAGATCAGGTAACAAAATGTTTCTATATTAGTGCTTCTTCCTTCTCCAAGTGTGAACTGGTCAGGTCATAAGCACTGTGTTTTATGGACAAAGCCAATAATAACAAACTTAATAAAGCAGAGGAATTTACTGGTGTACGCTGCCACTAAGGCAGACCTAACCCAGGAACATATGCAGAGATGATAAATTCGTGATTGCGTCTGGTAGAAGAGCTGAAACAGATGTGCAGGGTGAGAGACATCAAAGTTAAAACAATTACCATCTCAACAAATGGGAAATTCTCCCAGATACAAGCTTAGCATTTTTAAAAGACCTGGACGTTCCTTATATCATACGGGCAATCTGAGGTGGTATATTCAGATGTGAAGCATATGTCCATTAAAATAAAACAAAACAAGAATAAATGGCTGTTAGTTGCTTTAAAAGATACTGCCACTTGGCAGCAAATGTCGTGGCATATATTTGAATCATTTGGGGGGACAGCCTTATTTTTCTCCTGCCCTGCACCACCCTCTCCCTGAGGTGTCTCCAGTATGGATACATCTATCATTGATGCCTTGGCAAGACTGAGAGTTGGGACCAGAAAAGAGACCAGCTACTTTCTATTGCCCCGTGTTGCTGACAGTGGAAACGTGGTGAGTATAGGCTGTGGAAATAGGGATAGACATGGCTAGATGCAGAGATCATCTCTGGTCAGTAACACTGAAGTCATCACCATGTGGATATTTCATTCAGATACTGGGGGTTATAAATAGTTTGAAAAGAACAGTCATTCAATGTGCTGTTTTGCCTACGTCTCATGTAAGGGAATCTAAAAAGATTTTCTATTAAGTGATTATTATTGTATGTTTTACTCTGTTACAATGAGAGCCAGATTTAATAAATTAATAAGGAAATGAACTGTAGTTTTTTTGACCTTGTGTATAAATATTTTTATATTGAATAGAAGTGGGCCAAACATCACTTAAAAAAATTTTTTTTCATTACCTGTAGCTTCATTATCTTATCTCAAAACTTTAGTAACTGAAAAGACTTGTACCTGTGTCTATATCAAAGGGTGCTTTGCCTGAAAATGGTATTTATTTGATATTTTCATAGCTTTTAGAATCTTGTTTCATAGCTTTTAAAGTCTTGCTTAATAGTCTCTAAGAAAATGTAAACCACTTATCTGTATTTTCTGACAAATGATAAAATTACCTATATAGAAAAATAGCATTATAATGAATTAATGGCCAATGACTGTTCAATATCAGATCTGGAAACTCTGCTTTTTCATTGTATGCCCCTAGTGAAAATGCTGTTTTATGAAAATGACACCTCAGCATGCAAACTCATACTCCATTAGACTTCCGTGTCACAGTTTACTGGTTCAAAAAAAAACAAGAACAAAAACAAAAAAACTGTTGCTATGCGCTTCGCTACTAGAATTGAATTAAATTATTAAACACAAGCTGACAAAGAAATAATAGTGCAGCTGAATATTTGTATGGATTTGTTGGTAAGCCTGTGTGTTCTTTAGTGTTTGGTTACAATTACAGTACTTCTCCAAGAGGGAGGACTACAGTTTAGAATTGCTGCCTCCAAGAATAGAGAAGATGCTGTGTAGCAAGGGGAATAAATAACTTTTGACCCTCACTTCTAAAAATAGATGTAAATAAAATTTAATAGGTGTATTTAGAAATTGTTTCCTTAATTTATGGGATTCTGGGAGTATATATTTGAGTGGTTTTGGTGCCATGTGGGATAAAACCACAGTGACAGAATTACTTGACCTAGGTGGTAATGTATTGGATGGAAGCAATTGCCAGTTTGCCAGTTACACTTATCTTGCCAGTGCTTTCTTATATCTGACAAATTCCAAGTGTGAATCATTCATCTGAAAACAGACCAGCATACTGTAGCTGTGCTCTCTATTTCCTCATTTATGTATGCCTTACAAATAAGCCAAGATATTTAATACACTGATTAAAAGGCATACAGGATTGCATTGAGATGACGGGTAAATAAAATAGTGCATTAGACTCTCTACCCTCACCATTGTTCTGAACATGAAATATTTTATCCAAAGCAGGCTGTGTAGAGTCCTGAGGGACCAACTTAGGACGCAAATTTAGCATGCACTTTAAACTTTGGTTGTTCTATCTTTCAAGCTAAATTTAAATCTCATTAATTTTTAGTGAAAGAACAATAGTTAAATATCTTGCAGATGTAGCTTGTGTATTTAAAATTCCTTAGAAGGTTTCCATTTAGGGTTTTTACTGCGTTAGTTTGATCTACTGTGCATGACAATATGGCATGTGCATTTCTCTCAGGATGTGCAATTTGATTTCATACTGTGGAAAAATCCAGAGCGTAAAATATTAGCATGAACAGTGTCAAGTGTCGACGCTAATTCTTTTATTACTGTGACAATATTTAAGGATAGCAATCATTTAACTATTTTAAGTGATAAATATTAGAGCTTGAAAAAAATAGTTATGTGACCAGCTAAGATATATCCTTGGAGAGGATAAAGTTCTAGGAAGATGACATATACATGCAATCATAGATTTCTCCTTCTTGTACAAGATTATAGAGGATACAATTGTTGACACAAATGAATAAAATCAGAATGTAACATTTTAATATTGTTGCATGTGGGTCACCAAATTTGCTTACTTTGGTGATCACAGGCTAAGGGCATTTGTTTCCAAAGAAGCATAGTTACCTTCATTCTTTAGCAGAATCATATGTTTTAGCACAAATGATGATACCTTGTAAGATAAGCCAAAAAAAATCAATATTAATTGTAGCAACTTCTAGGAAATTAAAGTGTTGAATTCTTCTTTTAAAAATTAAAATTATTTAAAAGAAAAATATCCTGATTTACATTGCTCATTTTTAGAAGCTATGTTAAATAAAAACATCACAGAGAAAATTCAGTTTGAATAGAGAAAAATTCCATACAACTGGTTTTTCCTTAGATTCAAATTTCTTATCCTGAAATTTGGAATAGAACCACAAGTCTCTTCCCTAAGTAGTTGTGGGAAAGTGATGATATATTCAGTGGAAGGATGCAGTACTGATATCTTTATTATAGTGCTCTCATTATTGACAGGGTACTAGCACCTATATTATTTATAGTCCTAAGATGTATGTATGACAAAAGCATTTATCACTATTTGAAGTTCTAGAAATGTCCATTCATTCATTCACTCAGCAAATGCTTTCTGAGTGCAAATCAGGAGCACATAAAAGTTTAGATGGGTTAGATGCTGAGGATGAAAACACATCATGTTTGCACTGTAGAGAGAGAGAAATTATGATACAATACCACAGCTCTACACAGGAAACAGGTGCAAAGAGTAGCAGGACAACTCATTTACTTGGGGTGGGGGGTGTTGGTGTACATAGGGAGGCTTCAAGGAAGAGATTAATGGGGGATAGAGACCTGAAGGACTTGGAAGCATTGATCAGTAGGCAGGCGAAGGGATGGCAGGCTAGAAAGGGAATTGAAGGGAAGACAAAGGCAGAACTGTGAGCAAAGATGGTGTGCTGGGCACTGCACAGAGGGGCATCACAGCTGGAGCACAGAGTTGGATGAAAGGGGACACTACGATTGAAGCTGGGATCAAAGCATGCAAAGTCTTGTATGCTTTGCAAGGAGATTAGATTAAATTTTACAGGTAAGAGACAGCACTGAATTTTGAGCAAAGGAGTAACAATGTCAGCTTTGACTGTTTCATTAGGGTATCTATTTAGAGAACCCATGGGAGGAAAAAGTCTTGAATAACTCATTAATTTTTGGCTCAGGTTGGCTCTGGTGTCTTTCCCTGAGTTCAGGATTAGGAGTTCAAGAAGGGAATAGGGTAGAAGAGTGGATATCAGAAAGACTGAAGGAGACAATGAGGTCAATTTGAATGTGCTGAGATTGGCAGGAGTTAGAAAGGTCAGATTTCTAGTAGGCAATTATATGTAGTGGTCAGTACTCAGCATGGAGCTAGACTAAAATGCTAATGATGATAAATGTGTGAGTCATGAAACTCACCATTATGGGAAAACTTGTAGGCTACCATGACATCTTAGTCATTTTGAGTAGGGAGTTGGATCATGAGGGGAGACAGACAGTGAAGTGTGTGTATTGGGACTCTGGAGACAAGTTGCCTGGATTTGAATCTTAGCTCTCCTATTTAACGTCTCTACCACCCAAAGCAGCACTAAGATCTTGGCAAATTAGTTTCTGTGCTGTAGTTTCTTCAACTGTGAAATGTAAGAACAGTATTGAACTCAAGGATTATTATGAAGATTAAATGAGTTTCTAAAATTTTCATGTTTTTATTTATACAGAAAGTATATGGGACATATAAATGTTATTATCATTATATTGATTATATTTATTACTCCTCTCATGAGCTTTCATGCTGGAATGGCTCCGTGGTCTACTGGGTTGAATTGAGGTGGTTCAGTTTTGTTCTGGTTGGACCTGAGGGATCTGATAAGAGATAGTGAGAAGACTCTTGAGAATCCCTTGGACAGTAAGGAGATCAAACCAGTCAATCCCAAAGGAAATCAACCCTGAATATTCACTGGAAGCACTGATACTGAAGCCAAAGCTCCAATCCTTTGGCCAACTCTTTGAAAAAGACCCTGATACAGGGAAAGATTGAGGGCAAGAGGAGAAGGGGGCCACAGAGGATGAGATGGTTGGATGGCATCACCAACTCAATGGACATGAGTTTGAGCAAACTCCAGGAGATAATGAAGGACAGGAAGACTGGCATGCTGCAGTCAATGGGGTTGCAAAAAGTTGGACACAACTTATCGACTCAGCAACAGCAACAACAACATGGTGATGGAGGTCCCAATAGAAAATGGAATACTTTAGTCTTCACCTCAACAGTCTCATTTACTCTCAAAACATGGGCTAGCAACCAGGCCAGCTTGAGGGAAACTTGTAGGTGGCTTTGGGAGTGTAGAATGAGCCTGGTGGAGCCCTTTTGACTACAAAGACTGGAGTTTCTCTACAGAATTGGCTGAAGAGGAAATGGGGGACATGGGGGGGAGACACAAAGACCTGTAGCAATTCCAGCAGAGGCTTTTGAATGGTAACTCAGCTTGTGCTTCACAGCCTTTAGAGTCCTATGTTGAGAAATAGCCAGATCTTTGAGTGTGCCCAGGGTATTCCACTTTGATAACCTACCATTCTAGACACATTTTGTGGGAATCTGAATTAAAATCATGGTTTTTTTTATATATTTTAATTTCACCTACCCTTCAAGATTCAGTTCAAATCTGGCTTCTTCTATAAATCCTTCCTTGGAAATTCCACGCTAACATAATCTCACCCTTCTAGCAAATGTTATTATTGTGCAAAATATTGCAACAATGAATAGAACAAAACTCACATGTATTTAAAATTTGCGACGTACCAGGCACAATTTGAGCACTTTGCATTCCTAATTTCATTTAATTCAGACTATAGCAAAGTCTTAAACATAATCACTTATTGCTTGTAATTTTTTTTACTGTCTCCAGTCATTTCTTTTACAGTTTATACCTTATTCATAAAACAAATTTTGCATTTTTTATTTATATGCTTGTGTGTGTGTATTGGTCACTTAGTTGTGTCCGACTCTTTGTGACCCCATGGACTGCAGACTGCCAGTCTCCTCTATCTTCCATGGGATTTCTCTGGCAAGAATACCAGAGTGGATTGCCATTCACTTCTCCAGGGGACCTTCCTGACCCAGGGATTGAACCTGGGTCTCCTGGATTGCAGGCAGATTCTTTACCATCTGAGCCACTAGGGAGGCCCATTCATATACTTTTCATGCTTATTCCTAGAGTATAACAACCAAGAGCAGGGAGCTCATGTCATCTCTTTCAGAACTTAGTTGTATGTTGGGGCTTCTCTGGTGGTCCAGTGGTTAAGTCTCTGTGCTTCTAATGTAGAGTGCACAAGTTCCATTCCTGGTCTGAGAAATACTATCCCACATGCTAGGTGGCAAGGCCAAAGAAAGCAAAGCTGTCGTACATTGATTTGAGCTACTAGGATTAGGACAGCCATGTTGCACAACTTAAGGGTGTCTATTCAACTGGTGGTGAGTGTGAATAGCACCCCCTGCATTTGGGCTGTGCACAGATAAAGTGGCCGTACACATTGGCCCTGGATAAAATGCATTTGAATCCGTGGATTCATCTGGAAAGCAACTTCACACAAGGACTGGTGAATCTATTAGTCTGTTTCCCTCTGGCAGATTCTGAGCTCTTGGTAAGAAGGGCTCAGGTGACTCTGGTCCTGCCCCCTCTTCCATACCACTTAACACAAGACTTTGCAGAAAGAATACCTGCAAATGGTATTTGTTTGAGAATACGACAAGGGGACTAAGGCAAGAGGGGATTGGCCACCCCATCTGTACTCTTCCTTTCTTCTGGTCTTAATAGTAGAATAAATGGCTTTCTTGCACTACAGAGTGAAAGAAATAACATTCAACATATTTAAGAGAGGGTGGGTAGAAAATCAACTTCATGAATGTTACAATGCATCTGTCCCTCACATATTACCGATAAGGCTAGGCAGGCCAGAGAGGTTAAATGATTTGCCCAAGTTCACACAGGTCTCAGGCAGTGGAACCTAGTCTATCTCCTTGGTCTCTGACTCCCAGTCCATGAGTTTCCCATTACACACCTTCAGAAAGAATGTCATGTAATGATTTCTTTTAAAGGAAAGGAAATCCGAATTGGAATTTGCAGACTGTTTCCAAATAAATAGATTTAAAATTTCTTAAATTAACCTTTTGTCTCTTTAACAAATGCCTTCCCAACCCCTACTGTCTCCTAACACCTACTGAACTGTGTGTCTCTATGTATCTACATATGGATGTATACTTCTAAGCCTTTATATTTCTGATCAAAAGTTACCCTAACACAGTATACTGAACTGATGTAGAATATTTGCCTTTGTTGAAACAAAAGCAGCTCCTTTTATTCACATCAATAACGTATAATTGTATGTATAGTGTGCCGCGCTCACCCGGGCTAATGAATATTCAACCAGTAGTGAGAAAAGGGCGCCCCTCGAATGTTTACGAGGGTCCCTTTCTGATTTAGCATCGCACCCAGGAGTCAGGCAAGGACAACACCGCTTTCTCTCCCCAGTTCGATCGCTGGGCCCTGTGGCTCCGCCCACCCTGACGCAGAAGCCCGCCTGTCTGATTTGGGAGCTCTGGCAAAAAGCCTGAGCCCATTGATTACAGATCGCTGTTAATAAAGAGCATTTGTAATGCAGCAGCGGCGAGGCGGTCTCTGCACGCCGGTTCATGATGGCCCTTCAGGCTCCACAATTAAGTCGTCCAGCAGGCATGCCCCCTGTTGCAGCTGCTCTGTCAATCTCATTTTGAAGCACAAATGATCTTAGACCCAGTGTTTGACATGGGGTTTTAACACCAAAGAAGGCAATTCTGCAACTTCAAATGAGCCTAATTGGCTGAGCGCTCGGGCGTTCACTCAAGCTGCTTCAGTCCATCAGAGAGAGATTTCCCGCTAATTGAACTGCTCAGAAGGAAAAGGACCACGAGGAATCACGAGGTGCCGAACCATTGGAGAGGGTGGTGTATATATATATATATATATATATATATATATATTATATACACACACACACACACACACATATATATTTCGTGATAACAGACTTAAAGATACATTCCTCCTCTTTAATCAGCCACCTGTCAACATAAGAAAGGTAGTTATTGAGGCAGATGCCCCCCGAGTTACGACCTCAAATTGAGTTGTTGCTGTTTGGAGTGTAAATGTGCATATGTTCCTGATAAAGGACATCACAAAACACTTCGTCTGGATAGCATTTTTCTGCATCATTCTGAAGGCGGCCTGAAATAAAAATATGCAAATCCAGGCTGTGTGGAGAAGGATGAGGTGCCTCAGTTGGAGTCAGTGTGTATTCATCCATCACTTTATCCATCCACCCAGGCAGCTCCATCACCTCTGTTCTTCTGTTAAATGACAATCATATGTGAAGAGATGTAATATCTATAACTGCATCTGTATCCCTGTGTCCATTTATGGGCGTCACTGGTGGCTCAGATGGTAAAGAATCGCTGCCATGTAGGAGACCAAGGTTCAATACCTGGGTGGAGAGGATCCCCTGGAGAAGGGATTGGCTACCCACTCGGTATTCTTGCCTGGAGAATCCCATGGATAGATATGCCTGGTGGGCTACAGTCCATGGGGTCTCAAAGAGTCGGACATGACTGAGTGACTAAGCTCACATCTTTATCTCTTTATCTCATATATCCATATTCACATCCATATTTATATATCTGATAGTCCTTACATGATCCAGAATAAAATATTTTATAGACAATAGCAATCTATATAGCAATACTAAAGAGTATTTAATTGTGAAATTGATATAGTAATGTATCAGACAGGATCTTGGAACTAAGGGAATTGCTCTAAGTTTTTCTAAACCAAAATATTGCTTAAAAATTATGACTTAACTTGTTTTTTGGTGTCAAATTCTCCACATATGTATCCAATGTACACAAATGTGGTTTTACATGACATGGTGGTTGAAAAATAATTAGGGAGAAGAATAAAGAAATAAGATATAAAGATTTAGGACTGGCTCAATTTTATTTCAGAGAAGGAAATGGAAACCCATTGATTTTCTCACTCCAGTGTTGTTGCCTGGAGAATCCCAGGGATGGTGAAGCCTGGTAGGCTGCTGTCTACAGGGTCGCACAGAGTCGGACATGACTGATGCGACTTAGCAGCAGCAGCAGCAATTTTATTTAGGTATTTAATTTCAGATATGGAGAGGATCCAGAAAACATTCCATTATGTATTTTAAGATATGCATAAAGTGAGTGAAATATTCTTGACATCAGCTACTTCTCAACCTGGGAGCACGTGGTGTACATTTTATGGTGCCCAAGCTTGAGGATGGTAGTTGTGTTCAGGGGGGCCTGCATTTTAAATCTTTGAAGTTGTTCATATGAGCTCTGCCTCTGCTTTACTTTGTGACTTTGCTTTAAATTTTATTCATTGATCTTATTTTCCAAGGAAACCACTTGTTATTCTTAGAGCTTTTTCAGTATGCTGCTGCTGCTGCTACTGTTGTCGCTTCAGTTGTGTCCGACTCTGTGCGACCCCATGGACAGCAGCCCATCAGGCTCCCCCGTCCCTGGGATTCTCCAGGCAAGAACACTGGAGTGGGTTGCCATTGCCTTCTCCAAGGCATGAAAGTGAAAAGTGAAAGTGAAGTTGCTCAGTTGTGTCCGACTCTTAGCGACCCCATGGACTGCAGCCCACCAGATTCCTCCGTCCATGGGATTTTCCAGGCAAGAGTACTGGAGTGGGGTGCCATTGCCTTCTCCAATGCATGAAAGTGAAAAGTGAAAGTGAAGTCGCTCAGTCGCTCCAGTCAAGAGTACTGAAGTGGGGTGCCATTGCCTTCTCCTTTTTCAGTATAGTTACCTTCAATTTCTAACTAATATGCTTATTTTCCTAATATTTCTTGATTTGTCCATTTTTAGGCACAATCTATTACTAATTACTTATTGTGGAAGATGAGGAATTATTTTTTACCTCTCCTAACTTCCCCATCCCAACCCTCCATTCTTCTACTATATCAACATTTTTATTAAATCAATAATACACATTATAATAAGTATGCAAATTCTTCCATGTCCTGTGGTACAATCATTTTTGATCTCCAAAACACCTTCCTTTGCTCAGAGTCAGGATTTGCTTGATTTTCTCATTTATTTATTTGTTTTTAGTAGGTTTATTAAAATGTAGCACAAAGCTCACAAAGTGTATAATTTAATGGAATTTAATGGGTTTTAGTGTATTTACAGAGTTTTGCAAGCATGTTGTTGTTCAGTCTCTCAGTCATGCCCGTCTCTTTGTGACCCCATGGATAGAAGCACACCAGGCTTCTCTGTCCTTCACCATCTCCTGGGGTTTGCTCAAACTCATGTCCATTGAGTTGGTGATGCCATCCAACCATCTTGTCCTCTGTCATCCTGAAGCATGCAAGCGTGTCCCTAACCTAATGTTAGAACATTTTCATCACCCAGAAAACAGACCTAGAACTCACCAACATTCTCCATTTTCCTGTCCCTCCCCTTCCAACCCTAGGCAAACACTAATCTACATTCTGTCTTTACAGATTTGCTTGTTCTGGACATATCATACAAATGGAATCATATAATATGTGGCTTTTTGTATCAGGCTACTGTCACTTGATATTTTCAAGTTTCATTTAGGCTGCAGCATGTATCCATACCTCATTCCTTTCTACTCTCCAGTAATATTTTATTGCATGGATTAACATAGATATCCATTCATCAGGTGATAGACATTTGGATTATTTCCACTTTTTGGTTATTATGAATAATGCTGCTATAAACACTCATGTGTCTTCCATTTATTTTTATTTGTATAGTTTCCTCTTTGACCATCCTTATTTTTCTTACCTATGTGTTCCTTCAGATCCAGTACACACTATTAGTGTGTATTAGTGCGTATTAGTGTGTATGTCTTTCTCCAGGGCTCTAATATATCAAATAAAGTTTCTCCCCCCTTTTCTTCAGGAAACCTTCTTTCCTCCAGCTCTAATCCAGATGGCTACCCTCAAATCTACAGCATACCTTTTTCCCTGGAACATTCCTTCAGTGTACTGTTGTGTCAGAGCCCCTGTTTCCTGAATCCCCAGCCATTCTCTTTCTCAGCTGATTCCCAGGTTTGACTGAAGCTGTTTAGGGTGTGGGAGGTCACCTGGGATCCAACTGCTCGGTGTACATCAGACTTTCATCTGGCATCTCTTGTCCCACCTCCAACCCCCAAACATCCTGAAGTCCCTGGGTGAACTGGCTCATTTCTTATTAGTATCCCCTCTGCTCTGCTCTCTCTTCACCTTTCAAAGAGCTGTGAAACCCCTTGTGCACAGAAGACTCCTTGTGTATAGAAGTTCTCTTTGTCCTTAAGAGTTTATACTGTCTTTGTCCCTTTAGATCATTGAAGAAAGGTCTCTGGAGGAAGAATGGAGGTAAACGTGAGGAACGAGTGTTTGGTGGGGAGCTTGGGTCTTTTTTTAGTGGTATTTATTTTTCAGTTGTGCTGGGTCTTTGTTGTGGTGCACGGGCTTCTCACCGCTGTGGCTTCTCTTGTCAGAAGTTCCGGCTTGTAGGCTCAGTACTTGCAGCTCTTGGGCTCTAGAGCACAGTTCAGTAGATGCGGCACACAGGCTTTGTTACTCCTCGACACGTGGAATCTTCCCAGGCCAGGGATTGAACCCATGTCCACTTCATTGGCTGGCGGATTTTTATTCACTGGGCCACCAGGGAAGACCAGGAGGTTGGGTCATGTTTTCAGTGATTTGGGGTGGTTCCTCAAAAACTACACTTTCCCATGTAGACTTTCTCCTTTCTCTGGGATTGAAATTTTAAATTCTCTTTAAGAAAAAATAATTGTCAATCTTATTTTACTTTACCTATTCATACTTGTAAAACCTAAATGTTGTAAAAAAAAATATGAAAGCAGAAATGAACTAACAATGGCTCATTAATGGCTCAGTGTGGACCAAGTCTAAGAGGTTCTAGAATCAAAACTGGAAAGGAGATTAAGGCCATGAGGCCTAACTCAGTCCCATAGGAAGAAGGAAGGAGGCTCAGTGAGACCACCTGAGGTGCTCCCGTTCCCACATCGAGTAGGTGGGAGAGTCTTAAGAAGGACCCAGGTCTCTGAACTCAATCCACAGAGAATCTTCTCTCCCACACCTCCTCCCACGTTGCTGTTTGCCCTTTGCTAGCCTGTGAGGCCCTCGAGGAGGGACCCTGAAACCTCTGTAGAAGAATATTCTGTACCCAGTGATCCCCACAGAATTTTGTTTATACACGTGATAGAACCAAGCCCCTTTGGAGAACAACTAAAGACTTCTGGTTTTTGTTTTTTTTTTTAATTGTGTCTCCTTAGTAGGAATGTTGAGTCTCTGGTTAATTAGTTTTGAGAAATATGAAGTCTTTCTTTGTTTTCTCTTCCTTCATGACTACATAGTACCCACCTCTCAAGTCTGTGATGATGAAATAAAGTGACATGTGAGAGTGCCTGATATAGAGTCTGTCACCCTATACATGCCAGGGCCCATGCTTTATTTTGCTTTAAAGTAAAACTGTCAAATGAAAACATCACATTGATATAAAATGGGTATGTGATACATCTAGGGTCATTATTTGCTTACGATAGGACCTGTTATTGAATTACTTTGAATAACTCTAACATAGGACATTTTTTTGAGTAAGCTTTTGAGTCAGTTCACCTCTAAGAATCTGGTTAGAATGGGATCTGAGAGGTGAATTTCAATGAGGCCTCTCAGGGTGTGCTCAGCGCCACTTCCCCCGTCCCTGCACTGACTCATATCCTTCTCTGCCACGTTTGTCATGATATTTCCCATCAGCATGAATCTCTGTAATAACGCTCTGCATCTGTATGACATCTCATTCTTCCACGGAAGCTCATGTTTGGGAAAATTGTGTTCTAAGGTTGTTATCTCTTCTTTATTCTCGAGCAGCTTGTTCTTGACTTTTTGCAATTCTTTTTGTAGTTTAATCCCTTTTGTGATGCATAATTAAATAAATATGTATGTATAAATACATATTTATTGTATGTGTATATATACGTAGAAATATATATACATAAAATATATGTAGAGATATATATACATAATTTAATTATAGTAAATTATATTATACCAGTTTTGAGATCTGTAAAACTAAAAACAACTATAGATATCAGTTAGCCTGTAGTTTACAGACAAAGGAACTAAGGTCCAGAGATGGGAAGAAACTAGCCCCAAATTTCACAGCTTATTCATGGCCCTGGGCTCCTGATCTCCAGTCTTGCCACTCCATCTTAACCACCTCCTACTCAGTGATCTTCCATTTGTTCCAAACTATTATTCCTGCATATCCAGGCTGTTTAAAATTCTGCCTTCAAGATTTCCATAGATTATTGAAAAAATGAGCATTTTTTAAAACTCTTAAATGCTCATTTCAAATTCACTGTATTGGGGTCGTACAAGCTTGCGTGTCAGGATGACTGGGAGTCCCATGCGGTCATGGTCACAATCCCCTTTTTCTGTTCTGAGAAGGCACAACAGCTAGTGGCAGGCTCTGTCTTTGCAATGGATCACGTGTGTGATTGCTAAGAGCTTTCTTGTAAATAGTCCAAGTTCCAATGCTTTAACCTTTCAGAAGAGACCATTAAAAGGAGAGATAAATGCTCTTAAAACTTTCCAGAAAATACAAAGAAATCTTTATAGGAGAAGGAAGTTTAAGATTACTCATACCCCTCCAATATCACACTTTGGGGGAGGAGAAGCAGGAAAAGTTGTGGTGGTGAATCATAGTTTTAAGTGCTGAGTCAAAGGTCAGATAGAAAGTCTTTATTGAGACATACTCTAGGAAGATAACCTGCCCTTCAATGTCCTTACAGTACTCCCTCGATGTCTCTGATCCAGCTCCCACCCTCAGCCCCTGCCCTAGCCCTGTGTCTATCGATCCCTGTCTCATCCACCTCTCCTTCTGGCTCACTCATCTTTGCCTCCCTCTGGTTTCTCCAAAGACTACAAGGATCACTCCCATGATGGCCTTTGTCTTCTGTTTTTTGGATCATGCGTGGTCTTTCCCCGGATAGCTACATCCACAAAGACAACTCCCTCAGCATCCTCAACTCTTTGCCCAGGTAGTTCCTCACCTGACCATCCTATTTCAAATTTCGCCTGCACCAACTAACCCCCCTTCACCATGCCCTGCTTTCCAGATCTCCTTGTCTTGCTCTTTTTTTCCCTGTAGCACTTATAACTTTTTACATATCTATAATTTGCTTTCTTAATTGTGTTTATTTTTTATTTTTGCTTTTGCACTAGAATGTAAACTCTGTGAGTGCTTGTGTCCATTTTGCTCCTTGATGTTTCAATACAATTTGTTGACTGGATGAATGACTGTTAGCATGCATCCTTATGCCTGACTAAAGTAGTATCTTCACATTTAAAAACTTTAAAAAATTGATCAATATTTCTTATTATAAAAGGAACATATGCTTATAGAAACAAGATTAAACAAGACAGAAGTATATAATGTAAGAAGAGAACATCTGTCTCTCACCCTCACACATTCCTGGAGATAATCACCGGAAATAGTTTGATATGTCTTCTTCCTGATGTTTCTGTTAGATTGTGCAAATATATCAGACAGTAAAGAAACTGCCTGTAATGCAGTAGGCCCAGTTTGATCCCTGGGTCAAACCTGGCTTCCCTTGTAGCTCAGTTGGTAAAGAATCCGCCTTCAATGAAAGAGATCTGGGTTCAGTCCCTGGTTTGCGAAGATCTCCTGGAGAAGGAAATGGCTACCCACTCCAGTATTCTTGCCTGGGAAATCCCACGAACAGAGGAACCTGGTGGGCTACAGTCCATGGGATCACAAGAGTCAGATACGACTGAGCCACTCACACTCAGAAAAAAATAGATATATGGATGTCACTTAACATAGCCTGTTCATTTTTCCAAGTTAGCATATTGGTTTTTCTTTTTAACAAATGTATTTTTAATTCTGTGTGCTATAGTCTGTTGATGAACAATTAACAATATTTCAAAATTTTCTCCTACAATGATGCATGAATACCTTGTATGAAAGAATGTGAGGATTCACACTAGTGTCTGTTTTCTTTGTGTGTGTGTGTGCCTGTGTGTGTGTGTCTTTGACATCTAGTTTTATTGTTGACATTCTCAGTAGTAATCAAAGTCTTTTTTTTAGGGACTCAAGCTGAAGCATAATTGTTTAGGATATTCTCAAGGACCATGTGCTTATCATTCTTTTTTTAAATTTTTTAATTGGAGTAAATTGTTTAACAATATTGTGTTCATTTCTGTCATACAGCAATGTTAACTAACTGTAAATTTATAAGTATACATACATCCCCTCTGTCTTCAGCCTGCCTCCTTACCACTCTATTATTTCTATAGATACATTCAATTCAGTTCAGTTCAGTCGCTCAGTTGTGTCTGACTCTTTGCGACCACATGAATTGCAGCACACCAGGCCTCCCTGTCCATCACCAACTCCTGGAATTTACTCAAACTCATGTCCATCGGGTCTGTGATGCCATCCAGCCATCTCATCCTCTGTCGTTCCCTTCTCCTCCTGCCCCCAATCCCTCCCAGCATCAGGGTCTTTTCCAATGAGTAAACTCTTCGCATGAAGTGGCCAAAGTATTGGAGTTTCAGCTTTAGCATCATTCCTTCCAAAGAAATCCCAAGGCTGATCTCCTTCAGAATGGACTGGTTGGATCTCCTTGCAGTCCAAGGGACTCTCAAGAGTCTTCTCCAACACCACAGTTCAAAAGCATCATTTCTTTGGCACTCAGCTTTCTTCACAGTCCAACTCTCACATCAATACACAACCACTGAAAAAAGCACAGCCTTGACTAGACGGATCTTTGTTGGCAAAGTCATGTCTCTGTTTTTGAATATGCTATCTAGGTTGGACATAACTTTCCTTCCAAGGAGTAAGCGTCTTTTTATTTCATGGCTTCAATCACCATCTGCAGTGATTTTGGAACCCAGAAAAATAAAGTCTGACACTGTTTCCACTGTTTCCCCATCTATTTCCCATGAAGTGATGGGACCAGATGCCATGATCTTCGTTTTCTGAATGTTGAGCTTTAAGCCAACTTTTTCACTCTCCACTTTCACTTTCATCAAGAGGCTTTTGAGTTCCTCTTCACTTTCTGCCATAAGTGTGGTGTCATCTGCATATCTGAGGTTATTGATATTTCTCCTGGCAATCTTGATTCCAGCCTGTGCTTCTTCCAGCCCAGCATTTCTCATGATGTACTCTGCTTATAAGTTAAATAAGCAGAGTGACATTACATAGCCTTGACGTACTCCTTTTCCTATTTGGAACCAGTCTGTTGTTCCATGTCCAGTTCTAACTGTCGCTTCCTGGCCTGCATATAGGTTTCTCAAGAGGCAGGTCAGGTGGTCTGGTATTCCCATCGCTTTCAGAATTTTCCACAGTTTATTGTGATCCACACAGTCAAAGGCTTTGGCATAGTCAATAAAGCAGAAATAGATGTTTTTCTGGAACTCTCTTGCTTTTTCAATGATCCAATATGTTGGCAATTTGATCTCTGGTTCCTCTTCTTTTTCTAAAACCAGCTTGAACATCTGGAAGTTCATGGTTCATGTATTATTGAAGCCTGGCTTGGAGAATTTTGAGCATTACTTTACTAGTGTGTGAGATGAGTGCAATTGTGTGGTACTTTGACCATTCTTTGGCATTGCCTTTCTTAGCGATTGGAATGAAAACTGACCTTTTCCAGTCCTGTGGCCACTGCTGAGTTTTCCAAATTTGCTAGCATATTGAGTGCAGCACTTTCACAAAATCATCTTTTAGGATTTGAAAGAGCTCAACTGTAATTCCATCACCTCCACTAGCTTTGTTCATAGTGATGCTTTCTAAGGCCCACTTGACTTCACATTCCAGGATGTCTGGCTCTATGTGAGTGATCACACCAACGTGATTATCTGGGTTGTGAAGATCTTTTTTGTATAGTTCTTCTGTGTATTCTTGCCACCTCTTCTTAATATCTCCTGCTTCTGTTAGGTCCATACCATTTCTGTCCTTTATCGAGCCCATCTTTGCATGAAATGTCCCCTTGGTATCTCTGATTTTCTTGAAGAGATCTCTAGTCTTTCCCATTCTGTTGTTTTCCTCTATTTCTTTGCATTGATCGCTGAGGAAGGCTTTCTTATCTCTCCTTGCTATTCTTTGGAACTCTGCATTCACATGCTTATATCTTTCCTTTTCTCCTTTGCTTTTTGCTTCTCTTCTTTTCACAGCTATTTATAAGGCCTCCTCAGACAGCCATTTTGCTTTTTTTGCATTTGTTTTTCTTGGGGGTGGTCTTGATCCCTGTTTCCTGTACAATGGTATGAACCTCCATCCATTGTTCATTAGGCACTCTGTCTATCAGATCTAGTCCCTTAAATCTATTTCTCACTTCTACTGTGTAATCATAAGGGATTTGATTTAGGTCATACCTGAAAGGTCTAGTGATTTTTCCTACTTTCTTCAATTTCAGTCTGAATTTAGCAATAAGGAGTTCATGATCTGAGCCACAGTCAGCTCCAGGTCTTGTTTTTGCTGACTGTATAGAGCTTCTCCATCTTTGGCTGCAAAGAATATTATCAATCTGATTTCAGTGTTGACCATCTGGTGATGTCCATATGTAGAGTTTTCTCTTGTGTTGTTTGAAGAGGGTGTTTGCTATGACCAGTGCGTTCTCTTAGCAAAACTCTATTAGCCTTTGCCCTGCTTCATTCTGTACTCCAAGGCCAAATTTGCCTGTTACTCCAGGTGTTTCTTGACTTCCTACTTTTGCATTCCAGTCCCCTATAATGAAAAGGACATCTTTTTTGGGTGTTAGTTCTAAAAGGTCTTGTAGGTTGTCATAGAACCGTTCAGCTTCTTCAGCATTACTGGTTGGGGCATAGGCTTGGATCACCGTGATATTGAATGGTTTGCCTTGGAAATGAACAGAGATCATTCTGTCATTTTTTAGATTGCATCCAAGTACTGCATTTCAGACTCTTTTGTTGACCATGAGGGCTACTCCATTTCTCCTAAGGGATTCCTGCCCACAGTAGTAGATATAATGGTCATCAGAGTTAAATTCACCCATTCCTGTCCATTTTAGTTTGCTGATTCCTAGAACTCTTTAAAGATATGTCCCTTTAACATTTGTAAATCAACTGCCAGCATGTCCTTCAAAGAGGCTGTACCCATTTCTACTACTTCTAACATTCAGTCCCTGCCTGTTTCTCCACACTTTTGTAAGCACTAGATGTTTTACTCTTTGCCAATTTAGTGGGAAAAAATAGTTTTTCTCTTGACTTAGCATCCCCTGATTGGTAGTTATATTGAGTATTTTTACATGTGATTACAGTTACATATATTTATACTATAAAATGTTTATTTGAGAATTTCCCCATTTTCTCTAATGTATTATTTTCTTTTTGTTGAGTTTTTACAAGATACCATTCCTTTGCTGGTTGCTGCTTTTGCTGCTAAGTCGCTTCAGTCGTGTCCAACTCTGTGCGACCCCATAGACAGCAGCCAACCAGGCTCCTCTGTCCCTGGGATTCTCCAGGCAAGATTAGTGGAGTGGGTTGCCATTTCCTTCTCCAATGCATGCATGCATGCTAAGTCGCTTCAGTTGTGTCCAACTGTGTGCGACCCTATAGATAGCAGCCCACCAGGCTCCTCTGTCCACTGGGTTGTCTAGGCAAGAATACTGGAGTGGGTTGCCATTTCCTTGCTGGTTAAACAGGTTGCAAAAATTTTCTGTCATTTGTCTTTTAGCTTGTTTATAGTACCTTTCATTATACAGTGGCTTAAAATGGTTATATTATAAATCTGTCAGTCTCTTCCTAATGACTAATGACTTCTAGGATTTCAGTCTTTTCCAATTCAAAACAATATAAAAATCTTTTAAAGCTTTTTGTTTTAGAACATTCTTATTAGACAAATTTTTGTTTGACAATTTAACTGGAATTTATTTTGCATACTTTCTGAGGTAGGGATTTACATTGATCTATTTCTTCTCAGTAAAACAACCATAATTCTAACTCAAATAAATATATTAATAATATTCCCACATTTTAAAATGCCACTTTTACATTTATAAATTCACAGATATACAAGGGTTTTTTTCTGGACTCTCAATACTGTCCCATTGATATACCTGTCTTCTCTGGGCCAATATCACACTATTCTAATTCATAGTAAGTTTATAGCTTATTTTGATATCAAGAGGAGTAAGTTCAGCAGAAAAAAAGTTTGGATATTTCTATTTTCCTTTCTTTTTACATTGCTCTTTTCCAACCTGATTGCAGCCGCTCGGGTTTGCTGTGGCCGCACTGATTACTGTGTTTATCTTGGCTCTTCAAGATCTCATACTTTGCATTCTTATGCACTACAGCCATTTTCTTCCTCCTTTGAGGCTAGATCCCATTTTGGAAGAGCGATGTTGTGATTAAGATTCAGATGATTGTAAACTGCCTCTTTACATGCCATGTAGGTAGATTTAGAAGGACAAATTTGAGTAATTTGATAATTTGCAGCTCATTTGACCGAATGGTAAAACAACTCCCAGGATCCTCCAACCTCATTCTCTGTTGCTACTTACCCATTTAGACATGCCAAATTCTCAGTCTATGCTGAAAACAAAGAAAACACAGATTATCTGACAGCTTCTCCATTCATTTTCACTATTTGAAAGAATTGCTTAGTATAAATTATATAATTATTTGGCTGGGTTAAGATCAGTGATATTGTAGTGGAGAACAAGAATTAAATTTTACATTGTGACACTATCAGCTTTCTTAGTAGTAATAATCATTATATATTTACATTAAAATTTACTTTAATATTTCCAAAGTGCTTCCCTTCATAATGTAATTCCAACTGACCTTTCAAAATAGGATTTCATATGACATAGTGTAGCTGTGTATCTAAATATAGTCATTTTAAGTGAACTAATATCATGGAACATTGAATACAAATTAAAACCTTGGAACAATGAATGCTAATAAAAATTAAATTTTATAATGAAATGTTAAGAGGAAACATTTTTTTACTTTATTTATAAAGTGCAAGTGGCATTTTGATTTCTGAATTTCACTGAAATAATACTATGATTTGGGGCTACAATGCTTCCATTTTCAGACACTGTTTTAGATCTAACATGGAATGTCTTCCCTCCCCCAGTCCTATAGCAAAGAATGAATGTTGGATGCTCACTCCCTTAACAGTGGGGTTGGATGTGGACTCTAGGCTCCCCTGCTGTTGAACATAACAAACAAGCTGACCATGAGATTCCAGATGTTTCTATTTCTTTTTGTTTAAGACCATTGGACCTCCCAGGAGTAAATGTCAGCATGGTTGAGTGGGAAACCCTGTCCCCTTTAGGTTGGGAACAAAATGTTAACTTTGTGGCATTGCCAAAAATGTAAACGTCGGTCCCTCAGAGCAAGAAAGTCTCACAGACCCAAAGCATCAACTTGCACCACTGGTGACACCGGCCAGAAATATAAGTCCATTTAGAAAACACAGCCTAGGTTGAAAGACAGCTGTCCTGATTTGATGCTGTAAATGGGTCACTTGAATTTTACAATGATCTCTGACTGAGGAACATATAGGGAGTTCTCTAGCTGTGGTTTTAAATATTGGTTGGCAAGGAGAAGGAGGTTATGGGGAGATTGGAGTAGAAAATTGATGCCACCTAATTGGGTGAAAGAGGACACAGAATAGAGCTTCTGCCGAGAGAGATGAGGGAAGGCTAGTGGAGAGAGTCATCAGGTGTTAGGTCTGATGAAGCTCATTGTTTATCTCATTTACTCTGTTCATCAATCCAAATGTGCATTTGGAGCTCAGTCAGCAAGAGCTGGTTTTAAAATGAGAAAGCCTACTTAAAAACCCATTGATAGAATCAGAACTTCTGAAAAGCAATCCTTTCATAGGCTCATCACATTTTAGTGGTATGTGGGCCGCGAGGTCAATGCCATGGAATGAATTAATCTCCTCAAGTACACACTGGCTTATATCTGAACTTAATGTGGTTATTTTAGACTGATGGCTTATTAATCCATGACCATTTTCATAATTTTAGTTTTTTGGTCTTGACACAAACAGTCCTTTCTAACAAGCCCTCTAAACTTCTACTTAAGATTCCATGAAAACCACACTGAAGCAATTAAGTGAGAGGAATCGAGAATTCTAAATGTTCCTCACAGTGATCGTTTGGCATTGAGACTTTGAAGGGACAGAAGGTGTGCCACTTGGGTTATTTTTTTGCTTGCTACTGGAAAGACACGCAGAACCATTTGCGATGCTAATTTTAAAAGCCAGTTGGTAAGATGAATGAAACCAAGCCGTAAAATACAGCTCAAGTGGGCTTCGCATGGAGTAGTGTACACCAAACAATGGGAAAGGGCAAAAAGAAAGAAGTAAAACACTCCTTCATGGCAAGACTATTTCCAGGCCAAAGGCAAATTTTCCCTAGTGTGAGACGGTGGTGCTTTTGATTTTCTGAGCTAAAGAACTGATATCCTGTGCTGCACCCCCGCCTCCTCCTAGCCTGCCTGCTCACTATTAAAGCTGAGTTTTCCCTGGGCTGAAAACTGCTTGTACATTGGCCATTTGACTTGCCAGCATTCTGCTCTCCTGTGGAAAATGTGGATCTTCAGCCACATAATGTCTTTCCATTAGTGATGGCGGCTCTCCAGAGTAGGGCTGTGGTTTAAACACAAATGGGCAGTGCGGGCCAAAATGAATGCAATTTCAAGTCTACTATCTTTAAAAGGTGGATCTGGAGGCAATTTAGTGAGTGTAAATTACAATTGACTTTGGAAGAAATAACTCATACACTTGAACCTCCTCAGATGTGTAGCCAATAGGGGGTAGCCAGGCTAACATGAAATTTTACACATCCATCAGCTAAAGAAGAGATCCAAATGTAAAAACCTAGCTATCATATGGATTCGTAACACCCCCTGGAGGACTCACAGCCCACAAATCAATGAACGGTTTATGCTGAGCCAAATATGTACTTTCACAGAGCTTCTCATTTTCCTTAACTGTTTCAGAACGCCATATGGGAGAAGCACAACAGCCCAGGAACTGCTCGTGAAGAAGGCAGACCTCGGCAGTGAGGGGGGTACCTTGAGAGGTGGCCACAGACAGGTTGCTGGCCAGCTCCTTGGCTCTGCCTAGCAACAGTATTAAGTAATCTTTAAAACTCGAGCCCGAGGGACAGTTTCCGCCACAGGGACAGTTTCCGCCACACGGGTGTTCTTTGGTCTCTGGTACTCTAGAAGTTATCTGACGTGATGCTTACTACCACTGACTCTCTTCATGGTGATGCTACCCATCAATGGTGAATTAGAACAATCTGATTGGGGTTTCTGTCTTGCTCTCTTCTTTTATGTTTGGGGAGCCTGGTGCACTGCAGTCCATGGGGTCGCTAGAGTCGGACACGACTGAGCGACTTCACTTTCACTTTTCACTTTCATGCATTGGAGAAGGAGATGGCAACCCACTCCAGTGTTCTTGCCTGGAGAATCCCAGGGACAGGAAGCCTGGTGGGCTGCCGTCTATGGGTCGCACAGAGTCGGACATGACTGAAGCGACTTAGCTGCAGCAGCAGAGACCTGTTATCTTTACTTGACGTCTACAGCCAGAAATGCTGACACATTCACAGGATTTGCTCTCCTTCAGAGTCTTCCCAGTTTATGGTTGTGAAATACAAATGTACGTAATGATAGTGCTCTATGGGTAAAAAGGACATTTTTTGGTAGTTAAATTCTTAAAGCATTAGTAACTAAATTGCAAACAGAGAGAGCTGTTTATTAACAAGCAAATAAAATGCAGGTCATTTCTTTTTGGATAATGCTGTTGTCTAAAATGATATCATATATACTTTTGCATTCTTTGAAAAAGAGAGCTGAAGTTTATGTATCTTGATTACTGACATTTTTATGTTTAGCAAACTTTCAATGACAACATCTTACTTCTCTGCCTGCATTAAAAATTTGTCAACTAAAATATTCAAAACAAAAATTTAGAATAGACTGTATGTGGATGATTCTAAGCAAGTAGATATGGAAGAAAATGTTTTTCATTTACAGTAATATGTGACTTGAAATTCCAAGTTTGCCCTGCATTTTATGTGTGTTTTTGTTGTATAAATATATATATAGTTGTTATCGTTACCTAGCATTTCAGTTAGGATGTGCATCCTAACTGACCCCACAGACTGTAGCCTGACAGGCTTCTCTGTCCATGGTGATTCTTCAGGCAGGAGTACTGGAGTGGGTTGCCATGCCCTCCTCCAGAGGATCTTTCCAACCAGGGATTGAACCCAGATCTCCCGCATTGCAGGAGGATTCTTTACCATCTGAATCACTAGTATTATTATATGTGTCAGCTAAATAAGGGGAGCTAGGCTACATTTCTGACTTTCCACGTCCTCTGCGCCACAGCCCTGGGGAGACACAGTGTTATATATAAGTCCCATAAAGTCTTAATAAAGACTGAAATCTGATACTGGTATTGATGTTGTCTTGAGGCTGAGAATCCTGACTCTATGTGTAGGTGCTAATCATACACTTTGATCCCCTCCCAAATAGAATTATTAAATGAAAAGTCAAAAGGGACTTAAAATTTGCTTTTCCATCTTTCTTATATATTAATGCATTGTCAAGGGAGATAGAGTGGTCTGCCCAAACCAGAGCTAGAATTCTGCTGTTCTGCATTTTAGCCACATTCTTTTAATTATGATGCACAGATAAGTTGAGAAGGAAGAACCAAAAGAAAAATAATATGCACTTGCATTTATTTTGGATTTTTACCTCTATGAAAATTAAGTTTTGTGGGGGGCCTCTGAGTGGCAAGCTTATGTCTTCTTTTGCCCCTAGCATATTATCGGCGTATCCAGAGACCTCATGGCATGACACCAAGAAATTTTCCAAACAGTTTTGAGCTTTCTTCAAAGCTCATGAAAAGAAAAACTCAGATATGCTTTTGTGGAGAGTAGTCCAATTCCCACAGCTTAGATCTGGTCTTAGAATATTCCTGAGATGTGAGTCTTTGTGTTCAGGGTCTTAAGAGGAGAGGATTGCATATATATCACTAGGAAACAGAAAGATGTTAATGTAAAGAAAGCAACCTTTAGTTCCCACTTTGTGTATGGGAGAATTCATTAATTTCTTCTTTTCTATGTTTGAAGTGTTCAGTATTTTTTTTATTGAAGTATAATTGCTTTACAATGTTGTATTAGTTCCTTCTGTACAACAAAGTGAATCGTCTATATGTATACATATATCACCTCCCTTTTGGACCTCCCTTCCACACCCTAACCCCAACCCTCTAGGTCACCACAGAACCCTGAGCTGAGCTCTCTGTGCTATACAGCAGCTTCCCACTAGCTAGCTATTTTACACGTGGTAGGGTATATCACGTGTATGTCAACCCTAATCTTCCAATTTATCCCACCCTCCCTTTTCCCACTGTATCCACATGCCCATTCTCTACATCTACATCTCTATTTCTGCTATGCAAATAGGTTCATCTGTACCATTTTTTTAGATTTCACATATATGCACTAATATACATGATATTTGATTTTCTCTTTCTGACTTCACTCTGTATGACAGACTCTAGGTCCACTCACATCTCTACAAATGATCCAATTTTGTGCCTTTTTATCACTGGGTAATACTCCATTATATGTATGTACCACATCTGTATCCACTCCTCTGTAATTGGACATTTAGGTTGATTCCATGCCCTGGCTACTGTCAATAGTGCTGCAATGAACATTGTGATACATGCACCTTTTTGAATTATGGTTCTCTCCAGATACATGCCCAATAGCAAGATTGCTAGATCATATGGTAACTATTTTTGGTTTCTTAAGGAATCTCCACCCTGTTCCACATAGTGGCTGTAGCAGTTTACATTCCCACCAACAGTGTAAGAGGGTTCTCATTTCTCTGCACCCTCTCCAGCGTTTATTATTTGTAGATTTTTTGATAACACAGCTGACAGATGCAGGCAAAGGAGGGGAGAGATGGAGTTCTTCAGATCAGTGCTGCCACCATCTTTCCTTTTAGGTTCTATCTGCTGAATTCTTCTCTCTTCCTTTTCTCCCTCTCTCCCTTCATCCCTTCCCTTCCTTCCTTCTTAAGCTAGGACTTACAGAATTCCAGCTCTGTCAGCCAGAGTCCTGGTGGATACAGTAAATTAAATGTTCTCTTCCTACTTGGTAGCATAAAATTCAGCACAGATATAGTCAGATTTTTCTTAACTCTAATATGCTTTTTCTGAACAGACTTTTGCCACACAAAACTTTTGCTGCTATTTATGTATAAGAATATTTGAAGCAAAAAGCATAGTATTACTATATTTCCATCATTGATTATATTCTCTCTGAGCACATGGATATTGTCAGGGATCAAGAGAAGAAAGGCCTCCTCCTGGGAAAGACCTTTCCCCAGCATCCACACCCTGTGATCATTGTCCCCAGAGCAGCCCTCAGGGGTGTGGCCCAGGAAAGGGTTGTTACTCAGAGTCAAGAAATTAAGAGAACTGCTGTGTTTCTGCCAAGAGATGCTGAGAATGACTTTTCTCAGGTTCAAGAAGTGGTTCTGGTCCTTTTCCTACATTGCTGATCACTCTTGTTTTTCAAAGGCTCTTATGACTTTCCTGCTGCTCGTCAACCCTTCCTTCCGCCAAGCTGGGCTCATTAGGTGCCTGTGTTTTCTTCAGTCATGCCTTCCTGGGAGGTGACAGTCCTTTTAAAATCTACCTGCCCTTTTAGTTCTTTAAAAAATAGCTTTAAGGTGGAAATATAAAATGGTCAGTCACTATGGAAAAGAATGTGGAGAGTCTTCAAAAAAATAAAAATAGGACTACACACAGTCTAGCAACCCGATTTCTGGGTACTATCCAAAGGAAATGAAAACATGGTATGGAAATGAAAACAGTCATTCCCACGTTCATCACAATAGTATTCACAGTGTCCAAAGGTTGTAATCGATCAGTAGATGAGTGGATAGAGAAAATGTGGCATATACATACAATGGACTATTATTCAGCCTTTCAAAAGAAGGCAGTCCTGTGAAGTGCCACTATATGATTGAACCTTGAGGACATTGTGTTAAATGAAATAAGCCAGACACAAAAAGACAGATATGGCACAAGTGCATTTCGAGGTCTCCAGCAGTCAATCTCACGAAAGCAGAAAGGAAAATAGTGGTTGTGAGACGATGAGGTGAAGGGAGTTGCTGTTTCACGGGTATACGGTTTTAGTTTTGCCAAATGGAGAAGGTCTAGACATCAACGCACAACAACGCACATAGCGTTCACACTATTGTACTATACTTTAAAGATGGTTAACATGGTAAACTTTATGGTATATGTTTTTTATCCATGATTTTCAAAAGTAGAATTCAGGATGACTATTCCTTCTTCGAAGTAGGAATGGGATGCAGTGTATGACATTGAAGCACTCAGGCCTTTCTCTCCTTGGTCCTGGGCTCAGTCTCTTTCCATCTCTTACCCTCACAAGAGAAGGTAATCTTGGATCTCAAGATTTTCCCCCAAAGAATCAGAAGGAAATGGGGAGGGGAGTAAGGCAACAAGAGGCCTATGAGAAGGATGGAGTTGCTTCTCAAGGGTTTCTGGAGAGAGAAGAGAGAGGAAAGAAAGAAACTGGTGTGGGAAAAAATAGGGACACCACTAACCTCTACAGTACCTTTGCATGGATGAGAAAAAGAGGTCCCTCTGATGAAATACTTTGGCCACCTCATGCGAAGAACTGACTCATTTGAAAAGACCCTGATGCTGGGAAAGATTGAAGGCAGGAGGAGAAGGGGACGACAGAGGATGAGGTAGTTGGATGGCATCACTGACTCAATGGACATGGGTTTGAGTAAACTCCAGGAGTTGGTGATGGACAGGGGAGGCCTGGTGTACCGCAGTCCATGGGGTCACAAAGAGACGGACATGACTGAGCGACTGGACTGAATTGAACTGAACTGGGTGGGTTTGCCCACCTGCTCCATGGCTGGCACCTTTCTTTATTTGAGGATATAGAGCTCCTTGCTCCAACAGAGTCCCATTAGAGCTATCTCTTGGCATGCGAGTGTGGGCTAGATTCTGCTTCTTTTGGAAAACTATTCAGACACTCTCTGGGAAGGGCAGTGTATAGGAGAAGGAAAAAAGGTTTTGAAAATATATAAAAATATAAATATTTATATTTATATAAATAAGTAAAACTGGAAATTGTATCCTCTTCATAAGTTTTTTTTTTTAAATAATTTTGTTTATTTATTTATTTGGCTGTGCTGGGTCTTTATTGCTGTCCAAGCTCTTCTCTAGTTGCTGAGAGCAGGGGCTACTCTCTAATTGTGGTGCTTGGGCTTCTCATTGTGGTGGCTTCTCTTGTAGAGCAAGGACTCTAGGGTGTGTGGACTTCAGTAGTTGCAGCACGTGGGCTCTAGAGCATAGGCTCAATAGTTGTGGCAGACAGGCTTAATTGCTCCATGGCATCTGGGATCTTCCTGGATCAGGGATCAAACCCGTGTCTCCTGCATTGGCAGGTGGATTCTTTACCACTGAGCCACCAGGGAAACCGTGATAAGTTTTTCTTTCTTTTTTTTTTTTTTAAAGAACTCAAGATATGAAATAATTAAAAACATAAGTCAATATAAATAATATAACAGACCTATGCATAGCACCACCGTTGCCATATTTTCTTCAGATACAGTAGTTGCAGATACGTTCTTGCTAATGTTCCAGGCATAGTTAAAATCCACTTATCCTTCCTCTTCCTACCTCCCCAGAAGTAAGCTTCATGCTGAAGTTGATATTTATCTTTCCTGTGTTTACACTTTTACCGTTTGCATATATAAATAATATATAGTCATCTTTGGGCATATTTGAAAAATAAATATTAATATTTTAAATAAATACAGATATTATATAAGCAGTGAGAAAGGTGATAGGATCCTTTTGAAACTTGTTTTTTGCATTCAGTATTATATTTTTGAGCTATTTTAAATCATCATATACTGATTAAGTTCTATTATTTTAACTGCTCTATAGTATTCCCTTGTGTGGTTGTACAGTAATTTTCCTCATTCATCTTGCTACTGGAGAACAAGTGGGTTGTTTGCACTAAAAACAATGCAATCCCTGAGTGCACATTCTTACAAGCCCACATGAGAGCCTGCCTATTCTGTTACTTCCCTTATGCAAAGGGAACTACTGATACAATGCCCTGAAATCCCAATATTCTTGGGGTGAACACGCATATTATGTATGTATTGTCGAAGTTGATACAGTCAGAAAAGAAATCTATTCTTAGAAACTTTCCACTGCCATCCCACCCTCCCTTCTCCCCATGCCACTCTCTCCACCATCAAAGTCCTGAAATGCTTTGATTCTTCCATTTTGCAGAAAGATGGTGTAGAAGGAAATGATGTCTCTGAGTCTGAGTCCAGACTGAAATTTAGCCCTAAGATCTTTGAAATATTGATGACAAGGGTAAAAAGAGAAAATACTATGTAAAAACTTCAATTTTTTCCCTTCCCAGAAGTGGAATGGAAACTTGATTATAGATGGGAGTAGACTCTATCTGGGACAAGATTTTTGAAAGAGATATTTCGTTTTGCAGACTTAAAGTAGTGGCTACTACCAAACCTGCTGCCTGCCATCAGCGGCACCAATGAACTCCTGATAAAAACACAGCCTATTGTCTCAGAGGTAAGCAGAATCGTGAATACTGCTTCTGGGCAGACTTTATTTTCTAAGGTGGATTGAGACTATTTTGTACCTGAATACTGTTGTCATTACTTCTGGAAATGAATATTTAAAGAGGGGAAAAAAAGAGTACTGTACAACTGGAGCTTAGGCGAAGATGCTGGCCCTGGCCAATGCAGGGCTACTTAGAGGCATGGTTGCCAAAGTATTATTTGTTGAATGAATGAAAGCAGGCTTGGATTTGGGGTGCAGGACATTCTTTCCACCTCCTTATACACTCTGAAGTCTTGTGGAGAGATCCATTAACAGGAGCCAGGAGCGATAGTGAGAATTCCTTGTGGCATGTGAGCAGGAGAACGGGGGACCCAGGAAAACAGAAGAATAGGGTGGGGGAAACTTTCGGGTAGCTCATGTGATCACCTCTTTGGGGACTTACAGAAAAAAAAACTGGGAGACATTTTGTAGGGGCACAGAAATCAATCAGGTGAGGAGACATAGGAATTTAAACAACTGAGCTTGAATAGAACCTTATTAATATTCACAAGCTGCTGAATGATGGAGTCTGCACAGCTGTTTTCCTTTTCTTTTGGAGGAACAGTGCTAAAAAGAAATGGCTGTTTCTTTCTGTTTCTAGGCATAGAAATCCTTTGGAAAGTGACAAATTTTGCAGGGAGTATATTAGGCTTGAAAAGGAGGCAATTACAGAATAGTGAGAAGATTTTTAGCTAGCAATCCCTGACAATTTGATTTGTAAATGTACTGCCCATGTAATTTGGATTTAATTCCCTACTATTTTATCTAACCTGAGTGTTAAGAGTTGCCGGGCAGGGCTGGGAGGGAGGTGCAGTGGGATGGGGGGAATAGACAAATAACCTTTCCACTAAGATTGAGGCTTCACATTGATGTTTATAACATTTTAATGTAGGTGTATACTTTATTTAAAAATTCCTTGAGTAATTTTTTCTTTGATACCTAATTATTAATTGGACTGAGATGGTACATTTTACTTTTGATTAGGTTTCTCCAATATTTCAGCATGTAAGAGTAATGAATGCTCAGTGTTTCTATCCTTCAGGGTTAAGAGACATCTCGTTATACTTGCCTGGATCACTTAGGACTTTAAACTCCTAATTTTTAAAGGTATTGTTTATTGTTGCTTTTAATTTCATTTTGAATTATAAAGCTCTCTGACACCTTGCTGAAGAGGGATGTATGAATTTATTATATTGTTCTTATTGGTTATACGTTATCCATGCAATATTAATGGAAAAACTGGGAGAGATAAGGTAAGGTTTTAAAGCAAGAGACTCATTTATAAGAACCAAACCTTACAGCCTTTTCTTTTTCCTTTCCCCCCCAGTTTCATCATTTTTCTGCCTCTGCCTTGCTCTGTTAGCTTGTTAACAGTATAGTTTCTATAGCAACACCTATTGGTTGTAATAATGAAAGCCACAGCAAGATCTCCTGCAGAGAAATCCTTGATGCTGACAAGATCAACTCATATTTTCTTTGTCCGATGTTTTCTATTTTTTCTTGGAATGACCCTTTTAGCAGAATATAAAAGATCTCCACTAATTACTTGTGAAATAAACAGCTGAAGTCAGGCAGCCCCGACAACACATCGGATGTTAGCTTTATTCCAGCAATGGTGAGATACTGCCTGAAGGAACAAGCCAATTTCTTTAGCTATAAATTTTACTAGCCAGCACTGTTATCATGGAATAAAATGAAGGTCAGTCCACTTCTTCCAATTTGAGCTAAAAGGTTTTATTTAGAGAAAATTTCCCATGTACTCCAATTTTAGCACTTCATCAAAATAACATAAGTAAGTATCTTATGTTGTGTATGATTTAGAACAACAGATTAAAAGTAAAATATTGGATGTTAATTCTGACAAGATAGATTTGGATTACTATTTAGACAACCACTAGACTAAATCCTTTGTTTTGTCTCTCTTTTTTGAGCTATAAGGGGCAAATTTTTCTATCAAACACTCCTTTCCCGAATTATTCAGATACTGTACTTGCCTTTCATTTTGCTTTATGTGACATACTCATACTTATTAACTTAAAATGGGAAGAATTAAGTTTTCTTTAGTGCAAATTTGCCCATTATGCATCATTAACCAAAAATAAAATATTATTGTTTAAAACACTGCTTAATGCTTAATTCTAGATCCTTGATCCATTGAGGATCTCTGACTTTATTTACTGTTTGTTCCAATTTCTTCTAGGGGTCTTCCTGATTTCCACGTGAACTCATCTATTTACTATGTCTTAACGATATCTTCCTTTTCTTCTCATGAACAACAAGAAACAATTAGCATTAAGTCAGACTCGACAATCTGTGTTAATTCTTTCCAGGCACTAGCCATCAATGCCACAAATTTTAATAATGTTTTAAGGATTTTAGACAGTTATTCCATCTCCCAGTTGTTTAAACAGTAAATGTCAATTAAAAGTCTTAATGCCTAGGAATCAAAAGCAACCCTGGGATACCAATATTTTTTTATTTCCATTAGAAATGTCTCCTATGTATGCAAAGGGTTTAATTAAATTAAAACCCAGAAATCGACAAATCAAGAGAAATATCTTTAATAACTGTAATGAAAGAGAATGTAAAAAAGAATATATGTGTATGCTAAGTCACTTCAGCCATGTCCGACTCTTCTATGGACTGTAGCCTACCAGGCTCCTCTCTCCGTGGGATTCTCCAGGCAAGAATACTGGAATGGGTTGCCAAGTCCTCCTCCAGGGGATCTTCCCAACCCAGAGATCGAACCTGGTTCTTATGTCTCCTGGCATTGGCAGGTGGTTTCTTTACCACTAATGCCATCTGGGAAGCCTATATGGCCACCTTCCCAGGTGGTGCTAATGAGAAAGAAACCACCTGCCAATGAAGGAGCTGTTAAGAGGCTCAGATTCAGTTCTGGGTCAGGAAGATCCCCCCAGCATGGCAACCCACTCCAGTATTCTTGCCCGGAGAATCCCATGAACAGAGGAGTCTGGTGGGCTATAGTCCATAGGGTCACAAAGATTCGGACACAACTGACCGACTAAACACAGCACAATATGAATCACTTTGTACACCTGAAACTAACACAACATTGTAATCAACTGTATTTCAATTAAAAACATTTTTTAAGAGAACAAGCAATTCTTGTTTCCCTTTCCAACTTTTTTCATATCTTTGTATTTAGAAGAGGTTCTCATGTCTATCAAGTAAAATGCCACAATTTCCCAAAACCGTCATGTCTCTAAAATATTTAAACATACACATACATATACAGCAAAATATGAGCACTGTTGAGTGGACTTTAGGCAATGGAGTTAAGGAAGAGTTTTGTTTTCTTCTTAATACATTTCTGTATTTTCTCCAAAATTTATCCATTTGTCTTTCCCCTTTCTTTATAGTACCTTATTTTTATAATTAGAAAAAGTTAAGGAAAAATTTCCCGGTAAAGTTAATTATGGTAAGTGCCTTGCTGATAGGTTTCATAAATTCTGGTCAGCCTCTGAGTATTATTTTATCCTGAAAATCTGTACATCTCATCTCCAGCCAAAGACGTAGTTAATTCTAGAGATAATAAGAAAAAAAAGTGTTCAGGACTTTGCCACCTGAATCTCAATGAAAACTATCTTGAACCCTACAGATCCCTTATTTAAGGTTCAAAGATACCCAGATTCAAAATCCCATATATTTCCTAGCACGTGTCTGAAAAGTACTTCACCGCACACTCTCTATAGGAATGGTATCAGATGTGACCTTAGGCTATGTCTGGTATTCTGCTTCACCAGGATCTCTCTAGAACACTTGTTTATTCACTTCCCTAATCACAGCCTTCAAATGCAGATGTTTCTTAGAGTTTGGATTACCATCTGGCCATATCATCAGCTGATGTTGTCTCCGACTCCATAATCTTGAAATGAATGTTTCCATGACCACAACCTGCATGTTCCCAACTTTCATAGCTCTTAAACCTTCTCTCTGTCTGCACCAAGCCTCCTGTTATTTGATTTCTCCAACCTAATGCAACCTTTCACCACTGTCTCCCTTGGAACCTACTTTGTCTACAAGTCCCAGTCAACAACTTCAATGCTTTTGCCCCCTGCTCCCTTGACTTGCTCATCCACTGAATGACTGGCACAGTGTAGTATTAACCCAGTTTATCACTAGCATACTTTATTCATAGCTCCTTCCCCTTTCTTTATAGTATTGTTGTTGCTTAGTCACTAAGTCATGTCCGACTCTTTTGTGACCCTATGGGCTGTAGCCCACCAGGCTTCTCTGTCCATGGGATTTCCCAGGCAAGAAATATTGGAATGGGTTGCCGTTTCCTTCTCCCAGGGATCTTCCTGACCCAGGGATCAAACCTGTGTCTCCTGCATCGCAGGCGGATTCTTTACCACTGAGCCACTTGGGAAGGCCTCTTTATAGTATACATGTGTCTTATCTTAAAAATCTTAACCTGTGTACTGTCGTATGTTTAATCACTATGTCATTGACTCCTTTAATTTTGGATCAAACTCTGTAGTGAGTGATCCAAGCCCTCTGCCTTCCACCTTGGCACCATTTAATGCATTCCCTAATTCCATGTAGAAGCAAGTTTCTGCCTGTATTATTCTTTTAAAACTAGTTTCTTAAAAATCACCAAAGAGCTCCTGGACAAAATAAAGGCTTCTTTTACTCCCCATTCTCCTAAGGTTTTCTGTAGAGTCCACCAGTATGGACACTCCTCTTTCTAAATGCCCATTTCCCTTGGTTCTCATCAATATCATTGTTTTCTGGTTTTACTTGTCTTTCTTTTTTAAAAATGTAAACCTCAAACTACTTACTGGCTCCTCTCTTATTTTCTCTTTCCCTACCTAAGGGTGTTAACCCACATCTGAGAACTAGGTTTCTGCCTTTGTCTCCTTATACTTTCTTTCTTGAAGAAATACCAATTTTTGAAAATATAATTCCCATAGAAATCACCTTCTTACATTCTAGTCCTTACTCTTTGCCCCAATTTCATATGCCAATTCAGTCCAGGCACAGTAACTAGGAGATGATCCTATGATTTCTGTAGGTCCCTTGTTCGGATATTTTACTTTCTGAAGTCATGTCACACTTTGGTTCTCAGTAGGATCTACATAAGGTGGGGTGAAGCCTGGTGGTGGTGGTGAGCAGGGAGCTTTACCAAATCATGTTTGCCAGATCCTATCTCCAGGGGCTGACCATGTGCAGAGTGGGTGAGAGTGGTTTGCCCTGAAGACAGGCAAGCAGTAAGGGTGTGCATTTTCAACATAGAATTTAAAAATAATATGTTTACCTTTTTTCTTCCTCTCCTTTTAGTGAGTTTTATTCTAATCACTGATTTTAAACTATACATTTACCATCTGTGAACATTAAGGTGGACTCTTTCATTGTTTCTGGCTCCAAATTAAAACCCACAGCCTTTCTCCTACCACCCAACCCCCTGAAAGTATGTCTTACGTGATGTTTTTAAAATATAACAGTTTGTTTTGAGGCTTGACAGAAAACAACAAAATTATGTAAAGCAATTATCCTTCAATAACAAAATAAAAAAAAAGACAGATAACAACAACAACAAATATATATATATATAAAACAATTCATTTTTATCATCCCCACCCCATGCTTTGCTAGGGCAATTGAGGACTCTATAACAATTTAAACATGATTTTTTGGATAAAGTTATCATTACCAATTCCTTTTAAATACTCATATGAATTGAGTAAGCTTGGAAGTTACTGTAGAAGAGGACAACTCCAAGCTTGTTCTTTGGTGCCCAGATCTTTCCTAGAGTGGCCTCGTGCACGGCTCTGACCCTGTGTGACAAGGTGTACTCTACCCTGTTCTAGGAAACAATCACTGGGCATGACACAGGGAAAAGCAATTTAAGGACATTTTAAGCAATTCAGGTAATTTAGAAACCATACAGTATGGTCTCAAGCAGATTTCTGTAAGCCGTTTTAAAGCGAAACTTTTATAGTTTTTCTAAGAAAAATATTCCCATCTCTCTCTCTTTCTAAAAAAAGAAGCAATAGCATGAAAGGAGTTACTGAGTCAAGAATAAAAAGGAAAAATAGATTTGAGACTTAACTAATTAATGAAATGTTTAATCTCAGTAAAGAAATGATCCCATGCTGTGCATTCCACAGAATCCAGACTTGTGTGTTATTTGGGCTCGATTACATATTCAAATTCATTCATATTTAACTGAGAAATCACTTACTCGCGCATGAAAACATGGGCTACCCTTTTAACATTCTCAAGTGAGGTTGTCAACTCTGTTTTACCCTATGTGAAATGTATGAGCTCAAATGATTTGGATTGTAAATCATCTATATTCCTGTAATTGATTGGAGCCAAGTAAAACGGAACTTACTGTGAGCAGTTGTCTGAGCTCAATAGAACTTGGTGACAGCTTTATGAAATGGAAAATTTTAAGGTGGAGATAACGGCACAGATGGGAAGAAACACGAAACATAAAACAATCATTTGTCTTTCTTTAAAAGTTCTAAAATTCATTTGAAGGAAATATGAAGTTTCATTGTCATGCTCTAAAAAGACTATGGTAACTGAGAAAAAAAATTCAAAACAGAGCAAGAGTTGTTTGCTTATTGTTTCTAGCTCCAAATTAAAACCAAGTTAAACCAAGTTTTAATTTCCAAGTTGTTTGTAGTTTTATCTCTAAAACTTAAAAAAAATTTTGAAGGCATCCTAACTGGAAAGCTTAGAGGGGATTTAAATAGTATATTATGGTACATAAATGAGACATAATATTATTGAGCAGCCAAAAATATGATAAAACATAATGGTATTAAATAATATTTAGCTAAATGGAATAAAACAACAATAATATTTAGGAAATTGAAACTGTGCTTTGATTTCAGTTGTGTTGAATTATGTGTGCTAGTAATTATGTGTGCTTGGACGATGAGAATGTGGGATTTCTTCTTTTGTTTCCTTTATAGCACTAAAAATATGATTTGTGCATTAAATAAAAATTAGGCAATAAAGATAAAGTGCTATTCCTAATATAAAAATATTACACAACTGTTTTCCATTGTCTCTGGTTCTGCTTCTGTTGAACTTGATTCTTAGAAGAGATGGTGAGCTTGACTTCAGTGATTTTGTTGTTCACCAGATAGTCCCAGGATAACTGCATTTTACTGCTGAAACACCATCTGGACTTTGTTCAAAATCCTCCTTAGAATGAATTGTGGTTGGCTAATGTCTTTCCCTGTACAAACACCATAAATTATCTACTCTCAATAGGGACCTCTATCACTTTATAATTTAGGTTATTTCAGCCTTTCAAGACACAGCTACAGGAACTTTTCAATATCTCACAATATTTTTGGTCTTTAATCAGTATGTTTTAAAAGAAGCTTTAGGAGGTCTTTTTGTTTGTTTGTTTTTACATGATCAGATTCAGATATTACATATTTACACACTGGGTACTTCCCATCATCAAATGTTGAAAATTATTTTTAAAAACAATCAAACTCAAAATATATTGGACACATCATATTAGAGCAAGAGTAACAAGGAACCATTTCAGCATTTTCTCTTGTTTTAACTGATAGAGGTGTGAAGTCATTTTAATTTTCTCACCCAGCTCTCTCACATTCCTTCCCTGTGATGGTCTTGCTCCTTGTCCTCCTGGGAGATTCCTACACCTCAAGCAGCCAACAGCTGCCAGAGGTGATAAGGATGTGATAATAATCACCTCGAGGTGATTCGTGGTGTTGACTCAAGGCAAACACTCCAGCCCCAAGAGATGGGAAAGAGAGATTGACCTCTTGTCCCATAACTGGAGAAACTAGAAAGATTTCACTACAAATCTTCAGGAACACAATGGCTATCTTTTCATCGAGAGTCCTGCCTTTGCCTTTCTCCACCTACCACGTTTTTTTGTCCCACAAATACAATGAATCAGTTTGCAGGTGCTCAGTAGGGACGTTGTTAATTTGACCCTGGAAGAGCATTAAAGCCATCTCCTGCTTTCTGGATATGGTAGTGACCTGACAGCCTTTTGGATTCAAGCATTAGGTTCACTTTGGAAAGAACTGAGAGACCACTGTGGCAGTCATCAGTTCAGTTCAGTTCAGTCGCTCAGTTGTGTCCAAATCTTTGCGACCCCATGAATTGCAGCACGCCAGGCCTCCCTGTCCATCACCAACTCCCAGAGTTCACTCAGACTCACATCCATCGAGTCAGTGATGCCATCCAGCCATCTCATCCTCTGTCATCCCCTTCTCCTCCTGCCCCCAGTCCCTCCCAGCATCAGAGTCTTTTCCAATGAGTCAACTCTTCACAGTCATGGAACAGTCTAAATCTGAAATCAAATACAGAGAGGGAGGTTTTTGAAGTAACTATACATTTCTTTCTATATACATTTTTTATATGTATATATATACTTCCTTGGGCTCCCCTTATGGCTCAGCTGGTAAAGAATCCGCCTGCAATGTGGGAGACCTGGGTTCGATTCCTGGGTTGGGGAGATACCCTGGAAAAGCAAAAGTCTACCCACTCCAGTATTCTGGCCTGGAGAATTCCGTGGACTGTATCGTCCATAAGGTCACAAAGTGTCGGACACGACTGAGCAACTTTCACTTTCACTTTTCATACACTTCTTAGGCTACCCAGGAAGCTAGTGGTAAAAAACCTGCCTGCCAATGCAGGAGATGTAAGAAACACAGGTTTGATCCCCAGGTCAAGAAGTTCCCCTGGAAGAGGAAATGGCAATCCACTCCAGTATTCTTGCCTGGAGAATACTGTCCTTGCCATGGACAGAGGAGCCTGGAAGGGCTATATTCCATGGGGCTGCAAAGAGTCAGACATGACTGAAGTGACTGAGCACACATGCACACACTTCTTAGGCAATTCTGCAAGAATTGGAGCACAAAATTGGGCTTGATGGAATTCTGGGTTTTGCAACTGGCCTCTTTTAACACCCCAGTCAGTAACCCATGGGGCATCAACACGGACAGTAGTGGATTGATAAAATGGTACAATGAAGTACGAAGACACACCATCCTTATTTACCCACTGCAGTGACCTGTTCGGCTCTATCTTTTCCAAAATAGAGGGTCCCAGGGTGAGCCCTTCAGTAGCCAAGTAACCCAACTGTAAAGACCAAGTAAGGAAAGATGGGCATAGGGAAAATGAATATTGTGTGCCTGCTCTGTCCCACGCACTGGGCTGTGTGTTTTACATATGCTTATCCTCAGAGGAACCCCACGAGTGATGCTATCATGCTTGTTTTCCAGATGAGGAAGCCATAGCTCATAATGGTAAGTTGTAGAGATCATATTTGAACTTCATCTGAATCCATGGACATTGTCTTACTACATGCTGTCACTCAGAGAATGTCTAAACCTAAAAGAACTTCTTGTGGTTTGAGGTTACAATCAGGAGATGTGATTGCAAATAGAGAGGGTGGGAGAGGAGCAGATGGAGTGGCAGTCAAAGGATTTCAGGGTGGCAGTGGGGAAGAGCAGGCACTCTGCTTTTTTTTTTTTTAGGTATTAGATGTTTACTAGGGTATGCTTTTATAATTAAAACTTGGAAAGAGATTTCCCCTCCATTTTATCTACCAAATTTCACCATTTATAATGAAGCCAGGGCTAGCCAAACTAGACATTTGAGGAACTGCAAGGGTGAGGAAGCATTCAAGAGGGCTGAACTTGGAGTTAGGAATTTTATACTCAGGATAGAATAAGACCCAGAGAGTAGGGGATACAAGTCAAGTCAAAGTCCATAGGAAGAGGTCAAAGGTCAGATCCAGGGAGACCACATATAAACATCAAGTCCACAGTGCCAAAGGTAGGATGGAGGGCAGGGTCAAAGATCAAGAGTATGAGACCAGATGGGGATGAAATTGGAGCAAAGGCAGGTCAGGGGCAAATGGGTTAAGACTGAGTGCTGGAGGTCAGGTTTAGGATGAGTTCTTAGAACTACAGTGGAGGTCTCCACTTGTGTTCCTGGAGGTGGGCTCATGGTCTGTGTGTGTGTGTGTGTGTGTGTGTGTGTTAGTCACTAAGCCATGTCTTTGCAACCTCATGGACTGTAGCCAGCCAGGCTCCTCTGTCCATGGAATTCTTCAGGCAAGAATACTGGAAATGAAGTGTAAGTCGCTCAGTTGTGTCTGGACTTCCATGAGAAGTCCAAGGAATTCTCCAAGCTATAATACTGGAGTGGACAGCCTTTCCCTTCTCCAGGGGATCTTCCCAACCCAGGGATCAAACCCAGGTCTTCCGCGTTGCAGGCAGATCCTTTACCAGCTGAGTCACAAGGGAAGCCCAAGAATACTGGAGTGGGTGCCATTCCCTTCTCTCTTCCCGACCCAGGGATTGAACCCAGGTCTCCTGCACTGCAGGCAGATTCTTTACCATCTGAGCCACCAGGGAGACCAGTGTTCATGGGTAAGGCGGGTTTAAAGCTGAAAATGCCATTAACATTGGCATTCCACTTTCAGGATAATAGGGGATATAATATTATTAATAATTTTCTAACAAAAAAACTGAGACCAAGAGAGATTGCCTTGAGTTAGTCACACACCATGGGAATGAAGGAGCAGGGGGTTAGACTTCCAGGAATGACAAAGAAGAGGTGAACACATCACTCTATTCATGGGGATGGGATGGAAAAAGGCAAAACCCAGGTACACCAACCCCAGCTGTCCAGTTGACAGTTCATCAGGTTAACACAGGGGTGAAGAGACAAAATTCAGTCCACACACTCAAATGTACATGAAAGCTTATCTATCTTTATTATTTTAAAAAAGAGTAGTATTTTAAAATTTTCTGTAATGATCTGCCCCATGACAAAACATTTCAGTTAATTCCGGGAAAACACCCCTTTCTCCCAGAGTTGTATCAAATTCCAAGTGGTGTGATTCCTACTTGGGCCAGGGGAAGGAGAAGGGTGGGGTTGGGAATCTGGGGTTTGTCTGTCTCTCTACAAGGTCATCCATTGATTTATCCTCTGTCTTGTCTGCTCTCCAGAGCTGGTCCCTTGATTTTCTGCTGAACTATCTCTTGTCCCCAAGTAGAAGCTTCCTGCGGCTGCTACCCATGTCCAGAGGGCATGGACTCATTTGCTGCTATCCTGGGGTGAATTCTGGAGGTCATGTTGGTGGGGACCTCTGGTCTTAGGTGCAGGAGAATTGGTCTTTTGTTGAAAAACTCACCTTTGTTCCTTTCATTGTTTCCTCCAATCTTAATCCCCCAGTCCACCCCACTTCTGACTTGGACACCTGACACTTCCTTGATCCAATGTGAAATGCAGGCATTATTGCCCTAAGTCCTCCTGCCTGGACATTTTGGAGCTGTCCCTGCTGGTTCCCCTAATAAAACCATTAAAGACTACGTGGGGTGCTGGGCAAGATGCAGAATGCAGTGAATTTCTCTGAACCATCCTGCCCCATGTTCATCTAGCTGCCTTCATTTTCCTTAGTGACCCAACAAGATTGCCAAGTATCTAAATGACGAGGTATGATTCTGGCTCCTTCACCAGAAATTATAGATAAGGCCAGGTCAGCATGACATGAGGAGAAGTCAATTGCTGGTGGCTGACCTCATCTCTGGCTGATATTCTTTTGTAAAACATGAATAACCTTAGATGTTTTAGGAACATTTGATGAATGCTGAGAGAATATTCTGCTAATATTCACCTATTAAAGATACTTTTCTTTCTATTATAATAATTACAGAAATATTTTTACAGTTGATTGATTCGAATAATTTTCCTCTAATTCACACTGTTTTTATTTATGTCCTCATGTCATATTCCAATGTAGTGGTGTGCGGAATGAATGTTATCGAATTTCTGGCATGAGACTGTGAATCATTTTAGCTAATCGTGTTGCTATAAAATTTAACTTATTCCAGAGATAATTCTATCACATAAGTAAGTGGCGCCTTTATGGTCTGTTGCCTTTCTCCATCCACAAATAGAGAGGCTGTGGGTACCAAGAAATGGAGTTGGATCAGACAGTCTGGGTTTGAATCCTGGCTGCATTGTAGTAATTGTCAGTGACTCCTTAAGTCAATCACTTAAATTTTCCGAGTCTTGGTTTCTTCTTCTGCGAAATGGGTCAAAGTACCTACTTTGTGATGACTGTCCCAATCACTGCACACTTGTTCCAGTGTACTCATTCATACCCTCTTAAGCTACTTAGCAGCTATTTACAAATGTATTATGTTTAGTAAAAATTGAAAATGCAATGATAAGGGCAAGTGAGGCCATTAAAGAAGACCCTTTGATGACTTTAGCTGAGGCTTGAGGGTAACAGTACTCTTGCATGGAAAATCCCATGGACGGAGGAGCCTGGTGGCCTGCAGTCCATGGGGTCATGAAGAGACAGACACAACTGAGAGACTTCACTTTCATGCATTGGAGAAAGAAATGGCAACCCACTCCAGTGTTCTTGCCTGGAGAATCCCAGGGACGGCAGAGCCTGGTGGGCTGCTGTCTTTGGGGTTGCATCGAGTCAGACACGACTGAAGCAACTTAGCAGCAGCAGCAGCAGAGGGTAACAGAAAGGATCCAGATGTCAGAAGACTTGGTTTCAAATCTTACCTCTGTAATTTCTGAGCTACTAGCAAATAATTGCTCTAAGCCCCTGTTGTAAAAAATAAAAAAAGAAGAAGAAAAAAGAAATAGTAACTCTAACTTGAAGAGCTGTAGGATCCTAAATGAGATAACACAAGTAACCACTTGGCACAATGCTTACTGGTCACTCAGTAGTGCCCAGCTCTTTGTGAGCCACTGTACTGTGGCCTGCCAGGCTCCTCTGTCCATGGGATTTTCCCAGGCAAGAAAATTGGAGTGGGCCGCCATTTCCCCCTCCTGGGGATCTTCCCAACCCAGGGATTAAACCGGCATCTCGTGTGCCTCTTGCATTGGCAGGCAGATTCTTTACCACTGAGCCACCTGGGAATCTGATAGCTCCACTATTATGGTTACTGAAATGTGTTCTTGGAATATGATAGTTGCTACTATGTTGCAGATCAGGAAATAGCAGATAGATAGTGGTTATTTGACCCAAGAAGGGATGACAGGAGATGTAGAGTGGGCCTAAGTAAGGAAAATTTTGAGAGTGTTTGTTTTCAATGCTCTTCTACTCTCCTCCTTCATTATTAATAGCATTGTTTCTTTGTTCCAATTTCCAGTTGTCCATTGCTAATAAATAGAAATACAGTTGTGCTTTACATTCACCCTGGACTGTGGGAACTTACTAAATTTCATTTATTAGTTTTAGTAGGTTTTTGGACATTTAGAATTTTCTACATAGACAATCAAGTCACCTGCAAATGTAGAAAAAGAAAGAGAAGTTTCAATGGTGGAATTTCAGGCATAAATCTGACATCAGAAGTTGCCAGAGAAAAAACAAAAGAAAAACCCTTAAATCCACTTTCACAGATATGTGTTTAGGGCTTCTCTAGACGTATGCTTAGGGTTAATCAGCATAAATTGTACTAAAGGTTAAATTAAACACAGCCATTTAACGACTTCTCAAGGGAACTAAAATAATTAGTCAAGATTTGAATTAAACTTTTAAGCAAAGTGACTACAGTCACATCTTGAAGAGTACAAGAAAATCATAATGTTATAGTCATTCTTACAAGTTGATCAGATTAAACCTGAACAACTGCAATTAAGAAGCAGATACACAAATATTACCAATCAATTATATCTCTTTTTTTCAGGGTTAAAATAAAACAACTTTATTATTTGTTGTTGAAGGTTCACCATGTTTTATTCATTTAATCAAATATCATCCAACTTTCTCCTATTGTTGCCAGCTCTGGCTGTTTCATCATGTCTGTGGTTAATTTCTATTCTACTGAAGGGCTATCTTCCAGAAGAATATGCTTATCTGGTTAAAAGCTATGGCATATACAAGACCACAAGTCTTTCATAATTTCAGAAAGCTGTAGAACCTTTTTAATCAAAGAATATATTCATAATGCATTTATGGATAGTTCACTTTTAAATAGTGCCCATCATATATTCTATTGATGTTGATATCTCTCAAATGCATATAGTGCTTTAAAATGTGCATTGCTTTTTTAAATGGTCAGTTTTATCCCCCTTAAAAGTTGATGTACTAAAAACACATTCACCCCCACACCTCTGACACTGCTTTCCAGTCTATATGTAAATTGAAACACACTCAGATTAAATTAAAATCACTGCAATTATGGGACAGTTTCCTCACATGAAGTCTTTTCTTACTTAACCTTCCCACATGAAAGAGAGAATCTGTATTTGGTGTCTACTGAACCTGTTTGACATTCCAGGGATGTCAGAATCCTGAAGAATACATCTTAGCTGGTCTGGGTAATACTTTTGTTGCATAAAAGAACTAAGCTGGGGAGGGATTTGTGATTTTTCAATTCTAGAAATTGTATGATGAAAAAGCTAATGATCCCACACAGAGTTCAGTGTTTGTGCAATGTTTGTTCAGTCAAATAGAGAGCTGCTTTTCTCTGCTATTAATCCTCAGCTTTTCTTAGGCTTTGGCATAAAGTATTTGTAGAAAGCAATGTTTTAGTAGTCTGTTACATTTCATTAAATAAATGTGGGCATGTGAGTGAATCACATAACACTTTTTGGAGCCAAGAACATTTCTAAACCTAAGAATTTAACTCTTTATTTTTATTCATTTTCACTTTACAGAAAATTATGCTTTTATCTTGTCTCCTTTTCACCCTGCAAAATTAGTGAGCAATAAATGTCAAATCCAAAAATCTTCATAGGGTCATTTTAAGATCTCCCAAAGTAAAAAAAAAAAAAAAATAGATTTGTGTGTGTGTGTACAAATGACACATATTATGTATTCCTTTAAATTCGTCTTTACTTTTTCTGCATGTCACTCTGAACATATCTTATGAGCACATTCGGAATGGCTGGATTGAATAAGAATTCAAATTCCACTGCATGTTTTCCTCAAATCTTTCCAGTTTTTGCATTTTTCCCAGTAAGCATGCATAATCCGGCGAGATTACCATGTTAGCTTCCCAGAACCACTCTATGTATCATTTTGTGAAGTACTTTGAGATCCATTGTTGCAAAATTTTAAATATCATGATAAAGTGGAGCTGGACACAGAGGGCAGGGAGGGAGGGAAGTCATCTGGAATGTTAATGCCAATCTTACTTGGCTTTTACTGAACACTTACTATGTAATAGGCACTACAGAAAGGGTCTTCCATGGTTTGTTTCACTTAATTGTGAATTCTTATGAAGTGAGCAATCTCTTACTGTCCTCTAAGGTGGAGAAATCAAGGAACACAGAAATCAAGTGGCTTTTCCAAGGATTATACAACTAATAAATAGCAGAAATGTGATATGAACTAACTTGAGTTTGCCTGAGTTCTGATGTGTATGGCAAATTCATACCGCCAGCACTGCAACCACCTCTGTGAGAAGCATAAATTTCCAAAAGGGTTTATTTTATTTTGAAATCACTCAGAAAGAGGCCAAGCCTGGTGTTTTGGTTTTATGTTCCTCTGACAACGTGGAGCCAAACCCTCACCCCACCAAACAACTTTGAAATCTTATTCTAGATTTTTTTTTTTTTTGGTACACATCTCTTTGTAAATAAAAAATGCAATGGAAACAGAGAGGTATTAGGTTCAAGCCAGCATGAAATCTGCCCTCTGTTAGTCAGCCAAACCCTACTGACAGCCCCAGAGGGGCTTGCTCAAGTCAGTGCGGTATTGTGAGAAGGATCTGGAAACTGTGACAGGCTCTGCCAGCGAAGCCCACCTCATGCCTGTAGAGACCCTGCTTTGACTGGGGCTGCATCTCATTACCGAGCAAAGATCAACTTCCCAGCAATTTGTCTTTTACAAACTGGAATCACTGTGGTTAGAAACGTAGACAGTTTACTTAAAATAGGAGAATCTGTGATAGTATGATCCCACTCTTGTTCTCCCATCCCCTTTTATTATTTCTATCCCCAAATGTATGTGCGTGTATATGCTCAGGTGCTTCAGTCATGTCCGACTCTGTGATCCTTTGGATGGATTCTCCTGGAGTGGGTTGCCATTTCTTCCTCCAGGGGATCTTCCTGACCCAGGGAGCGAACCTGGGTCTCCTGAATCTCCTGTATTGCAGGTGGATTATTTATCACTAGCACCACCTGGGAAGTGCTATACCCAAATGTATATCCATCCTTGATCTTTTGTTTCAGAAAGGACAAAGTGTTGTGTGCCTGATTGCAACTGCATTTGATTTAATAATGACTTCTATGTAAAAAGAGGTCTCAGAAGGGGTGGCCCAGAGCCCCTCTTTCTAAAGCTGTTTTAGAATTGAAGTCCCCTCACAGTGCTGAAGGAAAGGATTCCAGTGGTATTTTCTTCCACCATAGTTATCAGCACTCATATTTACAAAACATTTTGTCCTTTTGTGTAGGGGGATGCTAGGTGGCAGTTAAATTTTAGCTAAGATAATTATACTCCAGTGGCTGAAATTTTTCACTTCTTTTAAAGTAGTCCAACTGTGGTAAGCATTCTTTCTTCTCATGTTTCTCCACTGAGTTCTAAAGCCACCAAGTCTTGGCTAGAAGGAATGGTTGAGGAAGAGGCTCTTCTGATTAAGCCAATACTCTGATTAATTTAGGTTTCTTGTTAAAGTCCTTTTAGTTATGTCTTGCCTGTGTCCTCAGTCACTTCAGTCATGTCCTACTCTGTGATGCTATGGACTGTACCATGCCAGGCTTCTCTGTCCATGGAATTTTCCAGGCAATAACACTAGGGTGGGTTGCCATTTCGTCCTCTAAGGGATCTTCCCAACCCAGGGAACAAACCCACATCTTCCGTTTCTCCAGCATGGCATGATGATTCGTTACCCACTGAGCCACCTGGGAAGCCCTAGTCATATCTTATTACAATCTTTAAAAATAGTGTGTAAATGCAGCAAATGGAATGTTACCCAATTGTTGATGGCTGACACACACTCAGGATCTGAGTGCATTATCTGAATGCAGTTTCTGGACAGAACTTTGCAAACTGGCAGCTGGTAGACTCTCCACTCATCTTCTCTGAGTTCTTTCTTAGTTGGATTCAAATCTCAGTTTCTTTAGGTACTAGTTTATCTTGGGCAAGTTCTTTATTTTCTCTGAACCTCAGACTTACAATCTACATAAAGAATAATAATTACCTCAAAGGGATGCTGGGAAGACTAAATAAGTTAATTCATATCAATGTCTTAGCACAATGTCTGGTGAGTGCAAGTGCTAAGTCTATCATTAACACACCTTCTTTAAATTTGAGTGTTTGATCTCAACACATACTTTGAAAACTGCTTTCCTTTAGGTAAATACCACATAAATCAAATAGTTTTCTTGCCATTTGCCTCTCTTTTGATAAGACAATTTCGTTGTAACAGAGAGAAAACTATTATAGCTGGCTGGCTTTGGATTGGTGGCACATAAAATTGTTTTGTGTAATTTAACAGATGTAGTAGATATTTTATAAAGAGTGAAAAATCACTTGGTTAAGTTTGATGAATTCATGTGTAAATGTAAGACAGACTGATTGGTTGACTCGAGAACAAGAATTTCAAATGTCTATTTTGGATTTACAGAAATCTTTGGTAATCGGCACTATTACTTTGATGGCTTTCCACAGTCAAGTGGCCAATGACTGAAGTTTGTACCTTGTTAGGCCGCCTTTTTGTCCTTTTCCTTCTTTCTCTCCCTTCCTTCCCCTAGAGGGGCATGACAAAGGGAAATAGGAAGAAGCTTGTTTGTTCACTCTCTGGTCCCTCTCTTTGGCCATCCTCTCAATGGTGGAAGGTCAGTGAACAAAGGTCACCGTGCAGGGCTCCCACATTAAACACCCTGACCTCACTGCCAAATCGCTTTTCCAGAAAGTGCCACCAGATCATGTGTCACTTTTATGAACTTTTGGTCTGGCAAACCTGATGCTGTGTGTCACCTTCTTGGTGAAAATGTGTGCTCTTTAAAAGCAAACACTATGGATGGATAGAAGTTTGTGTCTAGTCTCACTTCAAGAAATTTTTTCACTTCTTTCTTAAAAATGGAAAGTATATTTGAAATACAGTATCACAGCAGGAACCTAGAATTTATAGGTTTGCACCTTATTAGGATATTATATCCAAATAATGCACCATAACCAAGTTACAGTTAATGAAACGTTCATTGTAATGAACTCATTTAGGAAGTATGCTTGACTTTCAATGATTGGAAGAGGTCTATATTTTGATAAAAGAGTTTGATTCCTATAAACATCAAGTGCATGTTTTGTTCACCTAAACCAGCTTTTATTGCCTTGAAAGCATTTGCTTTAATCTTATTAAAGTACATAGTGGTATAATGCTTAGAATTTTGGCTTCACTAAAATGAATAAATACGCTTTACATTTAACTTTTGAAACATTTGAAAGTTTATTTTTTATGCTTTAATTAATAGTTGAAAATACTATTAATACTCTTCCATCCTTTAACCTCCAAAGCTAATTCATTAATAATAAGACAAATCAATTATGTAAAGTTTAAAAACAAAATAAAATTAAAAAAAAATAATAATAAATCACATCTTCCCCCTGCCCACCCCAATCAAACCAGGCATTAAAGCATGTTGTAGTTGTCAATACATGCATCGGCATCATGATTTATTTTTCATTTATATTTATGGAGGAGAAAGACATTCACACTCTTAATTTTTTTAAATGAGTGGAGTTATCATTTGACAACTAGTATCTATGTGTATTTTATACATTCTTATAATTATTAATCTGTTCAATGCTATTATTATCCTTAAGTACACTGAATACATATACTTCATACCTGAAAATTATGACATTTTCAAAAGAAATATTAACACAAAATATGATCATTTTTGGCATTGAGATTACAACTATTAATTCTCATTTAAAAAATGTGTACTCTCACCAAGTCCATTGATGTGTCCTGAGTGTATTTAAGTGATTCAGTTCAGTTCAGTTGCTCAGTTGTGTCTGACTCTTTGCAACCCCCTGGACTGCAGCATGCCAGGCTTCCCTGTCCATCACCAACTCCTGGAGTTTGCTCAAACTCATGTCCATCAAGTCAGTGATGTTATCCAACCATCTCATCCTCTGTTGTCCCCTTCTCCTCCTGCCTTCTAGTTTTCCCAGCATCAGTGTCTTTTCCAAGAAATCAGTTCTTTGCATCAGGTGGCCAAAGTATTGAAGTTTCAGCTTCAGCATCAGTCCTTCCAATGAATATTCAGGACTGATTTCATTTAGGATTGACTGGCTTGACGTCCTTGCAGTCCAAGGGACTCCCAAGAGTATTCTCCAGAACCACAGTTCAAAAGCATCAATTCTTCGGCACTCAGCTTTCTTTACAGTCCAACACTCACAACCATACATGACTATTGGAAAAACCATAGCCTTGACTAGACGGACCTTTGTTGGCAAAGTAATGTCTCTGCTTTTTAATATGCTGTCTAGGTTGGTCATAGCTTTTCTTCCAAGGAGCAAGTGTCTTAATTTCATGGCTGCAGTCACCATCTGAGGTGATTTTGGAGCACCCAAAATAAAGTCTCTCATTGTTTCAATTGTTTTCCCATCTACTTGCCATGATGTGATGGGACCAGATGCCATGATCTTAGTTTTCTGAATGTTAAGTTTTAAGCCAACTTTTTCATTCTCCTCTCTCACTTTCATCAAGAGGCTCTTTAGTTCTTCTTCACTTTCTCCCATAAGGGTGGTGTCATTTGCGTATCCGAGGGTATTGATATTTCTCCTGGCAATCTTGATCCCAGCTTGTGCCTACGTTTAAAACTAACCAAGTTAATTAAGATTTTCAGTAGTTATATTAAAAAAAACTAGCACCAAATTGGAAACAATAACAAGAACCCTATATATACATTTTATGTTTAAAACAACAGTTGAGAACTCACAATGTATTTGTTGATTTCAAATCAGAAAAACAGATTTTCACAATGCTAGCTTTGATAAGTTCACTAAATTTCGTTGATGCTTTTATACATAACCAGCAGTTTTTATACTCTAGATTACAGCCAATGGGAATGTTATTTACACATGAGGGAAGTGATGTGTAGTCTACCAAAGGATCAACAACTCTTTCCAGTGGTAGGCAGGTTGTGATTATTTTATAAGGTGAGACCCCCTCATAAATTTACTTTTGACTGGGGCTGGGTAATTAAATATTTTAAATAGTGGTAGGAGATAGTATGCTTTTTCCTCCCCCTCTAGTTTGAATTCACCAGTGCAGTGAATGAAAACCGAAACAATAAAACCTTGAAATGACAAAACCATAGACTTACACCACAGGGGGAAATCTCTAGGAACCAACTTTTAGGCACATTGTAGCTAAAAAAATACCCAAAAGTAGTGCTCTGTCCTGTTTTTACAGATTCCCTCGGAAGGATATGATATAATTTATTCCTTTTAGTTACAGTGATTAAGTTAACAAGACTAATTATATCTGACTTGCTGATGTCCATTTTGATTTTACTGTGGGAGAAACTAGGTATAAATCCAACCTGTACTCATTTAAAGAACAGAACTTCAGTGGCACACTAACAAGACTGTCCTTTTGAGAGAGTCATTTCCTAGGCAGGTTGATAGGGAGTCTAGGGGTCCCCAGGGAGAGAGGGGTCTGGAATTCTCAAGGAGGAAAAAAGGACAAACTTTTTTTCTTTCTCCACATTCCTTAGGATTATATACCAATAATGTATCCTGCCTAAGGACAGTCTTTGGATTCAACCTTCTGTTATCTTAAAATGTAAATTATGGGAGTAGGTTGGAGGAGGTCTTTACAACCTCCAGACATTCTTTGGATTATATAACCTCATTGTTAACACTAGCAAGCGGGTACTCTTTCTACCCCCTTCTGATGCCTATGTCAGAAGCTTTCTCTATCTCCTTTATACTTTAATAAAACTTTATTACACAAAAGCTCTGAGCGATCAAGCCTCGTCTCTGGCCCCGGATTGAATTCTTCTCCTCCGGGGGCCAAGAATCCCGGTGTATTAGCGTGATTCAACAACAACCTTTCACTTTCTACCTGGTTGTCCCAGTCTAGGAAAGCACAACCCCAAAGACTATTTTTGAAGGAGTGAAAATCCATCACTTCTTCCATCCATTACTTATCCAACAATATCTCCAGGAGTTGGCCACCTTTCATGTGGGAACAACATCGAGATGAGCAAGGCAGGGCTACCCTAGTGGTCCAGTGGTTAAGACTCTGTGGAGCACAGGTTCCACCCCTGGTGGGGGAAGTTCTGCATGCCAGGAGGTTCCAGCAGGGGAAAAAAAAAGATGAGCAAGGCCATCCAGTCTGCTAAGTTCACTCAGTAGCAGTCTTATACCAGCTCCCCACCTCCCTGCCTAGGACAATGATGTCAAGTTTGACCCTGACTATGGTAAGCTTTGGGCTTCTCAGGGTAGCAAAGTGGTAAAGAATTCACCTGCCAATGCAGGACAACCCAAAAGATGTGAGTTTGATCCTTGGGTCTGGAAGATCTCCTGGAGAGGGAAATGGTTCCAGAAGGAAATCTATTCCAGTACTCTTGCTTGAAAAATTCCATGGACAGAGGACACTGACGGGCTACAATTCATGGGGTCACAAAGAATCAGACACAACTGAGTTTACATGCACATGATAAGCTTTGAGACTAGGTGTTGAATAGTTACCTATAGAGTTAACCTTGCAGATGTGAAAGGACTTCACTCTTGCCTCTGAGCAGCTTATTCTTAAAGATAACCCTGAAAGGGATGTACAAGTTAAGTTGTTGTAGGTCATCTTTTCTTTACCTGAGAAGGTATTTATTAGATTTCTTTCTTCCATGTCCTACTGCTTAGGGTGAAGTTTCTGAGAAAAACTCGGATAATCTGAAACCCTGTGGGTGGTAGGATAGGGATCACCTATCTTGAGGGGATCCCGGGCACATGAGAGGTTGGAGAAATATCAGGAGGGGATCACAGTGGGCAGAAGAGCCAGAATTTCCAGAGTGCTTACCACACGCCAGGCATTGTCCTAAGGCATTTTATGTATGCTGATTCATTTAATTCTCATAAAAATCTCATGAAGTAGATGCTACAATCATCCCTCTTCTGCAGACAATAAAACTGAGGTAAGAGAAGTTAAATAATCCCAAGATCACAGTGAATGACAGAGTAGATGACAGCATGGGAGTTTCAACCCAGCTAGCCTAACTCTCGGAGAAGGCAATGGCACCCCACTCCAGTACTCTTGCCTAGAAAATCCCATGGATGGAGGAGCCTGGTAGGCTGCAGTCCATGGGGTCGCTAGAGTCAGACATGACTGAGCGACTTCACTTTCACTTTTCGCTTTCATACATTGGAGAAGGAAATGGCAACCCACTCCAGTGTTCTTGCCTGGAGAATCCCAGGGATGGTGGAGCCTGGTGGGCTGCCATCCATGGGGTCGCAGACACGACTGAAGCGACTTAGCAGCAGCAGCAGCCTAGCTCTAGAGCTAGGGCAGTACTGTCTATTCACCTGATTCCTTTTGGAGAATAGCAAAGACCTGGGGGTGAGAAACTATGGTGGGAAAAGAGCCAAGAAAAGGAGTGTAGGAGCCCCACCAGCTACACCACAAACTTCAGTTCTATTTCAGATCAGTTTTACAGTCTATTCGGAGAAGGAGATAGTTTTGATACCAACTCTCTCCCAGTAAGTAGGAGTCTGTGTTTTATCTCAATTCTGCTAAGTCATGCTACTTTGGATAAAATTTATCTTTTCTCTACATCTCAGATTAATGTACGAATAAATAAATAGATTCTACTAAAGAAAATAAATGAGTATAGGTATTTTTTAATGTGAAGTAATCATTCTGTAAGGTAGTACATATCATGGGCTTTGATAATTTTTTAATTTAACATGGAAATGAACAAAAACGCTAAGTAGCCCAAATAAAACAACTCTAAATAAAAAAAGCACTTGTAGAATAAAAATTTTTAAAAACTCTTTAAAACAGGTAAGGAATTACTTTAGATTTTTAAAATAATTTTATTTATTTTTGGCTGTGCTGGGTCTTTGTTGTTGCTTGGACTTTTCTCTAGTTGTGACAAGTGGGGGTTCAGTTCAGTTCAGTTGCTCAGTCGTATCTGACTCTTTGCAACCCCATGGACTGCAGCACACCAGGCCTCCCTGTCCATCACCAACTCCTGGAGTTTACCCAAACTCATGTCCATTGAGTCTGTGATGCCATCCAACTATCTCATCCTCTGTTATCCCCTTCTCCTCCTGCCTTCAATCTTTCCCAGCATCAGGGTTTTTTTTCAGTGAATCAGTTCTTCATATCAGGTGGCCAAAGTATTGGAGTTTCAGCTTCAGCTTCAGTCCTTCCAATGAATATTCAGGACCGATTTCCTTTAGGATGGACTGGTTGGATCTCCTTGCAGTGCAAGGGACTCTCAAGAGTCTTCTCCAGCACCACAGTTCAAAAGCATCAATTCTTCAGCACTCAGTTTTCTTTATAGTCCAACTCTCACATCCATACATGACAACTGGAAAAACCATAGCTTTGACTAGACGGACCTTTGTCAGTAAAGTAATGTCTCTGCTCTTTAATATGCTGTCTAGGGGTTACTCTTCTCTAGTTGTGGTGTGCAGGCTTCTCACTGCAGTGGCTTTCTTGTTGCAGAGCACAGACTCTAGAATAGAGGCTCAGTAACTGTGGGGCATGGGGCACAGGCTTAGTTGCCCCACAGCATGCGGGATCCTCCCGGACCAGAGATCCAACACAGGCCTCCTGCACTGGCTGGTATCTCTCAGCCACCAGGGAAGTCTCTATTTTAATTTTTATTTTATGCATAGACCTTATCTCTAACACAAGGTTAAAAGTTGGTGTAATTGTTTAGGGGATTCCTGAGGAAAGATTACTTATGTCCATATGCTCTGACAAGAACAATAACAGTTTTCCCTACCACTATGTAGGCTTCTTTGGTTGAGTGAGTGATTTTTGTCTTTAAATCCATTGTTTTCTAAATCCATAGGAAAGTTTATCATAAGTATATAAGTAAACTGTGGTATCTGGAAAATTGCTTTTCTTTTTTGGAAAGACACTTGTTGAATTCTCTGTTCTAAAATTGGCAATTTTGGCAGGAACATTCTGGGATTGACTTTGGAATCATGCTTCAATTGCATCTATCCTTCACCTTGCCAGTAGAGCTTGGTCACTCACCACCAGCCTGGTGGTGTGTTTTGGAACTTGAAACTTCCATCACTGGGGGTTATTACCACTCGCTGCTCTGGAAAAGCAGAAACTACAGCTGTCAGTAGTTTCCAGGAAAGCCATTCTTCTCACTTTCTTGCTCTGAATCAATAGACAGGTCTGTTATTATGCAGGCCACTGGACAAATATCTCTATGCTGAGGTCCAGCCTTGGGGGGCGGGGGTAGGAAAAGAAGGGAAAAAGGTTGAGCCCAGGGGAATGGCTACTTTTTAGAGTCATGTGACAAACATCAGCAAATCATCTCAAATATTAAAAATGTAAGATAGCATAAATTGTTTTGGAAGGGTCAGGGTTTTGTTGTTTTTGTTGTTGCAACTGGAAAGTTGTTTTTTAGCCCAGTTTCCCTTGAAGGAGCTGGCCCCCTTTTTGACAGCATGGAGTCACCTGATCAAGTTAACAGCAGCAGGGTGCATCACAGGAAGCTATAGAGTCAGCCTATTCGGATGAGTAAAGACCTAATCAAGTGCCATATCAGCAAAGTAAAGTGAAAGAGGATTTGGAAAGAACCACCAATGCCAAGGTTTCCTTTCATGAAATACAGCACAAGTTCAGTCTTCTAAACTCTACATACCTCCGACCTTTGCCTCTTTTATGTCTCTATTTTTCTGGCCTGACAGACCACATGCCAATGTACAACCCAGAATCCCTCACCATCGTGATTTATGACTTACAGCTGCTTCAGTGTCTCAGACGTGGCAGCTGCTTTTCAGATGTCTTCAAACCACAGGGAGAGTGTTAATGTGAACTTGAGTGGCTGCAGAAGAGAAGGAGAAAAGTTGATGAAAAAATCATCTGAATTCAGCCCCAACGCTTTTGATTGATCTTTGCCTTTGGGGCCAAGCAAAATGTTTGGTTTATTTTATAAGCTAATTAGGTGTGTGAAAGGCTACTTGGCATCTGCTATTGACTGGACCCAGCAAAAGTGATCACTAGGCTGGATGATCAATAAGGGATCGATAACAAGCGTGTGATTGGATTAGCCATTTGATCAATGCTGTGTGCTAATATATTAACAAGCAAATTACCCACAGCACTTAAGAGCAGAATGCTGACTCTGATTGCATTACAAACTAGTGAGATCTAATGACCTGCCAAGTGCAAGGGGTTAGTTATACAAATCAAGATCTGAAGGTATTTTTTTCCTGGAAGATTTCTCCCCCACCAGAGAAAATGCTTTCTTAAGTGAGATTCAAATTAAATTACAATTAGCAAGCAGTTGCACTGGGACACCTAATTTCCCATCAAGTATCATTCATGAGGAAGAGGGCTTGGGAAGTCCAGAAAAACTAGCCTGGAGAACTTCTAGGAAAAGCTGGGTAAATATCAGAAATGGCAAACACAAAGAATGCCAGAGTAGTCACTAATATTTCTCCAATAAAATTTTGGTAAATGTATTCCTAGGTTGGATATATAGAGCCCTTTCACACTAGAATCTAATGGTGCTTAATCTTTATCAAAATCATAGGTTTCTTCCAAGCTTACATTTTTGTTTTATAGTAAGCTATTATCTTAATTCAGTCTCAAAATGGGTAAGCAATGAGAGATATCTGTGTATGTGTGTGTGTGTGTTCACACACATGTGCCAAATGCACAGTGTGAAGGATTGTGGCTAACAGCAAAAGTGCTCTTTCAAAAGAGAAAAAGAGAAAGAAAATTACATGTCATAGGACGTGAGGAGTGAAGACAATGTCGTCCACGTCCTAACTCTGCAGAATTTATTTCTATTCGATGATTCACTATATCAGCGACCTCACGAGAGTAAAAAGCCACAAAGCAGAGCTTCTCCCCTCCTGCTTTTGCCATGATTAGGTGAACCATTTATTCAATTGACTGTGCTCTTTCTGATTCCCTAAGTGGAGACCAGGCAAGCCTTTGCTCACTTTCTCTCTTAATCCTTTTCCTTTTGAGAAATCTTTTTTCCCTTTGCTTGAGGGAAGCTGAACCGATTAGTCTGAATTCTCCAGTGTTATTTGCAGACTCGAAAGGTCTCCCCGGGCCCAGAGGCAGAGTGGCAGCCGAGCCTTGGTGAGGTGAGGCGAGCGGCAGCTGACAAAACAGGCTGCCTGGCCTGGCGAGCTGGGGGCCGGGAGGGGACAGGCTGTCAATCAGCATCAAAGAAGCACAGGCAGGGAATGTAATATCTGATGGAGCCCTGTCAGTGCCCAGACTTTAAGGTGAACCAGGGTTGATTTGCCAGAGGCTGAACTGCCTAGGACCTCGGGGTGGGGTGGGGTTGGGGGTGGGGGGAAGCTGTAGGCAGATTTTCCCACTTGCCCTGCATTTGGTGGGCTTCAGTGTCTATACCATCCTGTGTAAGTTTTTGTACCCAAGCTCCAAGTCCAGTGCCATCGTGAGTACCTTGTGACGGTTCTGTGAGAACTATCGTTCCGTTTGAGTAAATCTGCTGATAGTCAATGATCACAGTGATGACAGTCCTCTCACATCCATTCCTCTGTGGTGGTGCCTTGTTTGACAAGCCCTGTGCCACGTTTTTAAATACTTTTTTCTTGTGCTTACCAAAGCATAATGTACAGGAAGCCAGCAATATACAGCTAAAGAGGTTAACTCCGTTTAAACATGGAAGTATGTGAAACTATGAAGCATCACATTTATTGTTGATGGAATCTCACTCACTACTTCACCAGCAATGAGATTTTGTAAATAAGTGACACAGCTTTGGGATCGATGTGTCTACACTTCAGTGGCACATGTGTGTAACCATATAACAGTCTATGCTATTAATTCCTTCAGTCATCAGTGATTACATTCACGGTAAGAAGTAATGTACTTTAAACCTACAGTGAAGGCCCACCTAATGGATCATGTATTTGCCAAAAACCTTAAAGAGTTAAAGAATATTTTGCATTTCATAAATTAAGACAGGTGACTATAATGCTATAAAGACATATTGTCATGTTGCTGGATATGCCTCTGACATGATTCTACTCTCCTTCTGCCTTGTTATTAATCTGAGCTTTAAGTACTGTTGTAAATATTTCTCCAGGAAGAACCAGCTGCCCGGCTCTGGGTGATAATAATTGTAATTATTTAAGTGAGAAAGCATTGGAGGACAAGATTCCTGCTTGACACTGTGTCTGATTCTGTAATATGCTGTTTTGCAGGAAGAACCTAGAGGAAGGGAGAATGATGTTAATAATAGGCAAAAAAGAAACTTGCCAGTGTTCAGTACTTTGTTTAGGAATTTGTGATTGTTTTGCCTGGGAAAGAAAACACCTTTTAAAAAAATATTTTTATTTATTTATTTTTATTTTTGGCTGCGCTGGGTCTCTGTTGCTGTGCATGGGCTTCCTCTAGTTATGGTTTGCAGGCCCTAGAGCCCAGGACCAGCAGGTGTGTCACCTGGGCTTAGTTGGCTTAGTTACCCCATGGCATGTAGGATCTTCCCAGACAACAGATCGAACCCATGAACTCTGCCTTGACAGGCAGATTCTTAACCACTGGACCATCAGGAAGTCCCAGAAAACATCTACAGTGACTTGATAAGCATAATCATTTGAATCTATTACAGCCAGAGCATCATCTAAAGTATATATATATATCTTCCAATCAATAGTTTTTTTTTTTTAATAAAAATATCTGTTTGGTTTCTAAACTGTCTCAATTAACCTCTTCCTTATTAAGTTTAGTAACAGTGAATACTGAAGATTTAATGTCATATTTCCCATCAGTTTGAAGATACGTGTGTTTCAGAATCTGTTTTCCTCAGATCCAGCTGAATGTTATAGAGTCCAATGTGGCCCCGTCAGTATGAGAATGAAAGGCCTGCTCTTTTGCCTGCTTTCATCCTCATGAGAAAATTCATCTTCTGCAGACAAAGCTTATAGTCTTGAAAGCTCCAGTGGGCTGGACTATGACTTGGTTCCAGTAGATAACTCAAGTGTTATCCTGTGAAGCACTGATGATTAAGACAAAAAGATAGGGATGAGTGGTTAGCTGAAGCATGCATGAGTGAGAAGCTTAGACAAGAAGGGAAATGGCTCTGGTAAGAAAAATAGTACAAAATACTAGTTAGGGGTCTTTACACCCATTGAAAGTGAAAGTGAAAATCTCTCGGTCATGTCCGACTCTTTGCAACCCTATGGACTATACAGTCCATGGACTTCTCCAGGCCAGAATACTGGAGTGGGTAGCCTTTTCCTTCTCCAGGGACTCTTCCTAACCCAGGGATAGAATATTTGCAGGTCTCACCCATTGCAGGTGGATTCTCTACCTGCTGAGTCACAGGGAAGCCCAAGAATACTGGAGTGGGTAGCCTGTCCCTTCTCCAGCGGATCTTCCTGACCCAGGAATCAAACCAGGGTTTCCTGCATTGCAGGTGGATTCTTTACCAACTAAGCTATCAGGGAGGCTCATTACCCTATTAGGATGGCTATTATTAAAAGCACAGAAAATAAGTACTGGCAAGCATATGGAGAAATTGGAACCCTTGTACACTGTTGGTGGGAGTGTAAAATAGTGCAGTCACTATTGGAATAGGATGCTGATTCTTCAAAAATTAAAAATGGAATTAACACATGCTCTAGCAGTTTCACTTCCGGATATAGTTCCAAAACGACCAAAAGCAGGGATTTGAACAAGAATTTGTACACCCATGTTCAATGAAACGTTATTCACGGTAGCCAAAAAGGATAATAAGCAACTCAAGTATCCATTGACGGATGAATGGGAAAACAAACTGTTGTATATAATATAATGGATAATATTCAGCTTTAATAAGGAAGGAACTCTGATGCAGGCTGCAACTTGGATGAACCCTGAGAACATTATGCTAAGTGAAATAAGCCAGTCACGAAGGACAAATGTTATATGATTCTGCTTACAGGAGGTGTCAAGAGCAGTCAAATTCAGAGACAGAAAGAAATAGGATGGTGCCAGAGGCTGGGAGGGGACAGAAATGAGGAATTACTGTTTCATGGGTACAGAGTAGTTTCAGTTTGGGAATATGGAAAAAAAGTTCTGAAAAAGGATCATGGTGATTACACAACAGTGTGAATGTTCTTATTGTCACTGAACTCTGCACTAAACAATGGTGAGAACGGTAAATTTTATGTTATACATATTGACCACAATTAAGAAAATACTAGGTAAGGAATAACCTACAGAAATTCCTGTGACCTTCATACATCTCCTCCAGAGTTTTTGAGCAGAGGAGGGAAACAGCCACCTGCCAGAATGCGTGGCGCATGTTTCCTCCTTCCCCAGGAGTCAGGCTGGAGGGGATTATTTTTCATTCCTATGCTTCCCATGGCTGCCTGGGAGTGAAGTTTGAAGGCAATGCTGAACAAGAACTTGAACGAGTCATGCTGACCTCAATCAGCTTTCCTGAGTAAGGTTTACAATTCACACAGGTGAACCCTGCCTACTAGAAATATCACCTACTGCACTGGGAGGCCACAGTAAATGGAATTATAAATCACTTTTTAACTAATTCAGTAAATATTTACTACGAAATTATGTGCCAGACTCTATGATTGGTCTCATTTTACTCAAAATCAAGTCTCATATTCTCAGTAGAAGTTGTGGTTATTCAGTCTTTGATCAATTACTATCTACAAAGACTGCCATGACAATGTTTAATGACTGTCTCAGGGCTTGTTGAACCCATCCATCTTGGTTTTTCAGAATAGAATAAACCTTTAAGATATCACATTAATTTTTTTGACATAATTGTATGAAATCCAGTTGGATTTTATATTTTGAAAACCAGGGAAAATAAAATATTCTCATTATCCAGAAAGTGAATATTAATTTCTATGTCACCTGATCTTGCAGGTGGTGCAGTGGTAAAGTATCTGCCTGCCAATGCAAGAGACATGAGTTTGGTCCCTGGGTCAGGAAGACCCCCGCTAGAGTAGGAAATGGCAAACCACTTCTTGCCTAGAGAATCCCATGGACAGAGGAGCCTGGCAGGCTACAGTTCATGGGGTTGCAAAGAGTCAGACATGACTGAGCGCCTAAGTACAGGACTATAACCCCAACCAATCAATGTCCTTTAAAGTTGTCACTGGTCAGTTAGCTCTGAGTTGTCTAATATTTTTTTAATCCAATTTATATATTTTTCTGGAGAAGGAAGTGGCGACCCACTTCAGTATTCTTACCTGGAATATTCCATGGACAGAGGAGCCTGGTGGGCTACAGTCCTTGGGGTCACAAAGAGTTGGACACGGTTGAGTAATACTTATACTTTTGCCATGGCCTTTTAGAGGACCAAGAACTTCATTAGCATATGAATATTGCTGGATGATCCTGATAAAAACTGTTTCTTTGAGGCATATAGCACCCGCAGTTTATATAGCAGTTTTACTTACTGTCCTAAACTGACTATCTTATGCTCCTACATTTTGAAATTAACTTTTATTCTTATATTTTAACCAAGACACTGAAAGTTTAAATATCTGTCGAAAGTCACATTCTTAAATAAACCTGGAGAAGGACTTTATGATGTCTTCCCTCTCAGGCTACTAGCAGTGCTTTTTCCCATCACATTTCACTACTGTATCCCTATCTTGGACATATCTCTGTAGACTCAGACAGAACCTGGGGATGACCCACTGAATCAATTTCTTTTGTAGACTTTCCAGGTTTCTGTCTAGCTCCAAATTGAACTGGCTAAAATAAATGTTGGAACCATTCATCTTTGTTTGACAGAATGGAATAAACCTTTAAGATATCACATTATTTTTTGACACAATAGTGTGAAATCCAGTAGGATTTTATAGTTTGAAAACCAAGGAAGACAAATTACAAAAATATTCTCACTATCCAGAAAGTGAATATTAATTACTATATCACTTTTAAATAATTTATATTGTTATTCACATTAATACATTGTTGATGATGATAGTTTCTTAGTACTAACTTTGGTGAAACATTATATTTGAAGTATAGATGCTGCTGCTGCTAAGTCACTTCAGCGTGTCCGACTCTGTGTGACCCCACAGACGGCAGCCCACCAGGCTCCCCCTTCCCTGGGATTCTCTAGGCAAGAACACTGGAGTGGGTTGCCATTTCCTTCTCCAATGCAGGAAAGTGCAAAGTGAAAGTGAAGTCACTCAGTCATGTCTGACCCTCAGCGACCCCATGGACTGCAGCCTTCCAGGCTCCTCCATCCATGGGATTTTCCAGGCAGGAGTACTGGAATGGGGTGCCACTGCCTTCTGAGTAATACCTATAAAAGCATAAAATAATAAAAAAATAAAAAACTCAAGTAATGCCCAAGGAAACAACTTGCATTTTGTTTTACTTAATTAGAGTTAAGTAGGGAGAGCTACAAATTTCTTTTCATGAATTAAGAATTTTTGATAATATGCCAAGAAAATGAATATGTAATTCATATAGAAGCTGTCATCTAGCTATAAAACGTCATGTAATTCTAGCTGTTATGGGATTTTATATTGAAAACGTTATAAATATTACTGCTTACTATTTCTGGAGAAGGCAATGGCACCCCACTCCAGTACTCTTGCCTGGCAAGTCCTGTGGACGGAGGAGCCTGGTGGGCTGCAGTCCATGGGGTCGCTAGGAGTTGGCTACGACTGAGCGACTTCACTTTCACTTTTCACTTTCATGCATTGGAGAAGGAAATGGCAACCCACTCCAGTGTTTTTGCCTGGAGAATCCCAGGGACGGGGGAGCCTGGTGGGCTGCCATCTGTGGGGTCGCACAGAGTCAGACAGGACTGAAGTGACACAGCAGCAGCAGCAGCAGCTTACTATTTCTTTCTTTTTTTTTTTTCCCCTCACCAGTTCCCTGACCAGGGATTGAACCTGGGCCATGGGAGTGAAAGCCTGGAATCCTAACCATTAGGCCACTAGGGAACTCTCACTGCTCACTATTTCTATGCATTTAGAAGTGATTTTTTACACAAACATTTATATATGCATTTAGTGCTGATAATGCAAAATGTACCCTTGGATGTACCACCTAAAAACCAGCCTTTTCAGAAAAGTTAGGGATGCTTTTAAGGAGAGTTATAAGCATCTGAATGCAGAGTTCCAAAGAATAGCAAGAAGAGATAAGAAAGCCTTCCTCAGCGATCAATGCAAAGAAATAGAGGAAAACAACAGAATGGGAAAGACTAGGGATCTCTTCAAGAAAATTAGAGATACCAAGGGGACATTTCATGCAAAGATGGGCTTAATAAAGGACAGAAATGGCATGGACCTAACAGAAGCAGGAGATATTAAGAAGAGGTGGCAAGAATACACAGAAGAACTGTACAAAAAAGATGTTCACGACCCAGATAATCACGATGGTATGATCACTCACCTAGAGCCAGACATCCTAGAATGTGAAGTCAAGTGGGCCTTAGAAAGCATCACTATGAACAAAGCTAGTGGAGGTGATGGAATTCCAGTTGAGCTATTCCAAATCCTGAAAGATGATGCTGTGAAAGTGCTGCACTCAATATGCCAGCAAGTGGTCATGTGTGGATGCAAGAGTTGGACTGTGAAGAAAGCTGAGCACCAAAGAATTGATGCTTTTGAACTGTGGTGTTGGAGAAGACTCTTGAGAGTCCCTTGGACTGAGAGAAGATCCAACCAGTCCATTCTAAAGGAGATCAGCCCTGGGTGTTCTTTGGAAGGAATGATGCTAAAGCTGAAACTCCAGTACTTTGGCCACCTCATGTGAAGAGTTGACTCATTGGAAAAGACTCTGATACTGGGAGGGATTGGGGGCAGGAGGAGAAGGGGACAACAGAGGATGAGATGGCTGGATGGCATCACCGACTCGATGGAAATGAGTTTGAGTGAACTCCGGGAGATGGTGATGGACAGGGAGGCCTGGCGTGCTGCAATTCATGGGGTCGCAAAGAGTCGGACACGACTGAGTGACTGAATTGAACTGAGGGATGCTTAGCATTTGCCCCTAACTGCCGTTGACATGCCACCATGCACTCTGGCTATGACATTGCAAACCAGCTGATATCAAGGGAGAGCAGCAAAAAAGGGGACAATCTGGATAGCAGAGACCCAGTGGCATCCGAGCAATGTTGTCCTCTCTAGCTGGATTCTGTTTTCACACCAAAAGGGCTATAAATGAATTCTAGCCACCAGCAGCTTCATTCAGGCATTTTTTTGTTGTTCAGTCACTAGGTTGTGTCTGACTCTTTGTGATCCCCACAGGCCTACAGCCAGCCAGGCTCCTCTGTCCACAGGATTTCCCAGGCAAGAATACAGGAGTGGGTTGCCATTTCCTTCTCCAGGGGATCTTCCTGACCCAGAGATTGAACCTGGGTCTCTTGTATTGAAAGACAGATGAGCCACCTCATTCTTGCATAAAAATACAAAACTATTCATAAGGAAATGTTTGTAAACATAAAGCATATATTAATTCACAGAAACAAAAGATGTAGGTGAGGGATGAGATTAATAACCATTAATAGATAAAACTATTAATATTAGTCAATACATATTTTTGCTCAAATGTATTCACTCTTAATAATTACTTCAATGTAATTTCAATAGCTCAGCTTACTATGTCCTTCAGTCAATACGAAAGATAGAGTGCTGTACCAACAACCCATTTTTCTTTTATTTAGCTTTTATTTATCTTCCTTTTTTAGTATATAAAATATATACATTTTAACATTTATATAACATCATCAATAAAATACCAGTTTTATCTTCATTCCTGGGTATGAATACTCCTTGACTCATTTCAGGATATGAATTATACAAGCCACAGACTCTTTCTTCCCTATTACATAGGATGCTGGCTTGCCTTTTGTATTTGCAATCTGTATGCTGAATAAATTGGTGTGTTTCTTTCCCTTGAAGAGGCTACATATTTCATACATATGTGGCAGTTGTAGGTACATATGTCTGCTGTAGGTACAACTCACATTCATCGCAAGTAATTACATAGAAAGGGTTATAGTGAGCAAAGTGAGTTGATAAAAATGATAATGCGAGGCTCTATATTTATTCATTTGCAATGATTTCCACATCAACTTCACTCAGTTTATAAATCTAAACATTAGTTCTCTTGCTGTCAGCACTTCAGACTCCACCTGGGATCAGTCAGCCAAGCTGTGCTTTCTGCCTCCTAGAATCATCATGCAAAATAAGATTCTGCATTTGGAATGTAGCTGACAGGTTGGTTGATGATGCACCAGACAAAAAGGAATGCATTTTCCCTACTCAGCTGTATAAGCTCTCTTGTTCCACAGGCTTATTTCTTTAGCAAGAAAAGCAGATGCGACTTAAGTAGCACAGGCAAGGAGGTGGTGGAGAAAGAGCCCTTCTTTCATAAGTACATTTTAAATTACCACACCTTTTTCTTGTCTTATAAAGTACCTAAGTACGTAAAATTTCCTAGTGCTCAAAAGCTAATTAGGTCTGCTATCTTTATTCCTAAAAGAAAAAATTACGTGCAAATTTTGCATAATTAAATAAAGGATGCAATAGATTTTCTAAAGAATCAATTTTGTCCAACTTATAATTCTTTTCCTTTGAAATTTCACTTTTTTTTTAACCTTAGAATTGTTTTATTTCCTGTAGCAGTAATTGTGTTGGAATTTATCAAGCTGCTTCTCTTAAGCATGCTACTCATGTGTTACTTACTTCTAGGGGTAGAATAGTAAATTCACAGATTCTTTCCTACTTGAGGCTCTACTACCACTCATTCATACAGTTCTTTTCTATTTGATCTTTATATTTCACAAAAATAATTATTAAGACATGACATTCTCTTTTACTAGTCAAAGCTGATATCTTGAAAACATAACAACTTCAGAAGTCAAGAAATCCTCAGAACTAGGTTGCTAATCGCTTCTATGCTGAAGTAGCAGGCTTCATTAAACAGAAATCCAACCAATAATGAATTTGGTTGGGTATCAGTAATTGTTGTGACAGATAGCACACCACTAAGCTGATTACATACACAGCAGCTAGAAACTTACCCTATTAGAAGTGGCATGGAAGTGACTAACAACCGAATTCTGAGTATTTCTTGAGTTTTGAAGTTGTTACTTTTTCAAGATGTCAGGTTTGACTAGTAAAAGAGAATGTCATGTCTTAATAATAATTATTTTTGTGAATTTTAGTATTTTTGCATGTGGGTTTAACAAAAATATGAATGGTAATTCTTTCATAAAGAAATATGCCACTTATATGTTTGAAGTTTACTTTTGAATCATTCTCTCTGCTGTCTCCATCTCCTCTTCTCTCAAATACGAGTTAATCTGTTTATTTAGATTAGACAGCAGATCAAATAAAGTACCAAATAATAGTCTGAGAAGCTGAGGAGAGTTAAAAGTTACTCTGTTGTCCAAGATGGAAAAATAGACTATTAAGAGTGATATCTTGGCAAGAGATAATTATATTTCCTTTGATATTTTACCTACTGTACCAAAATACATAAAATCATCCTGGATACTTCATATTATTTTTTAACTTTGTACATTTATTATTAAAGTAGTATTTACCTATATAATTTTTACCTTACTAATGAGAATATGCTTATAAAATTTTATTAAATCTAAAAGAAATACTTTTTAAGATTTCTTTCCTTCACCCAAGAAAGATATCTACATCTTAAAGTGGAATGAAATATATGTCTTTTAATATGTCCTGTTCTTGTACTGGCCCTTTGAAAAGTCAGTTCATTAAACCATTACTCTGGACTATGTTCTGAGCTTCTAATAGAGCAAATTTAAAGAATCTAAAGCAAAGATAATACTCTGACACAGAGTCAATGGCTGTGCGATGGGAGAGGTCCATTGGCTGCGAGTTGTCATCTCCACTGCTGGTTTCTCATGCCATTGGGGTTCATATGGTTCATAGGACAGCACCCTGGGGAAACTTTTTCATTCTTTATCTCTTTCCTTTCGAACAGCCAAGATTAGGCTTGCATTTGTGGCTGTTTCTAACAAATGCATGCTGACAAAATCCAAAAGCTGATCTTTCCCTGGAACCATAGCATTAGTGAAAAGCAAAACAAAATAAAAACAAATCCTAACTGCTTTACTAAAACAATTTGGGGTTGGTGATTTAAGGCGCAGGGCCTTGGAACAATATCTGGCACAAAATTTACACTCAATAAGTAAGTGTTGAATTAAATCATGGAATAAACATTTAACTATCAATAACTTCAGCAACTTTTAGGAATGGTCCTGTGATTCATATTTTTATCCCCAAAGGGGTTATTTAGTCATTTAACAATAATTTACAAGGCTGTCATCCTGTGTAAAGCTGTAATAGCCACTCCAGGGGATACTAAAGTGGATACATCATAATATAAGCATACTGATAACTGAATTATCATAATATTTATATAATTCCTAATGTTAAGTGGAATGAAAACACTATGAAAGAGATCCAGATAAAGTAAGTGTAAGGATAACTGTTAGTTATTCCCTATTGTAGCTAATGTGTGTCTCCCAAAGAGTCACTGTTGATATACCCTCCTAATAAAAACTACTACTTACTTAAACTATCACCACAGAGCACTTTGTAGATGTCAGGTACTTTGCTTCTATCATTTCTAATTTACTCAACAATCCAGCAAGGATTGTTAACGTCATTGTTCTCATTTTAGTTGAGGAAATGAAGGTCCAGAGAGGTTAAAAAGGAAATTTTCTCAAAGTCACATAGCTGCCAGCTCCAGATATACT